>NC_133656.1:113178695-113520669 GCF_009905375.1 Apium graveolens
GTGTCAGACAGATGTTGTTGTTGATTTGTAATAATTAATGTGTCATATTTGTTAATAAGTTTGGCTTTATAATAGTTGTAGCCTAAGTCATACTTAAACCTGGTAAAGATTTTGGGAAGAAGGGGTTGTTTTTATGTATTAATATTGAGTTGGATTATATTATGTTTGTTGTTATTGTGGTTTGTGACGTCAACTCTTGACCCCGGGTTGAGGTCGTCACAATAAGTATAGTTGAGAACGAACCACTCTAATGTGAGGTTGAAAACTTAGTACTATGATTATGTAATTAAAGCATCGTGTAATCTCAAATTTTTGAGACTTTCTGAAATGCTTAATGAATAGTAACCCTAAAAAACAGGGAAAACTTTGTAGCCCACACTATGTTGTGCATGAGAAATCGAGTTTTGGAGTCGATAACGTGATTATACGTACCAAATAAGTGTATGTAAACGCTATTAATTTTCAAAGAAAATGAACTTTGAAAAACGACCGTATCTATGAATAATCAAGGATTACGGGAATCACAATATAATTACAAATTTAAAATCCTACAAATTCAAATCCAAGAACGATACTTCAAAACATAAAGAACGTATAAGAAGGATTTACACTGCAAACTGGTTACGAGAATTTTTACGAAAATGAATAAGCGACCGAGCAAACGCGTGAACGAATAAATATGAATAAACGACTGAGCAAACGCTGAACGAATAATAACATATGAACCAAGCTAACTAAACTATCTAACTATGGTAAGAAACTAACCATGGTTAAGTTACCAAATAGTAACCTAAACTAGATAGCATGATGACCTACAAGCTAGTAATAGTAAACCTAGCATCTAAACTAGATAGACTAGCTTGAAAACTTAGGAAGGTAGCCAAGATATGCATAGATTTACTAGTACTAGGTTATATACTAAATCATATCTCCAAAATCTTCCAATAGAAACATTCAACAAGCAACAAAAAAAATCTCTCTCCCCCCCATTCTTCTCCATTCGGCTTCATCAAGAAAAGCCAAGAAACCAATTTCTAAACCCCCACTTCTAGCCATGGAAAAAATACACCATTAATTCCCAAGCTTCATACATCCTAAACTAAGGTAAGATAAATTTTTGATCTCATTTTATTAAGGTTGATGGTTCAAATAAATTTAATAAAAGTGATAATGAATGGTAAGAATAATAACTTTCTTTGGTTTCTTGATTTTAATGGTTGATTTAGGTTCCATAAACCCAACCACGCATCCCCAAGACTCCACCATCATCAAGAACATATATCAATATTTGAATAAAGGTATAAATATTTGACCAATCTTTATTAAGGTTTGAGTTTCAAGAACCTTTGAAATCCTAGTTATAAACTTAGTTTTAGTGGTTGATTTATTGTAATCTTGATGTTTAGTTAATTAGTTCTAAGGTTGATGATTATTACCTCAAAACATGATGTTCTTAAGAGGAGTTAGTGTTAGGATGATGTTTTGATAATTGTTGATGGTGGTATAATGATTTAAGACATAAATGAAACTCGGATCGTAATCGTAACCTCGCTAAAACGAACAAAACTCAACATAAAATTTTTGAAAACTGTAGTTTCTTGAAAAGTAACACTTGATTATGATATAAAATTTTATGACGATAGTTTAGGAGCTTTAATCGCTTGATTCCGATTTACGGATCAAAGTTATGACCGTTTTAGTAAAAGTGATTTACGCAACAAAAACTGCTACGAATTACAAATTTTGGAAATCGAAATGATCGACTTAAAATATTCAAAGATCATGAATTTTTTACAGAGAGTAATAAATAGAGTTCATTAACTACTATAAAAGTTTCAAGTGAAAATAAGGATTTTTCAATTTTATAAAAATCAGAACCGAGACCGCACGATTAGAAAACTATTAGAAATCGTAAGCGGAGCCGACGAGGGATATGTAAACGAACATAAAGGATTTCGAAAAGAAAGAGACCATGATGTGAATGAGTACTTAAAGGAATAATAAGAGTAAAATGAGTTGCGAGAATGATTAATAAGTAGCGCGTATGTACGAGTCACCATAAATAAGAACGGGATCTAACGAAATGATATATGTTTATGATTATAGATTTCCGAGCGGACCCTAGAGCATCCTCCACCTCAAAGTACCCAGGAAAGTTTAGAAACCCAACTCCATATACTGTTGTGTTGTGAAAAGATTGTCTTACTATCTTTTGCATAAATGGCATGCTTGCCATGATACTAAGTATTTGAGTTTTCGCGTAAATAGTGTGTTACGATGTATATATGTCATAAAATATTTTAACACCGCCATTAGCGTGATGTATGATTATAAGCCCGAGAGTCGGTCGGAGTTTTAAAATGAAAACCCGGGAATCATTCCGAAGATGTTTTGGACGATTAAAGTCTTTTATTTCAAGGGACTTGATGTTCACTTGCGAAATATTAAAATACCTCGAATTTAGTTAAAATAATATCCAAAATTGTATTCCCTTAACTATATTTTATTATTATACGAATAATGAATTTTATATCAGTTACTCATTTAAAATAGGAGAATTATTCTCCAATAATTATTTATTTCAAACTCAATTAAGTATATTATTAATGATTACTTTAACTATTCCAACATAAATTAATCGAGGAATAATATTTCAAATATTCTTTTAAATATATAATTATTCGAGGTTTAATTATTTAATAATTATTATTTTATTATTAAATATTTTTAAATGATTTAATATGATTTAAAAATCATAAAACCTAATATAAAACTTTCTGAACTTTAGAAAATTATTCGAATAATTTCAAATCGTCGAAAAATATTATCTCGGCCTATTTTAAATATTTTGAATAAAGGTCAACTCACATTATCTTAGTACTTCCCCCAAGAAATTCTCGGAAGTACACATATAAATATATATTAGCAACATGAGTTGTGCCTATCAATAAGCTAAATGCTTTGAGAACTTGAGGAGTACGAGTTCTTGGGATACGATAGGATTTCTTAAAGAACAAGGGAGGGGTAGAAATTTAGTACTTCGCGTATTGGGGAGACTACCAGTACCGTGGGAGACGGTACTATATACCTAAGGACCTGTGAAGTGTGTGTATACCCGAAATTGGACACATAGCCCGTATGCGGCAAAGGTGATAACCGGGATATGAAGGTGTTGTCCTTCTATCAGTAGAAAAGGTTACTATTTCCGTAGTATGACTGATCATCATATGCGGTAGCTCCAGTGAATGTCATAAATTCTTCCAATTGGAATTGTGATGTAATACCGTAACCCAAGCCTAAGTGCTGGGTTTACCATTAAGGTATTCGCAGGATAATAAGTCCAAAAA
This sequence comes from Apium graveolens, assembly GCF_009905375.1. Classification (NCBI taxonomy): domain Eukaryota; kingdom Viridiplantae; phylum Streptophyta; class Magnoliopsida; order Apiales; family Apiaceae; genus Apium; species Apium graveolens. Next base: position 113,182,043 of record NC_133656.1, read on the forward strand.
AGAATTATTTTCGAAAAAAGGTGTCTATCACCGAGGAAAACTATTTTTGAATAAACATATTTATCATATATGGAATTATACTTGAGTTTATCATACAGTCATTTCATACTATACATTATTATGCTGGGAATTATAGCTCACACTTGTTTTCTTAAATTGACACAACACAACAGTGAATCAAGATGCCTATCCTGAAAGTCACAGATAGGAAACGGGTAGAAAACGGCCAGCTGTTCCGTAGGATGTTTGGTGTTGTACCTCAAGTAGACCGAATAAGCTGGATTGGCTTTTAGTTATTTTTAGTCCGGCTTATTTACAAGTATGATTTATATAAGATAATATATAAGAAATGTATATTTGGCCGAAGGTCTAACCTTACGTAAAGGTTATTTCCGTGGTAAAACTTAATCACTTTTAGGATTGTAATAATTATCACTTATGGATTGATATAACCTAGTAATGAATGGTTCTTTTCCAGGATAATAACCTGTAAGTGTGTGTGTGTAGAGATAAGTGTGGGGTCATAATGGTGTGAGTATTTATATATTGTGGTATGAGATAAGTGTTATACATGATTCAAGATGGTGTGGCCTCCTAGATCCCTGCCCCCGGATTTTGGGGCTCCACAGAAATGGTATAAGAGCCTTAGGTTATCAAATCTTGGAACTGAAAGGATATAAAATAAGTAGACATAAGGATAATAATAATCAATTAGAACTCAAGTCGAGTTCGCCGTCAGGCTACATGGGTAGTCTTGACAGTTTTACCCTCAAGGAAATTCCGACTCTAAGTTAGTAACACCTTACCTATTATGTCAGGTACCAGTGGAGCCTATGGGGGAGGTTGACCCTGTTGATGATGTTATGGCCCCTGAGCGTGACCCTAATCCCGAGCCGGAGGAATCACCCATTGATGAATCAGATGATGACCCTACTGAGGATCCCCCAAAGGAGGAGACTGACTTCCCTACCCCAATAGCTGATGATATTGAGATGCCCCAGGGAGATGGCGTAGACTGGACAGACAAAGAGATGTACCCTCTCCCGACCGTTCACCCCCATACACCTCACCCAGGGATGCTGAGCCCTTTGCCCTACACTGATGAGGACGAGGATGATGAGATGGATGCACAAATCTATGAGGTTCATGACATCCTCTAGTGACCCAGACTCACCTCTACCACCCCCAGCGACCATACATGTAGCAGTGCATGATTGGATAGTGGCTCAGCTTAACACTGAGATCACCACGGCATCTGCCCGCATTGTGGAGCTACGACAGGCGCTGACCGCCAAGGGAGCCATCAGGCTAGGATACCCAGGGGAATTTAGAGCTGCTTCACCGGCCATAGCTCACATGGAGATTGATGGAATTGAGCTCCGTACCCGAGTACAGATGAGGATGACAGCGATGGGAGGATACATCCCGGTAGTTGATACAGAGCTGATGTTGGCAAGAGCGATGAGGAGGGTTCGAGACCTCACACGCAGTGACAGTGACTGAGAGGCTAGTGACTACTTATGACCTTGTAAAAGGGTTGGGTGACTTGTCACTAATTTTGTTAGGATAGCTAGTAGTAGATAGCATTCCTAGCCCTTCTGGGTACCCAGTGTATGTATTTGTATTTCGGTATTCAGGAACAAATAGTTGATATATTATATTCAAGACCATGTATGAACTCAGATGGTTGTTTTGTCCCCAAAATATATATGGGAGACCCGATATATATCTAGCAGTTATTAAGAAATTGATGTCCATATTATTGCACTTTTTAAAGACATGGTAGATAATAAATGACATGCTTACCTATAAATAAATTAATCCAAATGTAAAAATTTTGCAACTGTATTGACATATTTTCATTATCAGAACAATGCCACCCCGTAGAAGAGGAACTAGGGCATGGCCCGCAGAATCTGTTAACCAACAACGAAATGGACCTGACCACATAATGAATGAGGAAAGTGAAGAAGACCTAGACTATAATGAGTATGATGAAGAAGAGTATGTAGAAGAAAAAGTTGAGGATACCCATCAGGGAGGGAACCCCATGAATGAATTTATGGAACTTTTAAGGGCGAATCTTAACCAACAGCCCATTCCACCACATCTGCATATTTCCCAACAGACTGCGGGCACTTCCTTCAGGGCATTCAAATCCCTCAAACCCCCAGAGTTTCTAAGATCTGCCGACCCCATTGAGGCACGGGCCTGGCTCAAGGAAGTAGAAAAGTCCTTCGAAATACTAGGTATGGATGACCGACACAAGACCATTTTTGCCTCTTACATGCTGAAGGGGGAAGCTAACTACTGGTAGGAGTCCAAACGAAACCTCAAAACTGATGATGTGATTTCATGGGATAGATTTACCCGATTTTTCTTAGACAAGTATTTCCTTAGGTTCAAGGAAACTCGGATGGAGATTAAGTTTCTATAGTTGAAATAAGATAAGATGACCGTGGCGGAGTACGAGGCCAAGTTTACTGAATTTTCATGATTCGTATAGGAATTTGTGAATACCGCAGAGATGAAAGTTCGAAGGTTTCAGCTTGGTCTGAAACAGTGGATCCAGATCCGAGTAGCAGTACTAGAACTGACATATTATGCCAGCTTAGTGCAAAAAGCCTCGATTGTTGAAGCAGGTAGTGAACAAAGTTTGAAGGAGAAGAAAAATAGGAAAAGGAAGTTAGGAAGTCAAGGAGGAGGAGGAGGAGGAACCGGGAACAGGAGCCTTCCAAGCAGGTTTGTCAAGGGAGTGGTGTCCCAACCTGCGAGAGGCCCCGGATTTAGAAAGGCCCCAAGTGAGAGCGTTGGCCAGTGCGGCGGACAATCTTGGGAAACATATCACAGCCAACCCCGTGCCCCAATACCGAATTGTCAGAAATGCGGAAAAAGACACCTTGGAAGGTGCACCCAGGAGAGAGCCCCTCTGAAATGCTACAGGTGCGACCAAACCGGACACCTTGCCAACAACTGCACCCGATTCAACGTGGCGTGTTTCCAATGTGGGAAAATAGGGAACATGAGGAAGGATTTCCTGACATTAAGGCCCCCAGCCTCGGGGATGAGCAGAGCTGCATCTAACCGGCCCCTAGCCGCCAGGACTTCCAACATGACCGTTCAGGATGCTGTCATGAACACTGATGTGATAGTAGGTAACCTTTTCTTAATTCTGAACGTACAAAAGTTCAAATTGATTCTAGAGCGACCATGTCTTTTATATCTCAAGATTTTGCTAAGAATTTAAAACTTAATGTCATACCCTTACGTGAGGTATTACAAGTGGAAATAATAAACCGAGAAATAATTCCTGTAAATCAAGTACACCCTAAATGAAAGTTGAAATTAGAAGGGAAAGTCTTGGAGGTTGACTTGATCCCATTTGCGTTAGGAGAATTCGATATAATCTTAGGGATGGACTGGTTATTCAGTAATGGAGCGCAGATAGATTGTGAGGGAAAGAGGGTAAAAATAAGTGTGCAAAATTGAAAGGAAAAATGTTCAAAGGTCAATCACAGACCAGAAAATTTCTGACCATGCTTTAGGCGAAGAGATTGTTAAAGAAAGGTAACGAGGCCTACTTGGCCTATGTGATGGATACTAAGAAGGAAGTTCCCAACATACAGGACATACCCGTAGTAAATAAATTTGAGGATGTGTTTCAAGAGAACTTACTGGGATTGCCCTCCGACAGATAAATAGAATTTTCTATTAGAACTAGCACCAGGGACGGCACCGGTGTCCAAGGCCCCTTATATGCTAGCCCAGATGAGATGAAGGAACTAGCTACTCAACTGCAGGAGTTATTAGATAACGGGATGATAAGACCCAGTGTGTCACTGTGGGGAGCACCAGTACTGTTCGTAAAGAAAAAGGATGGTAGTATGAGATTATGCATAGACTACCGGGAGTTGAATAAGCTGATTATCAAGAATAGGTACCCTCTCCCTAGGATTGATGACCTATTCGACCAGCTCAAGGGTGTTGTACACTTTTCCAAAATAAATTTGAGAACAGGATATCACCAGTTGAAAATCAAACCTGAGGATATACCAAAGACTGCCTTTCGCACTAGGTATGGACATTATGAGTTCTTAGTCATGTCATTTGGGCTAACCAATGCACGTGTAGACTTTTTGGATTTGATGAACAGGGTGTTCAAGAAGTATCTAGATATATGTGTGATAGTTTTCATAGATGATATTCTAATCTACTCAAGGACAGAGAAAGAACATTCAAAGCATTTGAGGATAGTCTTAGAAATCTTGAGGAGTGAGAAATTATATGCCAATTTCTCGAAGTATGAATTTTGGTTAAAGGAAGTTCAGTTCTTAGGGCATGTAGTAAGTAATAAGGAGTTTTAGTCGACCCCTCCAAGATAGAGGCGGTATCCAATTGGGAAAGACCGACTACCCCAACCGAGGTTAGAGTTTTATGGGTTTAGCGGGATATTAACGGAGATTTGTGCAAGACTTTGCCAAGATAGCCGGCTCATTGACTAGACTTACCAGGAAAACTGAAAAGTTCGTGTGGACAGAGAAATGTGAGGAAAGCTTTCAGGAACTAAAAAGGAAGTTGGTGTCAGCGCCAGTGCTCGCTCTTCCTGATGGAAAGGGAGAGTTTGTGATATACAGCGATGCCTCGCACAAGGGACTAGGATGTGTGCTAATACAGCACGGAAAGGTTATTGCATATGCCTCTCGGCAGTTGAAGGAATACGAGATCAGATACCCAACCCATGATCTAGAATTAGCAGCCATAGTGTTTGCCCTAAAAATTTGGAGGCACTACTTGTACGGTGAGAAATGCGAGATATAAACAGACCATAAGAGCCTCAAGTATATTTTTACTCAAAAAGATTGAACATGAGATATAGGAGATTGTTAGAGCTGATCAAGGACTACGACTGTGAAATTTTGTATCACCTGGGTAAAGCCAATGTGGTAGCTGACGCCCTCAATAGAAAGGAGATACTCAAAATGATAATGACATCTGAGGAGTTAGTTAAGGAATTTGAAAAGATGGAGATTGACGTGAGAATAACCGGTAAAGGAAAAGAAGGATTATTCGAGATTAAGCTAGTGTCAGAACTGACTGAAAAGATACGAGTGTGTCAGGAAAAGAGATGAATGAAGAAAGAGAAACATTGACTGGTGAGGAAGTCAGATGCGAGAAAGATGAGAAAGGGATCATGAGGTATGCATCCCAGATTTGGATTCCAAGTGTGCAAGAACTAAAGGATGAGCTGTTGTACGAAGGGCACAGCTCCAGATATTCGATCCACCCAGGAAGTACGAAAATGTACTATGACCTTAAGGAATATTATTGGTGGCCTAACATGAAAAGAGATAGCAGAGTGGGTCAGTAAGTGCTTGACATGCCAGAGAGTGAAGGCTGAACATCAGCGACCGAGTGGACTATTACGACACCTCGAAATTCCAGAATGGAAATGGCAGCATATAGCCTTGGATTCTGTGACAGGCCTACCAGGGACAAAACCAATCACGATGCCATATAGGTTATCATAGATAGACTAATCAAGTTTGCACAGTTCCTGCCAATCAATGAAAGGTACACCGTAGACAAGCTAGTGGATATTTACTTAAAGGAAATTATAGTGAGACATGGTGTTCATGTTGCTATAGTGTCAGATAGAGACCCAAAGTTTAATTCCAGATTTTGGAGAATCTTCCAGGAGTGTCTAAGTACCAAACTAAATATGAGTACCACTTACCACCCCCAAACAGATGGACAAAGCAAAAGGACTATTCAGACCCTAGAGGATATGCTGCGAATGTGTGCCATCAACTTTAATGGAAATTGGAATGACCGCTTACCCTGGTCGAATTTTCCTACAACAATAGCTATAATGCTAACATGGGAATACCTCCGTATGAAGCTGTTGGGATAAGGTTGGAGAACATAAAATAATAGGACCCGAGTTAGTCCAGCAAACCACAGAGATGGTGGGACTCATTAGGAAGAGACTGATAGCAGCTCAAGATAGAAAAAAGAAGTACGCCGACCAGACCAGGAAAGATAGAGAATATGAAGTAGGAGATTCAGTATTGTTGAAGGTATCCCATGGAAAGGAGTAATAAGATTTGGAAAGAAAGGGAAACTTAGCCCCAGATTCATAGGACCCTTTGAGATTTTGAGGAGAATAGGACCTCTAGCATATGAGCTCGCCTTGCCTCCTAATCTGCAACAAGTGAACAACGTGTTCCACGTGTCAATGTTAAGGAAATACCATGCTGATGCGCGGTATGTGATAGAGTTTGAGCAGGTAGATTTACAACCAGACTTGACCTACGTTGAGCAACCAGTAAGGGTAATGGACCAGAAAGAACAAGTGCTGAGGAACAAGACTGTGAAGCTGGTTAGAATCTTGTGGTGAAATCAGAATGTTGAAGAGTCAACTTGGGAACTAGAAGACATAATGAGGAATATATCCCCGCCTGTTTCTAATTGATTCCGGGACGGAATCCTTTTTAGAGGGGAAGACTGTACTAACTCGAATTTTTGAGACTTTGTAAAACGCTTAATGAATAGTAACCCTGAAAAATGGGGAAACTTTTTAGCCCACACTATGTTGGGTATGAGAAATCGAGCTTTGGAGTCGATAACGTGATTATACGTACCAAATGAGTGTATGTAAACGCTATTAGTTTTCGAAGAAAACGAACTTTGAAAAATGACCGTATCTATGAACCATCAAGGATTACGGGAATCACAATATAATTACAAATTTAAAATCCTATAAATTCAAATCCAAGAACGATACTTCAAAATATAAAGAACGTATAAGAAAGGATTTACACCGCGAACCGGTTACGAGAATTTATTACAAAAACAAATAAGCGACCGAGCGAAATGTAAACGAATAAATAAACGTATCAAACCAAGCTAACTAAACTAGCTGTAAGGCATATGTCATAGCCTATTTGTACATTCGAGGATTTAACTCAACTCAAATAAGAATGTAATAAGTAAATAGTGGATCTACCGTCAAAGAGATCTCGCAAAGTAATATATGTCAAAGGATTCAGAAACAAGGTTCATCTACAGACTTGAGGAATTAATTCACTGGAAGAAGTTCAAGAAATTGATCAAGCCTCAGTGATATAAATCAAGGTTGTGGATTTAATCAAGTGACAGAGATCTCGTCAGGTAATCAAAGAATTACAAGGATTTAATCTGAAGAAAATCAATTATCAAAGTCAAGACATGAAGAAACATCACGGAAGTTAGTCACTCATGAATAAAACAGTACATCGAGTGTCAACATCGAAGTGGTGGAATTGATTCATAATTCTCAGTGATTTTCAGAAGATTTTTAGAAGAATGGTTGCTGCTTAAAATTAGTATTAATTCTCTATTAATTAATTAAGTCATATAATTTAATTAAGAAAATAAATTATATCTGCAAAGATTAATTTATTTATTAATTGAATTAATTGATTAATTAATTCAGAATTAATATTAAGAATTTTCAGAAGTTTAATTGGATTAAAAATAGTCTTAAATCAGCAAGACAATTGAAAATGAACTAGCATGACAATCTGGATTGTCATACCGATTGTCATGCCAAGTCATTTCAATAGTCATACCGAAAGTTCTACTGGGAAGGAGATTGTCTTGCTAGTTCAACTGATTGTCATACCGAAAGTCATTGTAGTTCAATCAGATTGTCTTGCTAGTACAATCAATGGTCCTACCGATTGTCTTGCTGAGCTCAGGATTGTCTTGCCAGTTAAATGAGAGTCTGTTGATTGATTTAAAAAGAACAGAAGCAGCATACATTAATAATCATCCAACTCAAGAACAAAAACAAAGCAGCCGCAGAAGAAATATTTTATCCTTCATCTGCAAACTTCAAGATCACATTTTCTAGTTTGTAAAGTTAAATCCAAACCACTAGAAATCTTTATCATGTTCTTGTGTAACTATCTAGCGGATCAAAATCCCTAGAACTTAATCTCAAATTGCGTTTAGCATTTGAATCTTTTTATTGCAAAAATAGAAAAAGTTCATGTCGAATTTATTCTAGATTTGTAATAATTAATTTGAGATTAATTCCTTGTAATCGATACAGTTGTTGTAACACCTTTCAAGTTTAATAATATTCTTATTTAACTTGAATTTTGTTTCACATTTTTATTCCGCATTTAATTCGATTATTTGGTATTGTTTGTATTCAACCCCCCTTCTACAAACACATTGGGACCTAACAGCTAAATATGGTAAGAAACTAATCATGTTTAAGTTACCAAATAGTAACCTAAACTGGATAGCATGATGACCTACAAGCTAGTAGTAGCAAACCTAGCATCTAAACTAGATAGATTAGCTTGCAAACCTAGGAAGCTAGCCAAGATATGCATAGATTTACTATTACTAGTTATATAATAATCATATCTTTAAATATTCCAAGAGAAGCATTCATGAAGCAACAAAAAAATCTCTCTTGCTCCCCATTCTTCTCCATCTGGCTTCATCAAGAAAAGCCAAGAATTCAATTTGAAAACCTCCACTTCTAGTCATGGAAAAAAATTCAGCGTTAATTCTCAAGCTTCATACATCCTAAACTAAGGTAAGATAAATTTTTGAGCTCATTTTATTAAGATTATTGAGTGAAATAGATTCAAGAAAAGCGATAATGAATAGGATGAATAGTAACTTTTCTTTGTTCTCTTGATTTTAATGGTTGATTTAGGTTCTATAAACCCAACCAAGCATCCCCAAGACTCCACCATAATCAAGAACATATCACAAGCTTTCAATAAAGGTATAAATATTTGACCAATCTTTATTTAAGGTTTAACTTTCAAGAACCTTTGAAATCCTAGTTATAAACTTAGTTTTAGTGGTTGATTTGTTGTAATCTTGATGTTTAGTTAATTAGTTCTAAGGTTGATTATTGTTGCCTCAATAAAATGATGTTATTGAGAGGACTTAGTTTTGGGATGATGATTTGATGATTTTTTGATGGTGGTATAATGATTTAAGACGTAAACGAAACTCGGATCGTTATCGTAACCTCGCTAAAATGAAAAAACCTCAACAAAAAGTTTCTGCAGAAGTTCCCTTATGTATAAACTGTAGTTTCTTGAAAAGTAACATTTGATTATGATATCAAATGTTATGAGGATCATTTAGGCGCTTGAATCGCTTGATTCCGATTTACGGATCAAAAGTTATGACCGTTTTAGTAAAAGTGATTTACGCGACAAAAACTGCTACGAATTACGAATTTTGGGAATAGATATGATCGACTTAAAAATATTCAAAGATCATGAAATTTTCACAGAGAGTAATAATATAATTCATTAACTTCTATAAAAATTTGAAGTGAAAATAAGTATTTTTCAATTTTATAAAAATATCGGAACCGAGACCGCGCGATTATAAAACAATTAGAAATCATAAGCAGAGCCGACGAGGGAAATGTAAGCGGACATAAAGGATTTTGATAAGAAAGCGACCGTGACATGAATGAGTACTTAAAGGGATAATAAGAGTAAAATGAGTTGCAAGAACGATTAATAAGTAGCGCATATGTACGAGTCGCCATAAGTAAGAACGGGATCTAACGAAACGATATATGTTTATGATTATAAATTTCTGAGCGGACCCTAGAGCATCCTCCACCTCAAATTACCCTGGAAAGTTTACGAACCCAACTCCATATACTGTTGTGTTATGAAAGGATTGTCTTACTATCTTTTTCATAAATGTCATGCTTGCCATGATACTAAGTATTTGAGTTTTCGCGTAAATAGCGATTGTGTTACGATGTATATATGTCGTAAAATATTTTAACACCGCCATGAGCGTGATGTATGATTATAAGATTGAGAGTCGGTCGGAGTTTTAAAATAAAAATCCTAGAATCATTCTGGAGATGTTTTGGACGATTAAAGTCCGTACTTGTTTTTTTGAAGGGACTTGATGTTCACTTGCGAAATATTAAAATACCTCGAATTTAGTTAAAATGTTTTCTAAATATCGTATTCCCTCAACTATATTTTATTATTCGAATAATGAATATTATTTCAGTTATTCCTTCAAAATAGGATATTTATTCTCCAATAAATATTTATTTCAAACTCGATTAAGTATATTATTAAGGATTACTTTAACTATTCTAAAATAAATTAGTTGAGGAATATTAGTTAAAATATTCTTTTAAAATATAATTATTCAAGGTTTAATGATTTAAAAATTATTATTTAATTATTAAATATTTATAAATGATTTAATATGATTTGAAAATCATAAACCTAATTTAAAATACTTTGTAAACTTCAGAAATTCTTTCGAATAATTTCAAATCGTCGAATAATATTATCTCGACCTATTTTAAATATTTTGAATATAGTTTCCAAAGAAACTCCCCGTCATTTATTTTCTGTTGACAATGGTCAACTCACATTATCTTAGTACTTCCCCGAAAATTCTCGAAAGTACTATATATATATATACTAGCAACATGAGTTGTGCCTATCAATAAGCTAAATTATTTGGGAACTCGAAGATTACGAGTTCTTCGGATAATATAGGATTTCTTAATGGAAAAGGGTGGGGTAGATATCAAGTACTTCGTGTATTGGGGAGACTTCAAGTACCATGGGAGACAATACTATATGTACCTAAGGACCTGCAAAGTGTGTGTATACCCGAAATGGGATACATAGCTCGTATGCGGCAAGGGTGATAACCGGGATACGAAGGTGTCGTCCTTCTACTAGTAGAAAAGGTTACTTTTCCGTAGTACGACTGATCATCGTATGCGGTGGCTTCAGTGAATGTCTTAAATTCTTTCCAATTAGAATGTGATGCAATACCGTACCCAAGCCTAGGTTGTTGGGTTTTACCATTAAGGTATTCGCAGGATAATAAGTCCACTAAAGAATTATTTTTGAAAGAAGGTGTGTATCACCGAGTAAAACTATTTTTGAATAAACATATCTATCGTATATGGAATTATACGTGAGTTGGATCATACAGTCATTTCATACGGTATTATAGCTCACACTTGTTTTCTTAAATTGACACAACACAACAGTGAATCAAGATGCCTATCATGAAACTCACAGCCAGGAAACAGGTAGGAAACAACAGTTGTTCTGTAGGATGTTTGGTGTTGTACCTCAGGTAGACCGAATAAGCTGGATTGGCCTTCATTTATTTTTAGTCCAGCTTATTTACAAGTATGACTTATGTAAGATAATAAATAAGAAACGTATATTTGGCCGACGGTCTAACCTTACAAAAAGGTTATTTCCGTGGTAAGACTTAATCACTTTTGGGATTGTAATAATTATCACTTGTGGATTGATATAAACCTAGTAATGAATGGTACGTTTCCAAGACAATAACCTCTAAGCGTGTGTGTAGATAAGTGCGGGGTTGTAAAGGTGTGAGTATTTATATATTGTGGTACGAGATAAGTGCTATACAGGATTCAAGAATTGTTTGCCCTCCTAGATCCCTGACCCCGGATTTTGGGGTGCCACACCATCGTCATGAATAAAATTGTTTTAAGTGGGAAACATGTTAGAACATATCATAAAGATCTTTAATATAATTATAAAAGGACAATAAGAGAGATACTAATATGATTAGTGAAAGCACGCTTTACAAAATTTTGTCGAAATGAGTACTTAATGGATTCAGGAACGATCAAGCATGTATGAATTGAGGAATAGGGTTTTCAAAAAGTGAAGGTATTAACAATGTTTAATGATAAAAAAAGAGGATTTTGTGCAAAGTATAACGATGCGGATAGGAAATTTAGGAACGTGGCATAAGGTTTCTAATCATGACTTAGAATAACTGCAACAAGGGCCCCCTGTGAGGGATAAAAACTTAACTTATAAGGAAGATTGTGGGTTTTTTTTCTTTCGCAGTGTATACTTACACTAACACGAGGGGAGGCTAGAGTCAAAATTGATCATAGAGTTATGATTAACAAATCTATTATCATCCAGAAAGACAATATGGTGGCCGACACTTAAAGTAGGAAAAAGATAGACTGAGGATGAAAAATTTTAGAACAACTGATGAGAAGGATGAACGGATGAACTTTTGAAGTTAAGATAATGTGAAGCTGACCAGAGGAATTAGTTGAATATAGGACTCAACCAAAATTGAATAAAAAGCTAAGGTTGTGACAAGAAAGAATAATCAGAAGAGAACACCTTATTTTGTAACGGGAAGGATAAAAGATGTCTAGAAACTTAAGGGGTGTTATTAATAACCGAACATGAAATGGGATGTCATGGGTTAAGTACTTGATATGTCTGAAAATGAAAGCGGAACAATAAAGATTAAATGGGCGAATACAGTCTGTAAAGAGCTTAAATGATCGTGAGAATTTTTCAAATAAGCATTGAAGATTTATTACCATGGACCCAGTTGAGTCATGGTGCTACTTGGATTATAATAGATGGCTTAAATAAGTTTGCTTACAATTGTATTAATAAACAAGAGATCTCCACTCGACAAAATTTTTTATGAACTAGGAAGAGAAAGTCCCTGTAGCAATTGTGCTAGATAAAAAACAATATTAATTGCATTATTGGTTTATTTCCCAAAGTATTTGTGGGACAAGATCGAGTAGAGGCACGACTTAGAGTTCTTAAATTGACAAGTAGAACGGGAGAACTATGTGGATTGTTAAAGATACGTCAAACACTATGATTCTATTAAAGGAAACTGGGAGAATCGCCCATCGTCTATAGAAATTTTGTATAGTTACATTTACCATGCAAGCATATGGAAAAAGAGGCACTGATGTCCCTTACGATGCGAAGAAAGTGATTAGAAGAAGGATGTTATTCCAAGGAAAAATTGAGGACAAAGAAGATCGTTCAAATCCCTAAAAAAACTGGTAGAAACTCCAAATACACATGAATACGTCCAAGAAGATAGTGAGAATAATGAATACGATGATGAAGATATTGTGTTACTAAGAGTAGCATACCAGAAGGGATTGATGAAGGTCGACAAACGTGGGAGCTAATCCAAAACTCACTGAACACTTTGATATTCAATGCCTATCCATCAGTCACGTGCAAAATGGTGTTCCTTCGGTATGGTAACAACACCACGATGTGTTTTACATATCTATCAGAAGAAATGCTAATTATGACGCTAAGAGTGTGACAAAAGACGAGCGTGTAGAAATGCAACTAGACTTTTATTACATAAAGCAATCGACATAGATGATAAACTTATCTAAACAAAAATAGTGGAACAAAACTATAACACGAATAAGAACTATCAGTTCTTTTGTCACAAACACTCCATTCTGCTTCATCACATGTCATCATCATATTAGGCAACTCCGGATGATCATTCATCGGCTCATGTTTTCCTTCTCTTAATGCCCTCATATACTCTGGATTTGATGCCCGAATATATAAAGCATTTTCTCTTCCATAGATTATATCTCGGTTTATCGAACTGACACTACAAGAATAATGTCAATAGACATCACACATTAGACATCGGTTAACTTTGCCACTGATGTTAAAAAGAGTATTGACATCACCCCGTGTTTTTGTGATGTCTTTGTTCTTTGTAGACATCGGTTATAATTAAACCGATGTCTAAAATTCACCCAATAAAAAAAACAAAATTCGCGCCCACCATTTCTTCCCCCGTTAGTGAAATTTCATTCAGTTTAGTTCTACGTTCCCCCAATCCCAAAATTCTCCCCCCTAAACCAAATTTTGGTTCCCCCCAAAAATCAATCTTCAGACACAAAATCAAAACAAAAAAACTAAAAACTAAAAACAGAAAACTGTTCTCTCTCTCTCAAACCTGTCTCTCTCTCTCGAACCCCTCTCTCTCACCTCTCTCCCCTCACAATCTCTCTGAACTCCGGCCATCATCTCACCATCATAATCTCTCGAACCTCTCTCTCTCTCGAACCCTCTCTCTCTCTCTCTCTCGAACCTGTCTCTGGAACCTCTCTCTCTCTCTCTCTGAACCTCTCTCCGCTCTGAATCTCTCCGTTAAGCCTCTTTCGTTTAACCTCTCTACTTCGGTAAGTGTTGTATCTTCTTGAATCGAACTGGTCTTCTCTGCATGAAGACCAGTTTTTAAAAGTTGAGGATTTTGAATTCAAAACCCTAATTTTGTAAATTGGGGTTTTTTCTAATTCGAAACCCTTATTTTTTTATTAATTTAGTGTCAAATCTTGTTGCTAATACTTTTCTTCTTGTTGTATACAGGACCTAATCTGAGAAAAAGATTTAAAGCTTTAGGTAATTTGGATTTTTTAGTTGTACATTTATATTTTTGTTTATTTTTTTATTTTGTAAATTAGGTTTTCATTTGTTTGTAATGTTGTGATTTGTTTTTACAGGACATTAGTGTTGTTGATTTTTCGATCTTCGGTGAGTTTTCTTCTCCAACTCTGTTTTGTACGCTTATACATTTGATTTGTTTTGTTAGTTTTGATAGTGTGTTTTTTGTCTATGTGCTATGCAGTTGGTTCTTATGTTGATCTATGTGTTGTGTATAATATGCATTATGTATTATATGAAATCTCAGTTTTTTTTATTTGCAATTATGTGCAGGAGAATTCATTTTGGTATTAGTATGTTATATTTAAATGTAGTCGTGTTCTGAATTTTGGATGCAAGTGTGTGGTTAATTTAGTGATTGTGTATGCAAGTGTTTAGTTGAAAATAGTACATTTATAATTTGATAATCTGCATCCGTGATCTGACTATTATACTATGGTTAATTATATAGTGATTATACATTAAGTACTGAATGACTAGTTAATATATAGTACTAGTACTATAATTAAATGTATAATATGAATTACGTAATGCATTACAAATCGATTCATATCATATTATAATAAAATATATAACATTAAAATGTATAATATGCATTATGTATAATATGAATTCTCAGTTTTCCTTATGTCGTTTATAGTCTGCCCTATGTGTGGATGTCATACTTAAAATCAAGTTAGACTTCTAAAATAAATATTAGGCTTATAAAATAAATATAAGCCTTATACTGAATTTTTTAGTGACATACCAGGTGGTTTTAAATGGATAGGTCTTGGATAAAAGCCGATAGGGATTCTCTACAGTATGAAATTGGTGTTGAAAACTTCTTGATATTTGCCGAGGAAAATGCTAAAAACCCCAAGAAAATTCCTTGTCCTTGTGCACACTGCTCTAACTTCAAAAAGTTTTCTGTGAATATAATCAGAGGTCATCTTTATAAATCAGGGTTTAGTTTAGGATATTCTGATTGGATTTGGCATGGAGAAAACCATGATAATAGTACTAGGTCATCTGTTGGTAGTACTTGTCCTCCCTCGAAGCCCATACCAATTTCAGAAACATTTAACGTGTGTGAAGCAGCCTATAGTAGGGAAGATTGCGATAAAGAGTCAGATAACTTTAAGAGGTTTGTTGCCGATGCAGAACAACCTCTGTTTGAGGGAAGTGAGTGTACTAACTGGAGTCGGTCTTAAAATTACATAATTAGAAGGCTAGGTTTGGAGTTTCCGATAAAGCTTTTACTGATCTGCTTCAATCAATTGGATCAATTCTTCCTAAAGATAATCTACTTTCGTCTAATATGTATGAAGCCAAGAAAACATTGACTGATTTAGGCCTCGAGTATATTAAATTCCACGCTTGTCCAAATGACTGCGTATTATACAGGGGTCCAATTCTCGAGTCTTCTTCCGAGTGTCCCAAATGCCATCTCTCTCGCTGGAAAGTTGGGAAAGATGGTCAAGTTAGGGTAAATGTGTTAAATATGGCACCAAAAAAGGAAGAGGAAAGAATGGCACCAAAAAAGCAAATGCGAAAGCAATCAGAAAAGACTGCATCACAGAATCTTAGCGGTGGAAGCCCCAAGCGGCTGGAGGATGTTCCGAACAATGATGAAAACAATGAAGGGCATGCATCGGAATCTCAACCGACTAACTCAGAACAGACAAATACTACAACTAATACTGCTACAAGGAAGTCTGGGGGTAAGCGAGGCGTATGCGCAATGTATAAAGTGATTGTCAAGAAAGCTCGCGGGAAGAAAGTTAAAGTCACTGCCAATGAATGGGGGATTCCTAATGGGGAAACTAGAGCCCGTTTGCAGTCTTACATTGGTATGTTGGCCAGGACTACGATCCCAATCGACATTCCTACGTGGCCAAATGTAGACCCTGAATTAAAATCAAAGCTTTGGTTAGATCTCCAGGTACTAGATCAATTGTAAAAAATTATTATCAAATTTAGATCTTGAATATAAGTTTTTCCTGTTATGATTTTGTGAACTTGTGTTTTTTCAGGCTACCTTCAAAGTTAAACCAGAAATTGAAAACATGGTCCTAAAGTCAGCAGGCTCTAAATGGCGATAGTTTAAGACTGATTTGACGAGAAAGTATTTGCTACCATTTATTGGAGAAAAGAAGAAGCTGAATAAGCCGCCAAGAGGCTATGGTTATGTTAGTAAGGCAACCTGGAAAAGGTTTGTGAGACAGAGGACTGATTCTAAGTGGAAGGTATGTTTTAATTCTGTAATATATGATTTTCGTGATTTTTTTGCATCGTCTGTTGTAATTTTTGTAATCTTGTGACATGTTTTTAGGAAATTCATGACACACAAAGTGAAAGAGTGTCTAAGAGAAAATATCATCACCGGTTGTCAAGAAAGGGCTACATCGGTTTAAAAGAAGATGAGGTAAGAAAAGTTCATTTAATTGTATAACTGTATTTAATTTATAATAGGTCAGTCCATAATAAATTAGAGTCCTACATTTTTTAGCCCTGGAGTTATTTGTATTACTGTATTTTATTTTATTTGTAACAGATAAAAAAAGGAAGGTTGAATCCGGGAGAAGAACCGGATAGAGCGTTTTTTTGGCAAAAGGCTTGTAAGCGGAAAAACGGACAAGAGGTCGAAGAGGTCGATGAAGATTTGGCTGTTGTATGCGATAAAATTGTAAGTTTTAATTTTGGTTAAATTACATTAAAGTAGGCGAATCAGTAAAATTAGGACGACATAAATCAGTAAAGTAGGCGAATCAGTATAAATAGGACCCCTGTCAATGTTTTAGTTAATTAGTCTTTAATCATACTGATTACAATTATGTGAAATAATTATTATTTATCTTTTATTGAAAACTAGTTAACTCCATTTTGGTTAATTTATTTTCTTGTTAACAGAACGCATTGTTGGAAAAAAAGAAGAAGGGTGAGATTCAGTTTTCTGGTGCTGAAGATGTTCTGACAACGGCTTTGGAGAGTCGTGAGCATTCTGGGAGGGTTCGGGCTGTTGGAGGGTAAATCACTCCAAAACAATACTTTAATTTTCCAAGAGAGCCAAAGCTTCGAATCACAAAGGCAGAGTTGATGGCCCGTGATCGACAAACGGATGAACTGCTTGAAAAAAAATGCAAGCTCTCGAGGCAGAGATTGATCGCTTGAAGTCAGTGATCGAAAGTGGAGGTACTTTTCACTCTCCAATGCCATCTGAAAAGGCAAGTTTCGATCCGGAAAAGGATAAAGAAATGAAGTCAAATCCACCACCTGCAAGAGGAGTTGTGTTGGTATATGAAGATGATGACTGTGTTTTTACAGATGGCCCAACTAGGCCTTCACCTCCTGGAAGTCACGTAAGTTATTTTAATTTTGTGAGCAACCTTGTCATTTATCTTACTAAGGTAAATCATTGTTACCTTAATTTTTTAATTTTGTTTATTTAAATATTATAGGCCCAACGATCTTGTGAGCTATCTGTCGAGAGACTTGAGAATAAGGTTGCATTTGGTATGGTATATCCTCGCGAGGATAATTTAACTGATTTGGTACATGGAGTTGATATACCAATTGGACATCAATGTGTCTCCGTTGATGGCCTCATAAAACCAGATGCCTTGCTTCCAGCTGAGACACGTGGTGATGACATGATGACTGTCCGCGATGCTCTAGGATCTTTTTTGGCATGGCCTGAGGAATTAATTAGCTACACAAATGTTGCAGTGTGATGAATAATATATATATGTATAATATTGTCTGAATTTTGAAATTAAATTGTTCATTTCAAGATATTAAAAATTAAGTGGTATGTACATTTTATTTTGGTTTTATATTATCATCAGGTGCAGAAAAAAGAAAGGCCCCGAACAAGTGCTGAAAAAATAAAAAAGAATGATGGGTTGCATGATTTGAAGGCACAATTTCTTCAAGCAAAGCCAGGTGCGAAAGTGCCAAAGGGCTTTAAGCTATTGTATAAACATGCAACAACTTGGATGAAAACTACCGGGGTCAGTATCCAGGTTCGATGTGAGCCGAATGTGTTTGGACATGAAAAAACAATTTATTTGTTACATGAGAATGTTGTGTCTTTATTGGAGTTTGAAATGTTGGGCCAAGCAGTAGTTGCAAGTTACATGGCGTAAGTTACCTTTTTTTTTTCTTTTTAATGATCATTTTTTTAATGTTTGTAATTTTCCAGAACTTGCATTTTAATATCAGCACTCTTTCGATAGGCACTTGCATTCTGAGATTAGTGAAATACCAGAACTGGCGGAGACATTTGCTTTTATTGACCCCGGATCCACATATCACGTAAATGCTAATTTTGAAGCATACATTTTAAACCGGTTGAGAGAGGGTAACCCGGATCGCCTATTCTTTCTTCCGCATAATCAGAAGTAAGTACTTATTGTAATACTGAAAATCAAAAACATGGATAGTACAGTACAAATTTCTATGTGATGTGTCCTATCTGTCTTTGTTTTTTATGAAAATAGTATGCATTGGATTTTGGTCGTTATCTGGGAAGGGGAAATATATATTCTGAATCCACTACCTCACCCGACACAATTTTCAGAACTAGAAAAGGCGTTATCAAGGTAAATTTTTATTAACGTAACAGTTTGGTATAATTGCATGTTCACTTCTGTACATTATATGAGCTTTTATGTTTTTTATGCAGGGCTTTGAAAAGTTACAACTCTGAAACCGGCAGGGGCAACAAGATGGCCAAGGCAAAGTTTCTTAGTGTAAGTACAATAGATCGAGTACCTAATATTTGTGCTTAATATATATGATTTATTTGACATGCCTGATTTGTCTTTTAATTAATGAAATAGGGATCTCCCAAACAACCCGGTGGGATTGAATGTGCTTATGTAATAATGCGATACATGAAAGAAATTATCGATGATGACAAGTTGAATTTTGCTAAAAAGGTATTACCTTGACGCTTCCAGTTTGCTATATACTGAGATATGGTTATTTTTCGATATGGTTACTTTTTATTCATGTACTGAATTTTGTTTGTTTGGAATTTATAGTGGTTGGCCAAGACTCGATCGTGTTACAGCATTGAACAGCTAGATGAAGTTCGCATTGAGGCTCTGCAGTTCATCCAAGAGCATATCTGATCAATTCTTGTACTCAAGGTCTTTTCTTTTGCGTAGTCGTACATTTGGTAATTTAGACGGTTCTGTGTAGTAAGAATGTAAGTGTATGAATGCTGGGGTTGCTGTATAGGTTTGCAAATGCTGGGGGTTGTACATTTGGTAATGTAGATTCTGTAGTTTTTGAATGATTGATGCAGATAATGGGGTTGGTTTTGGTATTTTTGGATGATTGATGCAGATGATGGGGTTGGTGTTGGTGGTTTTCGGATGATTGAATGGTTAAATATATGAATGATTGACTGGTTAGATTTGTATGGATGAGTGTTATTCCAATGTTTTAGTTTTGGTTATGTAGTAAAGGACATCTGTTTTATTTATAACAAATGTCTATTAGTAATGAGTACATCGCTTTTTTAGAAAATTAGTGATGTAAAACTTTACACAATTTGGTCTATAAATTTCTTACACATCACTTTTAATTAAGAAAAGCTGATGTCAAAAAAGATAATGTACATCACTTTAAGCTAAAAAACTGATGTCAAAGGAATCCAGGTTCAAGTCTAAATTAAACATAGAAATCACTTTGTTTAAGATAAAACTGATGTCAAGTGACGTTATAAACATCACTTTTAACCAAACAAAACTGATGTAAAAAAATGCAATGTACATCAGTTTAAGGCAAATAACTGATGTGAAAGACTAACATGTTCAAGTCTAAATGATACATAGACATCACTTCATTCTAGAAAATACTGATGTCTATACGCTTAATTAGACATCACCTTTCATTAAAGAAACAGATGTTTAATATGCCATAATACATCACCTCTGTCAAAATTATCGATGTTTTTGTGACAAAAAACATAGCTCAATATATGTTTAATATGTTTTAATAGGTGTAATTTAGTTATTAAATAATTTTGTTATAGCATTTTTTGTAAAAAATCATCACATAGACATCAGTGTTTTTCACTAAAATCGATGTTTTTGTGACAAAAAACATAGCTCATGATATGTTTAACATGTTTAATTAGGTGTAATTTAGTTATTAAATAATTTATTTATAGCATTTTGTTCTAATAATCAACACATAGACATCTGTTTTTTAACTAAAATCGATGTCTAATCGAGTATAGACATCAGGTATTCACCGATGTCTAGAATAGACATCACCGACATCAACATCGGTTGGGAAACATCATAGACATCGGCCAAAAAGCGATGTTTATGGACTTTTTTCTTGTAGTGAATGGTCTGTATGTATGTGACATGGAGCATGATTTACTTCAGATTGAACAAACTTATAAAAGAAAACGAGATGATGAAAATCTAACCTATTTATGGCACTGTAGGCTAGGTCATTTAGTGAAAATAGACTGCGAACATTGCATAAGGAAGGGTTACTTGACCCCTTTGATTTTGAATCATATCCTACATGCGAGTCTTGTCTATTGGGTAAAATGACCAAATCTCCATTTAGTGGACATGGAGAAAGGGCTGCAGATTTGCTAGGATTGGTACACATAGATGTATGCGGACCAATGTCTACGCAAGCCATGGGTGGATTTTCATACTTCATTACTTTCATATATGATCGATCTAGATTCGGATATGTGTATTTGATGAAACACAAGTCTGAAGCCTTTGAGAAGTTCAAAGAATATAAGTATGAAGTGGAGAAACAAACCAAACATAGTATTATAACTCTTCGATCAGATCGAGGTGGTGAATACTTGAATGGAGAGTTTCTAGATTATCTCAAAGAAAATGGTATAGTCTCCCAGTGGACTCCTCCATATACTCCACAGTTGAATGGGGTATCTGAAAGGAGAAATCGAACTTTGTTAGACATGGTTCGGTCCATGATGAGCTATGTGAATCTTCCAGTATTCCTATGGGGTTATGCATTGGAAACCTCAACATATTTACTCAATAAGGTGCCTTCCAAATCCGTTCCTCAAGCTCCATATGAGATATGGAAAGAAAGGAAACTGAGTCTTAAACACGTTAAGATTTGGGGATGTCCAGCTTATGTCAAGAAAGTTAACCCAGATAAGCTGGAATCTCGATCCGTAAAATGTAATTTTGTGGGATATCCTAAAGAGACTTTGGGGTATTACTTTTTACACCGATCATCGGGTGTTTGTCTCCAGACATGCTACATTTTTGGAAAAGGAGTTTATCCTTGAAGGAAACAGTGGGAGCAAAATTGAACTTGATGAAGTTCACGAAGCACAAACTACTACAGATCAAGTGGAAACACCTATTCAGACTGAACAACCTTCTGTGGAACGGCCCATTCGTAGGACAAGGAGAGTTTCTCGCCAACCTGAGAGGTATTATGGCCTTGTCATTAAGAATGGCAATGAGTTGTCAATCATTGATGATGACGACCCTGTGACCTATAATAAGGCTATGAGTAGTGTTGACTCAGAGAAATGGCATAGTGCCATGAAATCCGAAATGGAATCTATGTATACCAACCAAGTATGGACTCTGGTTGAGGTGCCTGAAGGTGTTAAGCCTATTGGGTGCAAGTGGGTATACAAAAGAAAGATTGGAGCAGATGGCCAGGTGGAGACCTATAAGGCCAGGCTCGTGGCAAAAGGATTCAAACAAAGGCAAGCGATTGACTTTGATGAAACTTTTTTGCCTGTAGCCCTGTTAAAATCAATTCGGATTTTGCTTGCGATTGTTGCTTACTACGACTATGAGATCTGGCAAATGGACATGAAAACGGCCTTCCTCAATGGGGAACTTGAGGAGGAAGTGTATGTGACACAGCCAGAGGGTTTTCTTTCCAAGGGAAATGAACACCTAATGTGTAAGCTGCTGCGAACCATATATGGTTTAAGGCAAGTTTCTCGTAGATGGAACATCCGTTTTGATGAACAATTAAAGAATTTGGTTTTATCAAAAACATAGATGAACCATGTGTCTATAAAAGGGTTAGTGGGAGCGCGGTAACATTTCTTGTATTGTATTGAAAGAGGAGACGTCAAGAGAGTTGACACACATAACAACGTAGTAGACCCACTCACAAAGCCACTTTCTCAAAGTCACTTTGATCGTCATAAAGACAAGATGGGTATTAGATACCAGAGTGATTGGCTTTAGTACAAGTGGGAGATTGAAAGAGATATATCCTAAGTCCAATCATGTATGATGATTTAGGAATAACTTTTATGTAATATGTTTTGATTTCATTGATATTAATAAAAGACTTGTTTTGTTTTTATTGCGGGCTCTATCTATTTAAATGTTTAAATAAGATATACCACAGTTTAGAGTAAAGCTTTTTATGGATTGTGATGAGATCATAATAATGAGACCTAAAAGATGATAACTCTAAACTTAAATAGTTCCTGGTCGTAGGAAAACTAACTAGTAATTAGTAATCCGCAAAGATCGGTACATACTATGCTTGCTTCATTATGAAGGATGTCTGTTCTCATAGACATTTATGTGGTGACACTATAGCTAGTATGTAGGTGCTTATTATAGAATAAGTTCACTGAACATGACTCACACAGCTGAACAACTGATGGAGTTAACTCACGTGTCAGCAGTTGTTTACATAGTGATAGTTGTACAAGTATCCTTAGACTTGAGGTCATCATAGTCATCTTGTATACACTGAACTATGCTTTGGTTTAGTTCTTAGTCTCCAGAGATAATTATAAGGCCTCTACTGGGTATAGGAATTTGTACACGAAGATAGTGTATGATCAATAAAGGATCTACCCCTTTCAGTGAAGGAAGAGAATGTTCAATGCTGATCCACTTATGTTAGTTCAGGAATCTCTGGCCAGAGTGAATGAAATTAGAAAGGAGTTTTAATTTATATTAAATAGAACTAAGCATAGTGAATAGGAAATCAAGTGATTAAATAAGATAGGCTTGACACAAGTTCCATGCCTTGTATTTAATCGTGACATTGCAGGGTAGAAGGAATTGATTATACGGTAACTACTCACTGAATAGGTTTTTGGTATTCTAAGCAGTGAATTCGTATTATCCGGATAGTCGCGATATGCAGAGAAGTATCCCTCACGATGTAGAATAAATGTGATTAATTAATTAATTATATTTAATGAATTAGAGAATTTATATAAATAATGATAAAATAGTTTTATTATTATTTATTTCTACTACCGGCTTAATATTGAACCTACAGGGTCACACCATAAAAGAGAATGATTTAATGGTGGAGGAATTAATTAATAATGGCTGATAATTATTTATTTATGAAATAAATAATTAATTGGCAAATTTAATAATTGATTAAATGAGATTTAATTGATTATAAATTAATTAAGAAAAGGTTCTTAATATTATTAATTAAGAATTTAATTTTTGGAAATTAAATCAAGTGAGAGAATTATTTCTAAAGAGTTTAGAAAAAGGATCAATAATTAAAAGGTATTTTAATTATTAGTGAGAATAATAAAGGTTAATAATAATAATATTTTGTGGGAAAATTTTCAGCTAAAAATTTTGCCTATAAATATACTATTATAAACCCTACTTTTGCCTCAACCAAAAAGATTTACAAAACCCTAATTCTCTTCATCTCCTCCTCCTTTATTACATCGTTTTCTTGGTGGATACCGGTAGAGTGCTACACACTTGAGGAGCAGCTGCTAAGGATCTCCGTTCATCATTTTTGGATCGCCATGAAAGACCTCCATCTTTCCATTAACGTAAAGCTTCTTAAGGTAAACATACTGAACTACGAATTAAATATTATTTTTCGCATGGATCCTGCAGAGGGTTTCGGTTTTTTTAAGATTAAATTTACGTTTTCGATGCATTTATGTGCCAAAAACCCTTCATAGTTTTGGGATGAAGTAGTGAACACTGCATGTTTTACTCAAAACAGATATCTCTTGAAAAATCACCCTACTCAGTCTTATCTAGGAGAAAGCCTACTGTGAAGCACATTCATGTGTTTGGAAGTAAGTTCTATGTGTTAAAGGACAACTCTGATTATGTGGGAAAATTTGACGCTAAAGTTTTTGAGGCAATTTTTCTGGGTTATTCATTTGAGAGAACTGAATATAAAGTCAATGTGACTGAACAAAAGAAAATTATAGAAAACACGGATGTTACTTTTGATGATGAAAAGTGCCCAGGCTTGGAATGCCTTGATGAAAATGAAGCTGAAGCCCTAAAGTTTGAAAACCTCAACATTGATAGTGATTCTGATGATGAAGCTGAAGTCAATGCAAATCACAGAATAAATGAAGAGTCAACTGAATAAGTGAATCATGAGAATGGAAGCTCATCTCATTAACTTGAATTTGATAGCACAAGCTCAGGGGAAGAAGAGAAGAAGGTTCTACAAGTCATGCCAATGGTGAAGAAAACACAGAAAACTCTAATCAACAAACTCACACCAGAAAGTGGGATAAAAGTCACACTAGAGAAGCAATAATTGGTGATCCAAATGTTGGAGTGAGGACTAGAAGTGCAACTGCAAATGAATGTCTACATGCATGTTTTCTGTCACAAATTGAGCCCAAGAAAACTGAAGAAGCTCTACTTGATCCTGATTGGATCTGCTATGCAAGAAGAGCTAAATCATTTTGAGAGAAACAAAGTCTGGGAGTTGGTTCCTATACCTAAGAATAGAAGTATTATTGAAACAAAATGGGTGTACATGAACAAGATAGATGAAAATGGAATTGTCACCAGTAACAAGGCAAGGTTGGTTGTAAAAGGCTACTCACAAGAGGAAGGAATTGACTATAATGAAACTTTTGCTCCAGTTGCAAGACTTGAAGCAATAAGGATTTTTCTTGTATTTATTGCTCATTCAAATTTTATAGTATATCAAATGGATATCAAAAGTGCCTTCCTAAATGGTGAGTTGGAAGAAAAAGTTTATGTGCAACAACCACCTGGCTTTGAAGATCCAGAATTTTCAAATTTGTATACAAGTTGCTCAAGGCTCTCTATGGACTAAAATAAGCACCTAGAGCCTAGTATGACACACTGTTAGATTTTCTACTTAAACATGGATTTACTAGAGGAACAATATATAAGCCACCCTTCTACAAGTTACATGGTGGTGATATGATCCTAGTTCTGATTTATGTGGATGATATCATTTTTGGTTCTATTAATGAAAAGCTTTGTCAAAGATTTTCTAAGCTTATGCAGAGTGAATATGAAATGAGAATGATGGGGGAACTAAGTTATTTTCTTGGACTTCAAGTCAGTCAAAGAAGTGATGGAATCTTCAACAGCCAAACTAAGTATGTCAAAGATTTATTGAAAAAGTTTGGTATGATTGATTGTTCACCTGCATCTACACCTATGTCTATAGCTACAAAGTTGGATGAAGATAAAAAGGGGAAGAGTATAGACTATTCAAGCTATAGAGGAATGATTGGATCATTGCTTCACTTAACTGCAAGTAGACCAGACATTATGTTTGCAACATGTCTATGTGCAAGATTTCAAGCCAATTGGAACATAATCACATTTGATGGATGTGAATAGTATTTTCAGTTTCTTGGACAAAGACTTGTATCCTAGTATATCAAGAAACAACTATCTGTGTCAACTTCCACACCTGAGGCTGAATACATAGCTGTTGGAAGTTGCTGTGCTGAAGTGCTTTGGATTAGAAATCAGCTAATGGAATATGGCCCAGTGTTACACAAAATTCCAATTATGTGTGACAATACTAGTGTTATATCTATTGTGGCTAATCCATTTAATCACTCTAGAACAAAGCACATTGATGTAAGGTACCATTTTATTAGAGAACATACTACAAATGGTACCATTGAGCTCATTTTTGTTCCAACAGAAAAACAATTAGCTGACATTTTTACTAAACCTTTGGATGAAGCAACTTTCACTAGACTTGTAGGTGAAATTGGAATGTTCAATTTTTCATCTTAAGGCAAGAACTCAGCTAATGTGTTGCATCAGATTAATTTCTTATAAATTAAAATCAATTTGATTTAATTGGAAATTAACTGAAATATGAACTATAAATATTTCAGAAATCTCTGCCTATTTATTTTTTGAAAATAAAAATTTAGCTTGGAATTTTTCAATTCTAAGAAAACTGTCAAAATGTTGATTTACAATTTCAATATGTAAAATAAACACAAGGAAGAATCAAAATGATCAAGAGAATATAGAGAACTGAGTTCTGAATAAGTCTAATTGACTTATCGACAAGTCATTTTAAGACTTCTCGAGTGAGTTCTCGACAAGTCAATTTTCTGACTTTTTGATAATCTTTATTATGACTTATCGATAAGCCATTGCAGAGTTCTCTATAAGTGTTAATTCATAGATTTCTCTACAAGTACATTTAGACTTATAAATAACTCAGAACTGAAATAATTTAAATTCAATAAATTATTTTGGTAAATTACTCTTGATAAATATATTCTAAATATATTTGAATTTATTCAAATAGAAATTAGAAATAATTCAGTCCATTTTGGAATGAACTGAGTATTTTTTTGACATCTCACGAAGTCAATTTTAGTTCTCTAAAAGAGTAAATTAAAATGACTTCTCGATATGTATTTCTTTTTCAAAATGACATATCGATAAATATACTCCAAACATCTATTTTTGAGTTATCGATAAGTCATTTTCTTTTACTATAAATACTCAGACATCTCGACATACATATACTTACGCCTCGAGAACTCTAAGTGACCTAGCTTTTTTAATTCCAAACCAATTTCTCTCTCGTTTCAAATCCTTTCTCCCTAATTTCTTTTACCCATTAATCTTCACATTCAGAATAATGGCAGCAAACATTATTGTACCCTTCATCCTAAAGGAGACCAACTTCCTTGCATTTTTAGATGCCAATCAAGCTCCTGAAGCTTTTAAAAGTTTTGTAAAGTTCTTGTCTGAAACTTACTTTGTTGGAGCTCTTACAGCTAACCCAGTTCTCTATCTGGATGTATTGGGGGATTTATGGAACATAGCTGTAGCTAGGACAGTTGTGCATGAAGACCAATCTTCAACTTTAGTGGTTAACTGTCAAATCAAAGGACAACAGGTTGAGACAACTGAAGCTGACATGAACCCGACCTTGAACATTCCAACTGACAAGCTAGAAGAGATTCCAACTCAGGAGGAGCTATATGATTTCTGGATTTTATCAACTACTCTGAGAAAATTAACTTGGTCAGCTTGAACAAGAAAAATCTAAGGAGAGAGTGGTCCTTTCTGTTTGATTATGTGGTGAGGGCTTTCACATGCAGAAAATCAGGATTTAACAACATTTCTAGTGTTGTTCAGAAGCTGGTCTACTCAATGGCTCACAACAAACAAATTAATGTAGGACACTACATTCTGGAGGAATTGAGCACCAGGCTCATCATGCCATTAACTTCAAGAGGTAAAGAAATTTTCCTTCCTAGATTCATTATGTCTGTTTTAAATCATAAAGTAAATGACATACATATGTTTGAAGATGTAGATAGGTCATTAACAGGCAACTATAAACAAGTGTCCAAAATCTTATTTGGATCACTTATTACTAAGAATAAGTTACAGGTGGGTCTCAGGTTAACACCTTTCATGATTGAAAGATTTAAGACATATCCTTACCCTATGCCTGACTTGAGGCCTAATGTAGTTTAACCTAGTGCAACAATGGTTCCTGATCCTGTGGAAGTACAAACACAGGCACACCGACAGGAACCTTCCCATGTTAAGCATACTTCTTAAAAACCAATAGCAGCTAGGAAACCAACCACTTCATCCTCTTAAAAGGGTGAAGTGAGTAAAGAGAAGAGAAATGAGATAACCCTTACTATATTGAGTGATAGTGGTGAGGAACAAATACCAACTGAGTAACCCTTGGTCAGAAAACCAAAGAAGGCTAAGCAAACTGAGTTGACCACTCTAGAAACCTCTGCATCCTCTCAAAAGGATGTAGTTGTAAACAAGGGACTTAAACAGAATCTAGGGGCATCCTCTCAACAGGGTGTCTATATTGAAAAAAGTATTCTCCCAAATGCATCTTGTAAAGAGTCTGCACCTACACTTGATAAAATTCAAGTGTATGAAAGGAGAAACAAGGATGGGACATACCATGGGAGCACATCAATTGAAGCTCCATCATCTATTCAGGGGGAGATGCCAACACTCACTACTAAACAACAACTCTTAATCTCTCAAATTTCTTTTTGAGACACTGCACTTGAATCCATTCCTCAAGTGTAAACTCACTCAAGTGATATGGTTCCAGAAACCTTGCTCACCACCCAGACACCAAATTTAGATGGTGAGAGGCTACTAGCTGGGGTAGACCTTGATGACACCATTACAAACATGGGGGATTCATCAATTTTCACTAAAGACCCCATGGTAGTTGAAAATGCATCTTCATGTACAAATCAGTCTTCACAGACTCTAAGGTTTAAGGGCAGTTCTCCTGAGGGGGAGCTATCTAAATCCTCTCCAATTCAATTGGAGATTCCTATCATGGAAACAACTCCCCTCAAAACCCTGGATGAAATTGCTCTAACAATTGAAGCTGGGAGTATAATTGCCAATGACCCTGCTATGAGATAGGCAAGTATATCACATTCACGTGACAATGCTTTGCAAGAAGCACAAGGGTTTGAGGCTGGTGTACGTGTCATTAACCCAGTCAAATCCCCTGCAATTCAATTGGAGGTTCCCACTACAAGTGGAGGATAATACACTGTCACAAACACAGAGCAATCTGTTAGTCAAATTGTGACTCCTGTCATAGGTGGTTCTGACTCTACACACCAACCCTCAACTTCTCAACCTCAACAACCCCTTCTTATTTCCCAATGGCTCCAAGAAACTACAGATCAACCTTCAACCATTGAAGATCTAAGAGTTGACCATCTTGGAGGCCTTGCACAAATTTCTCAACAGCTGCTCACATCCAACATGTCAAATCAGGACTATTAGGCCATCATGCTTACCTACCAGACATATGTTGAAGAATATCAATCCAAAATTTTTGATGAAGCTGGTCAGGATGCAAACTGTGATGCTTGGATAAATAAAGACTTCTCTATTGAAATGGATGATGTGCTAGCTAAGTTCAGGGAGGAGTATATCACTATTCTGGGAAGCAATGCTAGATCTCTAACTCCTCAAGAAGTGTATGATGCCATCAATGATGTATACAAGGCTCAAATCAAGGCCTTCCACAACTATAGAAAGGCACTTCAAATTACATTGACTGGACATCAAGACAAAATCATGAAGATGGTGAGGGAAAAGATGGATCAAATCAATCCTTCTCAAACTGAGATAAAAACCAAATTCTCAAACTTTGCTGATCAGATGTCAAGGTATGATCTGAGTGGAGTGGAAACAAGTGTCAAGAATCTTAAGACCTTATTTATGGCCCTGAATGAACAAGTTCAACAACATATCATCCATTCTAATGATACAAGACTGAAGCTGGATCAAATGCACTCTAGTAGATACACTCCTTCAGCCTTGCTCATGGATGAAATTAAGAAGGCTGTGCAAGACACTTTTGGGGTTTCTACTTCCTCCACATCTCAATCCTCATCAACAATGCAAGTTCAAGAGCTTCAACAACAAGTATCTTCTCTCCAATCATCCAATGACTCACTAAGTGCACAAGTACATGATCTTTGGTGCAGAGTCAACAGACAGATATCAAAACCCTAGTGGACTCTCACAAGCATCTCCAAATGGAAAACTCTATTGCTTTGGGAGCCATCATGGGGAAGCTCAACATAACTTTGCTCTCACTACCTGAAGATGTAAGGCCAGAATTACCAACCCCCCTACTCATGTCTGTCACCAAGACTAAGGGGGAGATTGAAGCTAGGATTCAACAATCCAAGGATGCTAGTAAATGTAAATCTAAATAGCCTATCACATCAGTTCAACTTGGTCAAAGTTCTTCACAAACTCAATAATTTCAAGATGTGGGAAAAGAAAGACTTATCAAGGCTGCAGAAGGACCAAATCAAGATCAAGAATTTAGTGAACTTCTTGCAGTCCTGAGGATGTCTCTTTAAAAAAACTTCATCACCTACAAAATAGCATTGTCCAAGACTATCAACTCCATTAGGAAAGTAGTTTTAAATGTTGATAACTACTTACAGAAGAGGATGGTTGTCAACATCAATGATGGTGGTGTGGTCAGATGCCTTCAAGTATGTCTTTCAAATCTCAGAACACTAAGGGCATATGATCTATATGTTGTGATTGATAAAGTACATATAGTCATCACAGAGGAAACTCAGCTTCTTCATGAGCTTAAAAATACACAGATAACAGCTTTTCCTGAAGCCTATCTACATGCAAGCAAGGGGGTATCCTACCTCTGCTCACAGACCAAGAAAAATAAAATCTTCTATGTTCCCAAGAACTGTGTGAGAGGGAACATAAGGCTGATCATGGCTCTTCAATCTGATTTGAAATATAAAAAGAACAAGAAAATTGAAGATAAAAAAATGATCAGGATTCTTGAAAGGTATCTTGTAAATGCTGACACCATGTTGCCATCCTCTCATTTTAATTTAAAAGATGACAAGGATGATGATGAACATAAGGATGATAAACAAAAATCTTCTGGCTCAAATCCAAGACAATCTTCAAGACCAACTGGCAACAAGGATAAAAATAAAGATGAGAAGAAGGATGATGACAAGAAGAGATGAGATGAAAGAAGGAGGTAATAGAAGGAAGACAATCCAGGACCACACCAACAAACCCTACAAATCCAAATGACACAATCTCAACCTACCAAATCTCTTAGTTCAAACACTCAACCATCTCTCACCTCAAAGACAAAATTTCTATACAAGCCAACTGCAAATTCACTTCTCAAAATCCCAATATCTACCACTCAAACCAGCTTGAAGAAAATCACAACCCTACCTTCATATAAACCTACAATCAAGAAACAATTTAAATCTGTTGGGAGAAAAGCAAAGAAACTGCCAGTTACTGAGAGATCACTATGGAATTGATATGATCAAACCGACTTTCTTTCACTAAATTGGTGCCTCACAGATGAAGAATATTTTCAACAGCTAGCTGAAGAAATAGTCAAAGTCTGGGTTGTATCATATACAGAAATCAGAATTTATTATGATGATGGTTCTTTCAGTATACTTGGCAGTAATCTAATGGACACACTTTCAACCACATAATTCAAAAGAGTGATCAGTTTGATGAAGGACAAGGATACAATCACAAGGTTTTGGAAAGCTGTATATTGTGTATGGGTGAAGGAAAGAGATAAGAAAATTGCAAGGGAAAAGGCTAAAAAGGAAGAAAGAGATAGGAAGTATGCAGAAGAACTTACAAGAATGGAGAAGAGATCAAATGAGCTTAAAGTAAAAGGGACGAGCAGTCTCTCCAAGGATGGACATTTTCTGAACATAAAAGTTGGCATATTCTCCATATTTAGAGCAGGTTTTCTAAATGGCTATTCATTGGATGAGTGGCTCAAGCTTGTGGAAGCCTTAAGTGGAACTGAGATCTTAGAAGAAATGGAAGTTTTGATAACTCTTAAGTATCTCAATAAAAAAGAGTCAGGCTATGAGGACTTTATGTAATGAATTTCCTGTTAAAAATTCTATAACCTCTCAAAGATAATTATTGGACTTCTGTCATTTTTTTGTAAAGTTTAATTGTTCATTGTAGCTTGGGGTTAGTCTTATTAACAGGCATGAATTTGTGATAGCAATCTTCTCACAAATTGGGGGAGATTGTTGTGCAAGACATGCCTGTACAATAACAAGATTAAGTCAAATTGACAACCCTTAGTAAGTTGTATGGTAATCTAAGTTTGCATTTTGTATTGTAACACTTAAGTCTGTCAAAATGTAAATAGATTAGACTGGAGTATTATTCTGTAAACAGTTTCAAGCCTAAGAATAAACTCTGGAAGAAGATCATGAAGATCATGCCTTAGAGAAAGTGTGAAGAAACTTGGAGTTGAATAAATGTGTTTTGGAAAAAATATTCTAAATCAAGAAATTTACAGGTCACAAATTAAGTGTTATAGAGAAGTCATTCGAGAACTCCAGAATGACTTATCGAGAAGTCAAGAAAAGCTACTAGAGAACTCGGAGATATTGACAAGACAAATTGAAGACATGAAGATTGGAGATATCGACAAGTCATTTCTTCACTAGAGAACTCTGAGATATCGATAAGTCAAAATATCACTAGAGATCTCTGAGATATCGATAAGTCAATTTGTCACTAGAAAAGTCAGCGATATCAATAAGTCAAAGTGAAGACATGAAGATGAGAGAACTCGACAAGTCAAATTCTCTTATAGAGAACTTAGAGACTTTGATAAGTCAAACAATTATAGAGTAATTAGAGATCTCGATAAGTCATTATACTTATCGAGATGTCGAGTTCTCTATATGACTAACTGGAAATCTCGATGTAAAGTTCAAGAACAGAATGCAGATCAGTTTAATATCCAAGATTATCATTCAACAAACAAATTAATCATTGATTTGAAAAGTCTACAAAAGCAGCTTGAAGAATATAAGATCAAAGGCCAAGATTAACTGACTAATTAAAGTCACAGACATGCACGATTTACAAAGATACACTAAGCCAAAAATAGAAAGATTTAGTTATCCAAAAGTAGGGTTTAGTACATGCTATTGCATGTTGTGTAAAACCAGTGTTCATTGTTCTATAAAGTAAACACTTGATGCTTTATTTTTAAGTTGTAACAAATAGATCTGAAGTTTATTGTAACTCTCAAGGGAGAAGCTGAGTTCTTAACATACTAAGAACCCAAAAATTTGTAGCAAACACTAGCTTGATTTTAATATAAAATTAAGTGAGTTTTGAAAGATAATTGTGTTCATGTGCATGTTTTAATTATTCTGATAAAGCACATTCTCTCTACAATATAGATTACTTTGTTCACCATTCTTAAAAGTTCAAAAAGCCATTAAAATTGTTTAATACACATTCACCCCCAGTGTTGTATTCATTACCTAACAAAGGAGGATGGTTCAAAACCACAGAAAATAGCCTACAAATCCAAATCAACCAAACTCAAACCCCTAAGCCAACAAACTCAAACACTTTACCACTTCTAACCTCTAAGCCTAAATGCTTGTATAAATACACTGCTAACACCATACTGAAAATACCAATCACCTCAAACCAAACTTCTTTAAAGAAAATCTCAAACCTACTTTCTTTTAAGCCACCAACCAGAACTGATTACAAACCTGTTGGAAGAAAACCAAAGAAACTGCAAGTTACTGAGAGGGCCATCTGGAACTGCTTTAATCAAAAAAAAATCTACCCTTGAATTGGTGCATCACAGATGAAGACTACTTTCAACAATTAGCTGAAGAAATGGTCAAAGTTTGGGTTGTATCATTGTGGGAAGTAAGAATCTACTACAGAGATGGATCCTACACTTTACTTGGAATAAATTTAATGGATATATTTTCAACCACAGAGATAAAGAGGGTAATAAGCTTACTGAAGGATAAGGATACTGATACAATGGCATGGAGGTCTGTATTGGCTGTATGGTTGATAGTAAGAGAAGATAGAAGAGCAAAAGAAAAGGCTGAAAGAGAGGAGAGGGAAAGAAAATATACTGAAGAGATAGAAAAGTTTAATAAAAAATCTGAAAAACTCAAGGCAAAGGGGATGAGCAGAATTACCAAGGATGGACATTTCCTGAACATCAAGGTTGGCGGATTCTCAAGGATTAGAGTTGGTTACTTGAACAATTATTCATTAGATGAGTGGCTCAAACTTGTAGAAGCTCTAAGAGGGACACAAATTATAGAGGAACTGGAAGTGCTTGTAGAGTTAAAGGACCTCATGATGAATGTATCTGTCAAACTCAAGTAATCACTGAATGTATAAAAGTTGTATTTATGTCAATTTTTATGAAATGTTCTATAGTTCACTGTAACTTGGAGTTATTGTTAGTCGCTAAACATGCGGTAATAATACATGCAAGTATACGCGTTCGCAAGTAATATAGAATTAATTCTAGTTCGTTCCCATAGAGACTGGCTTGGTTAACTAATTAATTTATGCACTTATACACCGATGATATGGCTATTATTCAATACTAAGACGAATAACAAATTGGAATTGTTTATAACTAAGAATTAAACTAACAATTATAACTAAGAAAATAAGAAGGGTTGGATTAATATATATGACAAAGATGAGATTCTAACTTTATTAAATACTTCATTCAATAGCCTTTTCATTCTTAACCTTAGCATGTAATGGTGATGACACTAATCAGATAACACAAAACTGATAAACGCCAACTTTCGTTGCACGAATACCATATTACCAGACATCCACAAAAGAGATAGAAGCTGAATAGACACCAATTATATTGAGACCCTATATGTCTATAGAATTTGACAATATAACGGTTTAATGCACAAGTTATTCATCATGATTACATAGGGCAAGTAAGATGGTTAAAATTACCTACGAATCATGCATAACAATAACACATGAACCTATGTTAGCATGGAAAGTTGTAAACCCCTAAATTCACTTTCGCTTCATTAAGAATTAACAAGCTATCTTATAAGTTCATGATGTTCATAAGACGAATAAGCACAACCAATACTTGGTTATCATACAATCACCACACACTAAGGTATCGAAACAAATCAACTAAAGAAATCCATAAATAAATCCGCTAGAACCCCATGATAACGATTAGCCCCTAATCGGACTCATCATCAACGTGGGTTCCGATGAAAGCATGATATAATAAACGTAGCCTTTATATTGAATAAATAATTAAACCAAGTACGAAATAAGAGTAAGGTTCACGAATAAGAAAACTAGCATCCGAGTTACAAATTAGAACAAAGATTCACAAGTAAAAACAAGATCTTCTTCGTCTTCGTTGAATCGTGCTAACACGGTCTTCTTACGGCTCTCCTTTTGCTCTATTGTATCCGTCTCCTTAGAAAACATCCTTTATTTAGGTATATATAGAACCCCATGCAATATAGAAGTCCTCCAATTGTAAATCAACTAGAATCAGGATTCTGAGATCCCGACTCGGCGCGGGTGCGCGCTTCATTAGCGCGGGCGCACTGGCTCTCTGACAAATGGGCGTGGCCGCGCGCTAGACCAGCGCGGGCACGCCGTGTTTCTGTAAAAACTTCTGGATTTCTTTTATTCCTGCTGCAATCAAGTTGGCTTCCTGAGCTTTATTATTTGGACATCATCCTAACACCATATTAGCACCAAAACAATGCTAATTCACCTGATTCTTAGAATAATGTCTGAAATGCAAAAATACTATAAAACAAATTAAAACCCCAACAACTTGAGTACATTTACACCAATTCAAAGCTTTATGGAGCGTAATAAAGTGTCATAAATGCCACTCAACATACCCCCAAACTTGAATCGATGCTTATCCTCAAGCATAAACAGACTCAAAGAACAAGAAATAAAAATGCATGAGTGTAATTAAATGAATGCAACGATCCCCGATAGAATAAGTAAACCAATCAAAAAGTAACATCTCAACAAATGCAGTTATTCGCATAAGATCAATCAAACCTCACAAATCAATCTACAAACCAGAGACGTGCGTGTGTACAACTGCTTACAGATATACTATCGCCACTAGATCAATAATCATGACTCACTATTCATCAAAGCAATCACAAAGTTATAAACAGAATAAAAGCTATACTCAAAATAACTTATAACACTTCAATTCTTATATTTGGAGTTTTATATGGATTCATGCTTTTATTCAAACAAAATAACAAAACTATGCTTACTTGATCGTGCAATGAGTGAGGTCCACAAAAGACTTATATAATAGTACCCATGTAGCGAGCGTTAGGTCAGCGGATCCCAGACTATAAAAAGCCTTAGGTCACTAGGCACAAAGTCCCCTAAGAACTTAGTAACTCAAGTACTAAAAAGCCCACTCGTGATCAATTATACATAACACTTATTTTTCCCTTTTTCTTTTTTTTTTCTTTTTTTTTTCATTTTTTTTCACAATTTCTGAAAGAGTGCGTTTCGCTCCATCTCGTTCAACCCTAGATTACTCATATAAATATGAGCCGGCTACTAGCCATTTGACACCTAGACAACACAACTAGCAATGAAATCCAATTTCTCTCCAATTTTTAAATATCCATGTCTTCTATTATTAAGAGAATATCCTAAATTCTAAATTTAAACAAGCGATTAAACCTCGACAAACAAACAAACCATGACCATGATCTAGCACTTAATTAACCTATAAGACTTAGTGAAATACAGTTGTCTCTAGCATGCAAATCAATTCAATAAGACTTAACATCATTAAATACGATATCATTACACTATCATCAATATCACAAGTCAATCGGAAAAATTATCTAAGGGATCATGTTGTTATGCAAATACATGAACTATATGAACAAACTACTATAAAAACTACCAAAAATAAAAAAAAATTACATGGAAAAATATGCAACTATATGAACCAAACTATCATGAATATTCAAACTATATGCGACTCATACAAAACAGATTCCTTCAACTACTACCCCTAAACTTAAAATATTCACTGTCCTCAGTGAAGGTAATAGTAAGGAATCAGGAATACCTAATCCGAATCAGAATCTTCACCCTCAACGGGTGGAGTGTCAGGTGTGTCAGGAGGTGGATACACGGAGTTCTCACCAAATACTGGCCACTGGATGTCAATACCGGTGGCTCTGAATGTAGTCCCAAGTACCTGGGTGAAATCATGTGCAAACCTTCTGTGGATGTCATGCATCACATCTATCCTCCTAGCCAGATGCCTATACTGCGCCATGCTCATGCCAGCTCCAACATCAGCTCCTTCCTCCTCCTCATGAGCCTGCTGCGATGGCCCCGCCTCATCTCCTAGCTGAGATCTCCAAGTAGTCCTGCTCATCTGGGTTGCCCCAGCAGCTGGCCTTCCACCAGGTAGGTCAAAAGTATAACCAAGCCCCTTCAGATAGGGATTGCCTCCATCCCACTCTTGTATCGTAGACAAAGTAGTGTTGTCAATAGGAGCACTCAGGATCTGCAACTATTCATGTGCTGGCCAATGAACACCAACTGCAACGCAGAATTTCGTCACAACGGTATAGACCCTGTGGTACTCCCCTTCAAGAACTTTAGAATACCCTGATAAATCACCATCCCAAGATCCACATAATCGCCCTGAAGAATGCTCCACAACATCTGTGCACGCTCCACAGTAATCTCATGCACATGCAAAGATGACATTATGTTAACACAAATAAATGCGTTCCATGCACGGGCAAACCTGTTCATGCTGGAAGCCGGAAACGTAGAGTACTCAGTAGTGCCCCTCTTGATCATCCAGTGTATATCAGGCATGCATAGTGTAGCAACAATAAGATCCTGATCAAAGTCCTCTGGAGTCTTATCATTCCAAGTGTCTTGCCAGGGCTTCCTCACGGGCTGCTCAATCACTCTTCTAATACCATCAGCACTATACTCCACAGTCATCCCTCTCACCAACGTGAAGCCATTCTTCTCAACCTTCGCATTTTCATAGAACTCGCGAATAACACTCATGGGAACAGCAGTGGGTGCCTCGCAAAAAGGAACCCAGCCCATCTCCAGAATCATCTCCAACAGCTTACCATCCTTCCCCGATGGCAGAAAACCTCGCTTCTTAGCAATAGGCTTTGAAAGAAGCCTTGTATACTCCGCTTCAGCCTCGGGAGTAGAAAACCTCGGCCTCACACCACCCGCACTAGAAGAATCAGTGGTGCTGCTGCTTACTTGTGTTCTTTGTCTCTTGGGTGCCATTGGAATTAAATAGAGAGAATAAGAGTTTGTGTTTGAGAGGAATTTGTGTTTGAGAAATTTTTGAACTGGTGAAGAAGTTTGTGTATAAGTGTATGTATATATATGAGGTGAAAAGAGAAATATATATAGAAAAGAAGTGGGATTTGATTATGGGAATAGTGGGAATAATGGGTTTGATTTGGAGAGGGAAATTTGGGATGTGGGAGAGTAAAATTCGGGTAGGAATTGATTTTGTTGCAAAATCCCAATTTTTCCTCTTCAAAACTGCTATTTTTATTTTTCTAACTCGGGGCCTCGGCACAGCCACGCGTTAAGACAGCGCGGGCACACTCTACTTTTATCGGCGCGACCACGCGCTAGATCAGCACGGGCGCACCGTGTCTCTGTCATTTCAGCGCGGCCGCGTGCTAGATCAGCGCGGGCGCGCCTGGCTTTCGAAGTTGGTCCTGAATTTTTATGTTTTTCTAATTGTTTTGTGATTTTTTTTTCTTCTTGCTTTCTCTACTTACTAATGTACAACAAACTTAGGTTTCCTCCCAAGATGCGCTAGTTTTACTTCATTAGCTTGACGTAGAAACTCGAGATCAAACGGACAACAAAACGACACTAACCACCTCACGGTTTGCCGTGTCACCATAGTAATTCTTCAACCTCTGACCATTTACCTTGAATTCTTGGACCAGATCATTCTCAAAAATCTCCACCGCTCCATGTGGAAACACAGTTTTGACAACGAATGACCCTGACCATCCTGACTTCAACTTTTCAGGAAAGAGATGGAGACGAGAGTTGAACAAAAGAACTTGCTGCCCCGGTACAAATGATTTGAGCACTAGACCCCGATCGTGCCACCTCTTGACCTTCTCCTTATATATTTTATTGTTCTCATAAGCTTGAAGTCGAAACTCATCGAGCTCATTTAATTGAAGCATCCTCTTCTTACCAGCTACATCCAAATCCAGATTCAATTTCTTTAAAGCCCAATACGCCTTATGCTCGAGCTCCACAGGTAAATGACACCCCCTACCATAAACCAACTGAAACGTCGACATTCCCAATGGAGTTTTTTATGCTGTTTTATAAGCCCAAACATCTTCATCAAGATTTAAATACCAATCTTTCCTCAATGGACACACAACTTTCTCTAAGATGCGCTTAATCTATTTGTTAGATACCTCAGCTTGACCATTCGTCTGAGGATGATAATACGTAGCAATGCGATGATTCACATTATACCTTTGCATCATAGCAGTGAACTTGCGGTTGCAAAAATGCGACCCCTCATCATTGATTATGACTCTTGGAGTTCCAAACCTTGTGAATATCTGCTTGTAAAGAAAATTAAGTACCACCTTCGCATCATTGGTTGGCACCGCCTTGACTCCAACCCATTTCGACATATAATGAACCACCAACAAGATATACTGATTGTTACAAGATGAGACAAATGGTCCCATGAAGTCAATTCCCCAGACATCGAAGACTTTAGCCTCAAGAAGCACATTAAGAGGCATCTCATCCCTCTTAGACATATTACCCACACGTTGACATCAATCACATTTCAAAATGAACTGATGCGCATCTTTAAACAAGGTTGGCCAAAAGAAACCTGCTTGAAGAATACGAGTTGCTGTCTTTTCTCCACCATAGTGTCCTCCATAAGCCATTGATTGGCAATCTCGTAAGATCCCCCCATTTCTCTGTAAGGAATACATCTCCTGATTATTTGGTCAACTCCTTGACGAAAAAGAAATGGCTCATCCGATATATACCACTTCACTTCATGCAGAAACTTCTTCCTTTAAGCGTATGATAAGTCAGGAGGCATGATGTTACTCACAAGGTAGTTCATAATGTCTTCAAACCATGGTTCTTCCTCTTCCACTCCAAACAGCTGCTCATCAGGAAAAGACTCATTTATAAATGTCTTGTCCAGTGAAGTAGCATTAGGGTTCTCTAAACGCGAAAGATGATTAGCGACTTGATTTTCAGTCCCCATTCTGTCCTTTATCTCTAATTCAAATTCTTGAAGCAAAGGAACCCATCTAATCAATCTAGGCTTCGAGTCCTTCTTTGAGATGAGATAACGAATTGCAATACGATCAGTGAAAACTGTCATTTTAGTCCCAAGTAGATAAGATCAAAATTTCTCAAAACCATGGATAATATCCAAGAGTTCTTTTTCCGTAGTAGTATAATTCAGTTGAGCACCATTCAAGGTCTTACTAGCGTAGTAGACCACATAAAATATGTTGTTCTTTCTCTGCTCAAGAACTGCTCCAACTGCATAGTCACTTGCATCGCACATCATCTCAAAAGGTTCATTCCAGTCAGGTGCAGTTATGACAGGTGCCGTGATTAAACTCTTCTTCAATGTTTCAAAAGTGGCAAGGCACTCATCATCGAACTTGAAAGGGACATCTTTCTCTAGTAAACTGCACAATGGCTTCGAAATCTTGGAGAAGTCCTTGATGAACCGCCTATAGAGACCCGCATGACCAAGAAAACTACGAATTCCCTTAACAGAAATTGGTGGAGGAAGATTTTCAATGACCCCCACCTTGGCTTTGTCCATCTCAAGACCCTTACTAGAAACCTTGTGCCCAAGAATAATGCCCTATCGCACCATAAAGTGACATTTCTCCCAATTGAGAACCAAGATGGTCTCAATACACCTCTTGAGAACATGTCAAAGATTTTGCAGGCATTCATAAAAAGAATCACCAAATACAGAGAAGTCGTCCATGAACACGTCCACATTCTGGCCAATCATATCAGAAAAGATGGCCATCATACATCTCTGAAATATGGTTGGTGCACCACACAGACCAAATGAAACTCGTCTGAAGGCGAAAGTACCAAATGGACAAGTGAAGGCAGTCTTCTGCTGATCTTCCGGAGCGATACAAATCTGATTGTAACCTGAATAACCATCCAGAAGACAGTAATACTCGTGACCATCCAATCGGTCAAGCATCTGGTCAATAAAAGGCAGAGGGAAGTGATCCTTCCTAGTGGCCTTATTCAGCTTCCTGTAGTCCATACAAACTCTCCATCCCATAAATGTTTGAATAGGAATGAGTTCATTCTTCTCATTAGCAACAACTGTGATACCTCCCTTCTTCGGCAGACACTGAACTTGACTCACCTAAGAACTGTCATAAATGGGATAGATAATCCCTGCATCTAGCCACTTAAGAATTTCCTTCTTCACTACTTCCTTCATGATTGGATTAATTCTTCTTTGCTGCTTGACCGTAGGCTTGCTACCTTCTTCTAGCAGAATTTTATGCATGCAATAAGAAGGGTTGATTCCCTAAATATCTGTTATAGTCTATCCAATTGCCAATTTGAATTCTCTTAGAATCCTCAAATGCTTCTCCTCGTCGCTACCTGAAAGGTCAGATAGAATAATAACAGGAAAAGTAGATGCATCACCTAAAAACGCATACCTCAAATGTTCAGGTAAAGGCTTAAGCTCAAGAGTAGGAGCTTCCTCAATAGATGGCTTGAGGCGTTTAGGAGCTTTATTCAATTCCTCCATTCCAAGAGATTCAAAAGGCATATCAATCTTCCTCTTCTAGGGAGAAGCATTTAGATATTGCAATTGCTCTTCACCTTTGTCATCCTCACTATATGAATTCCCCAATAAAGCTTTCTCTAATGCATCAAATCTTAGCAATTGATCAAGTTCTAAAGTAACCACATAATTGACCAACTCCACCTTTAACCACTCCTCATTTTCCGTAGGAAATTTCATAGCATTGAAAACATTAAAAGTTATATCCTGATTCAGCACTCACATTATAAGCTCACTCTTCTACACATCTATCAAGGTTCGGCCAGTTGC
Source organism: Apium graveolens (assembly GCF_009905375.1). Taxonomy (NCBI): domain Eukaryota; kingdom Viridiplantae; phylum Streptophyta; class Magnoliopsida; order Apiales; family Apiaceae; genus Apium; species Apium graveolens. The sequence goes on from NC_133656.1 coordinate 113,224,135, forward strand.
CAAGAAAGGTCTTCCCAAAATTCTGGGAATCTTCTTATCCTCCTCGAAATCAAGAATTACGAAATCAGCAGGGAAGATGAGCTTATCAACCTTGACCAAGACATCCTCCACAATTCCTCATGGATATGTAGTAGAACGGTCGACCAACTGTAAATTTATATAAGTCAGTTTTGGATCTGGCAAGTTTAATTTCTTGAAGATTGACAAAGGCATCAGATTGATGTTTGCTCCCAGGTCACATAAGCATCTGTCAAAAGACACTTTTCTAATAGTGCATGGAATAGTGAAGCTTACTGGATCCTTAAGCTTCGAAGGCAACTTCTGTTACAGCATAACACTGCATTCCTCCGTGTGAGCGGTAGTCTCTAAATCATTTAGCTTTACTTTCCGAGATTATACCTTTCATAAACTTTGTGTAACTAGACATCTACTCAAGAGCCTCAATGAAAGGTATGTTGATACGAAGTTTCTTGAACACCTCCAGAAATTTCTAAAATTGCTTATCCAGCTTTTTCTTCTGCAGCCGCTTAGGGAAAGGCGGTGGAGGATAGATCTGTTTTTCCCTATATTACCCTCAGGAGGAGTGTGCTCAACAGTAGTCTTTCTTGGTTCCACTTCTACTTCATGCTGCTCTACTTCTTCTTCAGCCCCGACTTTTTCAGTCAAAACTTTAGTTTTTTCGGGATTCGCAACCTTTCCAGACGTCAAAGTGATTGCCTTCACCTGCTCCTTAGCTTCACTCTGTCCTGGCACTTCAGTGTCACTAGGTAATGTACCAGGTTGACGATTAAGCAAAGCATTGGCAATTTGTTCAATTTGATTTCCAAGGTCCTGATAGAAACAACTTGACTCTTGCACATAAGCTTCAACTCCTATAATTAAGATTTTTCATTAGCTTGTTGCAGCCGCAGTTACTGCCTTGGTGTAAATTTCGGTTGCTAAAAACTAGGGAGGTTGTACTGCTTAGCTGGATACTGCTGATAAGGCTGCTGAACCGCATTCTGAGCACTGCTCCAACTGAAATTAGGATGATTGCGGTTGTTGGGATGATAAGTGGCTGGCACAGGTTGCTGTGATCGCTGAAAATTGCTCACGAAATGAGCCGATTCACTAGAAATAGCGCACTGATCAGTCTCATGGGCACCAACACAAAGCTCACAAATACTAGTGATTTGATTAACTCCATAGTTAGTTAAAGTGTCCACCTTCATCGTCAAAGCCTTAAGTTGGGCAACTATAGCAGTTGCTACATCCAACTCCAGAATTCCTGCTACTTTTCCCTAAGTCAGTCTCTGAGAAGGGTGCTGGTATTCATTAGCAGCCATCATTTCAATCAATTCATAAGCTTCATTGTAGCTCTTAGCCCACAAGGCTTCTCCTGATGCTGCATCGAGCATGGGTCTAGAAGTAGCACCCAATCCATTACAGAAACAATTTATAATCATCCAATCAGGCATGCCATAGTGTGGTCACTTCCTTAGCATCTCCTTATATCGATCCCAAGCCTCTCATAGAGATTCTCCAGTTTGCTGAGCAAACTGAGTAAGAGCATTCCTGATTGCAGCAGTCATCGCCATAGGGAAGAATTTAGTGAGAAAATTTTGAGTAAGATCCTCCAAAATGGTGATAGACCCTGGTGGTAGAGAATGTAACCAGCACTTCGCTTTATCCCTTAGAGAGAATGGGAAGAGTTGCACCTTGATAGCATCTTCAGTCACACCATTGAACTTGAAAGTGTCACATATCTCAATGAAATCCCTGATGTGCATGTTGGGGTCTTCAGTAGGAGAACCCCCAAACTGAACTGAGTTCTGTATCATCTGAATTGTGCTTGACTTGATCTCAAAAGTGTTAGCTGAGATGGCTGGTCTGATGATGTTTGACTGAATATCATTGATTTAGGCTGAGAATAGTCCATCAAAACATTAGGAATTTCTGCTTGATCCCCTATCACTACTACAACTGGTTCCTCTATTTTCTCTTCTTCTTCTTCTTCTTCTTCTTCTTCTTCTTCTTCTTCTTCTTCTTCTTCTTCTTCTTCTTCTTCTTCTTCTTCTTCTTCTTCTTCTTCTTCTTCTTCTTCTTCTTCTTCTTCTTCTTCTTCTTCTTCTTCTTCTTCTTCTTCTTCTTCTTCTTCTTCTTCTTCTTCTTCTTCTTCTTCTTCTTCTCTTCTTCTTCTTCTTCTTCTTCTTCTTCTTCTTCTTCTTCTTCTTCTTCTTCTTCTTCTTCTTCTTCTTCTTCTATCTTCTCTTCATCCTCAAAAACCTCCCTTTGAACCACTACAACTTCTTCCTCGGTTTTATCCAGAGTTCTCTTACGAGACCGCGAACGCGTATGCATACACGCTCGCTAGAGTACCTGAAATAAGACAAGAGAATAGATAAGTAACAATGTCCAAGTTAATTAACTTTATCGATCACTGATGACAAACACATAAACAAAAAAATTAACGCTGCAGTCCCCGGCAGCGGCGCCAAAAACTTGTTAGTCGCTAAACACGCGCTAATAATACACGGAAGTATACACGTTCGCAAGTAATATAAAATTATTTCTAGTTCATTCCCACAGAGACTGGCTTGGTTAATTAATTAATTTATACACTTATGCACCGATGATATGGCTATTATCCAATGCTAAGACGAATAACGAATTGGGATTGTTTATAACTAAGAATTAAACTAACAATTATAACTAAGTGAATAAGAATGGTTGGATTAATATATATGACAAACATGGGATTCTAACTTCATTAAATACTTCATTCAATAGCCTTTTCGTTCTTAACCTTAGCATGTAATGGTGATGACACTAATCGGATAACACGAAACTGATAAACGCCAACTTTCGTTGCATGAATACCATACTACCAGACATCCACAAAAGAGATACAAGCTGGATAGACACCAAATATATTGAGACCATATATGTCTATATATTTGATAATATAACTGTTTAATGCACAAGTTATCCATCATGATTACATAGGGCAAGTAAGATGGTTGTACGAATCATGCATAATAATAACACATGAACCTATGCTTGTATGGCAAGTTCTAAGCCCTTAAATTCATTTTCGCTTCATTAAGAATTAACAAGCTATCTTATAAGTTCGCGATGCTCATAAGACGAATAAGCACAACCAATACTAGGTTATCATACAATAATCACACTAAGGTATCGAAACAAATTAACTAAAGAAATCCTTAAATAAATCCGCTAGAACTACCCGATAACGATTAACTCCTAATCGGACTCATCATCAACGCGGGCTCCGATGAAAGCATAGTATAATAAACGTAGTCTTTATACTGAATAAATAATAAAACCAAGTATGAAACAAGAGTAAGGTTCACGAATAAGAAAACTAGCATCTGAGTTATAACTTAGAACAAAGATTCACAAGTAAAAATAAAATCTTCTTTGTCTTTGTTGAATCGTGCTAACACGGTCTTCTTACGGCTCTCCTTGTGCTCTGGTGTATCCATCTCCTTAGAAAACGTCCTTTATTTAAGTATATATAGCAGCCCATGCAAGATAGAAGCCTCCAATTGTAAATCAACTAGAATCAGGATTCCGAGATCCCAACCAGATGCGATCACGCGCTTCGTCAGCGCGGGCGCGCTGGTGTTCTAAAAAATGGGCGCGGCCCGCGCTAGACCAGCGCGTGGCCGTGCTTCTGGAAAAACTTCTGAATTTCTTTAATTCCTGCTGCAATCGAGTTGGCTTCTGGAGCTTTATTCTTTCGACATCATTCTAACAGCATATTAGCACCAAAACAATGCTAATTCACCTGATTCTTAGAATAATGCCTGAAATGTAAAAACACTAGAAAACACATTAAAACACCAATAACTTGAGTACATTTACACCAATTCAAAGCTTTACGGAGCGTAATAAAGTGTCAGTAATGCCACTCAACAGTTATTCTTGTTACCAGGAATGAATTTGTGATAAACAATCTTCTCACAAATTGGGGGAGATTGTTGTGTAAGATATGCCTGTACTATAACAAGATTAAGTCAAATTGACAGCCCTAAGAATTAGTTATATGATAATCTTAATTTGTATTTTGTATTGTATATCTTGAGTCTGTAAAAAATCAAAGATTAGACTAGAGTATTTTTCTGTAAACAGTCTCAAGCCTAAGAATAAACTCTGAAAGAAGATCAAGAAGATCATGCTTCAGAGAAATTGTGAAGAAGCTTGGAGTTGAATAAATCTATTTTGGGAAAAATATTCTAAGTCAAGATATCTACAAGTCACAGATCAAGTCATATAGAGAAGTCATTCGAGAACTTCAGAATGACCTATCGAGAAGTCCAGAATGACTTATTGAGAAGTCAAGGATAACTTATCGAGAAGTATCAGAGATATTGACAAGCCAAATGAAGATATGAAGATTGGAGATATCGACAAGGCAAAATGAAGATATGAATATTGGAGATTGTTATATATATTTGTGATGTCATGTCTAATATGATCTGTGTTTAGTTTTCAGATCTTACTTAACAGGACAAATCAGTACTTAACTGGAAATCAGTACTTATACTGAAGTCATGACTTAAGATATCAGAACTTAAGTTATCAGGAGATATTTATCAGGAGATAATATCAGGACTTAAGGAGACTTTCAGATAAGGAAGATGGCTGATTGAAAGGAAAGAAGATCAAGACAAACATAAGAAGAGATATGCATGGAAAAGAATTCTATGAAGAATATAATACTTGGAAGAAAAGATAACTGATTGATATATACTAGGAAGCAGAATTATATTCGATATCAATTAGAAGATTATCTTGTAACTGTGTAGTATATAAACACATCATAGGGTTTACACTATATGTGTTATCGTAATCGAGTTTATTATTCATTGTAACCCTAACAACTCTCGTGATAATTTGTTCATCACTGAGAGAGAACATTTCTTTGTAACAGAGTTTATTGTGGTGAATAAAATCTGTGTTTTGTTACTTGAGTTCTTATATTCGATTTTATTGTAGTAAATACTGTATTCAACCCCCTTCTACAGTGTGTGTGAGCTAACAGAGATATCGATAAGTCAATTCTACATGCAGATACTTGGAGACCTCGACAAGTCAAGTTCACATTCGAGAACTCAGAGACCTCGACAAGTCAAGTTCACATATAGAGAACTCAGAGACCTCGACAAGTCAAAATACTTGTCAAAAACTAAGAGATCTCGATAAGCCATTATACTTATCGAGATGTCAGTTCTCTATACATCAAACTGGAGATCTCGATATGAAGCTCAAGTACAAAATGTAGACAAGTTAATATTCAAGATTATCAATCAATAAATGATTTAATCAGTTAGATTGAAAAGTCTACAAAAGTAGCTTGAAGAGTGCAAGATCAAAGGCCAAGATTAACAGACAAAGGAAAGTCACAGATTCACAGGATTTGCAAAGATACACTAAGCCAAAAAATGGTAAGCTTTAGAGATTACTTTTAGTAAGGTTTAGTACATTCTATTGTATGCTGTGTAAACCTGTGTTTACTAATCTGTAAAGTAAACACTGGTCCTTTGCTTTTTAATTATATCAAATATATCTAGAATTTCTTGTAACTCTCTCAAGGAAGAAGCTGAGTTCTTTACTTACAAAGAACCCAAGATTTGTAGCAAGACACTAACTTAATTTTAATACAAAATTAGGTGAGTTTTGAAATATTGTGTGCACTGTTTATTTTCCATTAACATTATATTGCTGCATTTCTTATCTGCTTTGTTAACTAAGCAATTAATTTAAAAAAGCCTTAAAAATAACCAAAACACATTCGCACCCCCTTTGTGTTGTATTCATTACCTAACATACTCATATAGCTTTTCCTAACTTCAGAGCATTTTTCTTGTGTTAATGAAAGCTTGATATCTTTTTTATAATAATAATGTTATGGCTTGAGAATTAATATATAATCTATGCTTTTTATTTAATAAGACAAAAATTATTTAGGGTAGAATACAACAATATTAAAATTTCAAAATCAATATATATAATTTATTAATTTCACTTCAATCTTAATTTAAACTCAATTTGATTTATTAGGTATGAAATGCACAGCGGGTTGAATGTGCGCTTCTTAATTTTTCTTTGAAACTTGGTAAATTACTTTCAATAAAGTCAAGTTATGTGTTTGGCTTATTTTTGAACTTGACAGTTAAGATAAATTATGGTGATAATCAATTTACTATAAAAGACACAGAAAACAATCATTAAAACTTACTTGATCTTTATATTAAAAACCAAATATGTTGTACTACAAATCTGTGTTCTTAAGTATTTAAGAACTCATCTACTTCTCTTGAGAAAATACAAAAAATTCTAGACTGTTTTGTTACAACCGGAACTAAATACCAGTGACATGTTTTATAGATCTACATGCATAGTTTACAGAAGTTGCACTAAAATAGACTAATCTATTTTCTAAAATCATTAGCAATGGCAGTACCAATTGCTTTTGCAGACCCAAAATTAGAGACTATATTTCTTGGGAATGCTTCGCCAAATGTGCTGGTGTTTTGTACTTCTTCTTTTTCTTCTTCTTCTTCTTCTTCTTCTTCTTCAATTTTCTCTGTTCTTCAACAGCTCAAATTCTCATCTGCTGACAGTAATCTCTCCCATCTCTCTCTCCCCATCTCTCTCTCTCTCTCTCTCTCTCCCTCTCTCACCCGTTGATAAATTAGTGGTATGTAATGTGTTTGATAATTTTTCTGTTTTTGAATTTTAGTTATTCTAGTTTCATTGATTTTCAATCATAACTGAATGTTTTGAGCATATTTATATAGGGTTTGGATCAAAGTTGAACCAGAACCAAAATTAAATGAGAAAAGTTGACAACTAATGTGGCTTAACATACCTAAGTTATATGTCACTATCATTAAATGGCAATGATCAATTTGGGACCTGCGGTTCCAGGAGTTTCAATCCATGTGACTCTGTCAGGTTCTGTCAGCTTTGTAGATTAGCAGTTGAAAGGGACTTGACAGAAGCTGACAGACTCACATAGGTTGATAATATATAAAAGGAATGTGATAGCCTGTTTGCAGATGTTAGAAGAGAATGAAGCATTTTCATTTACATGCAAGACAAGTTCGTTCAGAGATGTTGTATCTAACTTGGATTGTATTGGACAGAGAAATGAAATAACATGTGAACTGGACCTAGATAATAGTAATATTTTTTTTTATCTTATTGCACATGTAAGTTGGTGATATATAAATCAAATGTAGCAAGTAATTGAGAACTAAGAAATCAACTTGAGATTCTTTATAAACTATATCTTTTAGCACTCCCAAGTTATAAGTTGTAATACTTGTAAGCAGCTGTTAGCATCTTTGCATCACAGAGTTTTTTCAATTAATATACATCTCTGGTGGAGATACAAATCCACCAGAAAGTTTTGTAATTTATGTTTATTTACTTTGTGTGATTGAATACTTTATAATCATAATCCACACTCATACATATTCATACACAGTTGTATATTAGAGAAATAATTTTTCAGACTAGCCAAAAAAACAACCCCCCCTTCTGTAATTCTGTTGTTATATTGTTAGTGAATAACATACTTGTCGAAATCTTGAATCAAAAAAATTTTCCTAGAACAACATTATTCAACTCCAAGCTGCTACATCTTTTCCCTGAGACATGATCAAGACTTGACCTTCTTCCAGAGTTTATTTCTTAGCTTGAGACTATTTACAGAAAAATCCCTCAGTTTAATCTACTTTACAGACTCAAGGAATACAATTACAGAATACAAATATTGATTATTAAACAACTTAATCTTAGCACTGTCAATATAACTTAGTCTTGTTATTATACAAACATGTTTTGCACAACAAATACCTTAATTTACAGATTACATAAAATTACAAGTTAACTAAATCTTAGAATTGTGACGTATTCTTGTTATGTTAAAGCAGGTCTTGTACAACACGATTACACCCCAACTAGAAATTAACACAAAAGTGCTAAAAAATTTAAAATACCAATTTTTTGTTATCATTATTTTTTTATTATGGCTTGAGAATTAATAGATAATCTATGCTATTCATTTAATAAGAGAAAAAACTATTTAGGTAGAATACAACAATATTAAAATTTTAAAATGAATATAATATAATTTATTAATTTCACTTCAAACTCAATTGGATTATAACTACAAATTAACACAAAAGTGCTAAAAATATTAAAATATCAAATTTTTGTTATCACTTTTTTTTAAAATTGAAACTAATTCATTCAAGAAAAATGTATATGACATTTACAAAAATAATTAAATATTAACGAACACATACGACCTTTTTATTGATGAAATATACAACTTTTTTGAGGTGACAATCTTTTTAATTATGAGCAAACCATCTTTTATTGTTGGAATGTATTTTTTTGATTGAAAATCTAGTTAATAGTCGTGAAAAACATGTAAACCTTAAATGCGATTTACCTTGGTTCACGTGGTTTGCAGGCTATTACGTGAGCCCGTAGGGTTTACCCAGTGCGCACCCGAAGGGTAGCGGCTGCGGGTTACCTACGATAAAAAAACATATAAACCCGATTTATCAAAACATATTCATAAAATTAACCGTAATTAAAAATCCAAATTAATTGTGATTGAAAAGCATAATTTTTTTAATAAATCAGTAATTTGTAAATCTCGTAGCTGATATCAGACATAAAAATTGAACAAACTCTCACATGAAGAGAAAATAAACTCTAAAATAGGTAAATAAAACCAAATTACTCGGTAGAATCACTTTCAATAAAGAAAAGGGATTTATTAAATTTTAGTAAAATTAAGAAAAACATTGAAGGTGAAGCTTATTAAATGACTTTCAATGAATAACATTGAAAATTATGCATATCAGATGAGTGAATAAGTATTATTTCTTCTTTATTATTATGATTATTATTATATAATTTAATTAATTAATTTCATTTTAAACTCGTGTTTAATTCCCTCCAACTACGGAATCACATTAAATTTGTTCAATATTTTTTTTTTCGTTTCATCAAGTTCGATTATCAATAAATACATAATTAAATGACTTTTATTTGTTATATATTTTCATCCTAGTTTAAAATTAGACAAATCATATATGAATAATACTACTAATTCTAATAATCATATATTTTTTTTAATTTTTTAATATTAATATTTTAATTAGATATGATTGCTATATTTAAATGGGTAATAAATTAGTATTATGTTAGGTAATGAATACAACACTGGGGGGGGTGAATGTGTTTAAACAATTTTAACGCCTTTTTAAACTGTTATGAACGGTGAACAAAGTAATCTGTATTGTAGAGATAAAATGTTTTAACAGAATAATAAAATATGCACATGAACACACTTATCATTCAAAACTCATTTAATTTTATATTAAAATCAAGCTAGTGTTTTGCTAAAAATTTATGGGTTCTTTGTTGATAAAGAACTCAGCTTCTATCTTGAGAGTTACAAGATTTTATAGATCTATTTTTTTGTTACTCCTTAAATAAAGCATCCAGTGTTTACTTTATAGAACAATAAATACAGGTTTTACACAACATGTAATAGCATGTACTAAACCCTACTTTTAGATAACTAAATCTTTCTATTTCTTCCTTTGTTACGGATCAAAAACTAAGGTATAATAATTACTATATTTGTTACTAGGGAACGTGAGCTTCGAGACTCGATTTGTCTGCTCTTGTGTTTTGTGACTCAATCTGCCTTAACAAGATGCCTACGTACCTTAATGTGTGCCAATGATCAAGTCAAAAAACGTAGTTCTGATTGGTGGGGTGAGACTCCTTATATAGATATTGGGAGTCCTTGAATTAGACTTGGGTTAGGAGACTTGGTGGGCAAGTCTCAGAATTAGAATGGACTTTGGTGTCCTAAGAGGTAGGAAACTGATTCCTTATCCCACGAGGTTCCTTGGAGGCCAATCTACAATGATTTATTTCCCCACTAGGACTCATCTTATCAGCTGACTTATCCTTTATTAATTAATTACGAAATTAATTAATATTCAGGGTTTTTGGGCCCTCTCAAATGGGCCTAACTTTCAGCCCAATTCTGATATAATTAATGCAACATTAATTGCATACTCAGGCCTTATTTTATTCCCTATCAGCCTTAGTGCATCTTTGCAAATCGTGCATGTCTGTGACTTTACTTTGTCAGTTAATCTTGGCATTTGATCTTGTACTCTTCAAGCTGCTTTTGCAGACTTTTCAAATCAGTGATTGATTTGTTTATTGTTTGATAATCCTGGATATTAAACTAATCTGCATTCTGTACTTGAGCTTTACATCGAGATCCCCAGTTAGTTATATAAAGAACTTAACATCTCAATAAATATAATGACTTATAGAGATCTCTAATTACTCTATAGTTGTTTGGCTTATCGAAGTCTCTGAGTTCTCGATAAGAGAATTTGGCTTATCTAGATCTCTCATCTTCGTGTCTTCATTTTGGCATATCGATATCTCTGAGTTCTCTAGTGAAGAAATGACTTGTCGATATCTCAGAGATCTCTATTGATAATTTGACTTATCGATATCTCTGAGTTCTCTAAGGAAGAAATGACTTGTCGATATCTCAGAGATCTCTAGTGATATTTTGACTTGTCGATATCTCTGATTTCTCTAGTGGAGAAATGACTTGTCAATATCTTCAATCTTCATGTCTTCAATTTGGCTTGTCGATATCTCTAAGACTTCTCTATAAGCTTTCCTTGACTTCTCGATAAGTCATTCTAGAGTTCTCGAATGACTTCTCTATAACACTTAACCTGTGACTTGTATATTTCTTGACTTAGAATGTTTTTCCCAAAACAGATTTATTCAACTCCAAGATTCTTCACACTTTCTCTGAGGCATGATCTTCATGATCTTCTTCCAGAGTTTATTCTTAGGCTTGAGACTGTTTTCAGAAAAATACTCTAGTCTAATCTATTTACATTTTTACAGACTTAAGTGTTACAATATAAAATGCAAACTTAGATTATCATACAACTTACTTAGGGATGCCAATTTGACTTAGTATTGTTTAGAACAGGCATGTCTTGCAGAACAATCTCCCTCAATTTGTGAGAGGATTGCTTATCACAAACTCATTCATATTAACAAGACTAACCTAAGCTACAATGAACAATTTAAACTTTACATACAAGTTGACAGATTTATAACATTTAACACTGATGGTCATTAAACTTTTAACAAGGATATTCATTACATAAAATCCTCATAGTTTAGCTCCTTTCTAATGAGATCCTTAAGAGTCACTAATACTTTCATTTATTCTAAAATTTCAGTTCCTCTTAAAGCTTCCACAAGCTTATGCCACTCTTCTAATGAATAACCATTTAAGTAACCAGCTCTAAATTTGGAGAATCTGCCAACTTTTATGTTCAGAAAATGCCCATCTTTGGAGAGTATGCTCATCCCTTTTACTTTAAGCTCATGTAATCTTTTCTCTATTCTTGCAAGTTCTTCTGTATACTTCCTATCTCTTTCTTCCTTTTTAGCCTTTGCCCTTGCAATTTTCTCATCTCTTTCTCTCACCCATACACAATATACAGCTTTCCAGAACCTTGTGATTGTACCCTTATCCTTCATCAAACTGATCACTCTTTTGAATTCTGTGGTTGAAAGTGTATCCATTAGGTTACTGCCAAGTAAAGTGATAGAACCATCATCATAATATATTATTACTTCTGTATATGATAACCCAGACTCTAACTATTTATTCAACTAGCTGTTGAAAATATTCTTCATCTGTGAGGCACCAATTTAGTGGAAGAAAGTCAGAAGGATCATAGCAATTCCAGAGTGATCTCTCAGTAACTTGCAGTTGCTTTATTTTTCTCCCAACAGATTTAAAGTGGATCTTGGTTGGAGGTTTAAATGAAGGTAGGGTTATGATTTTCTTTAAGCTGGTTTGACTGGTAGTGATTGGGATTTTGAGAAGAGAGTTTGCAGTTGGCTTATATAAGAATTTTGGATTTGAGGTGAGAGAAGGTTGAGTGTTTGAGCCAAAAGGTTTGGTAGGTTGAGCCCGATTGATTTGGATTTGTAGGGTTTGTTGTTGTTGTGGTTCTGAGCCATCTTGCCTTTTATTCCTTCTTCTTGCATCCCCTTCCTTCTTTTCATCTTCCTTTTCTCATCCTTCTTCTTATCCTTGTTACCAGTTGCTTTTGAAGATTGACTTGGATTTGATCCATAAGGCTTTTGCTCATCATGCTTCTACTCATCATCATCCTTATCATCTTTTAGGTTGAACTGAGTGGTTGGCAACATGGTATTAAAATTAAGTAGATACCTATCCAGGATCCTTATCATTTCCACATCTTCAGCCTTCTTATTCTTTTTGTACTTTAGATCAGACTGAATAGTCATGATCAGCCTCATGTTTGATCTGACATAGTTTTTGGGAACAGTAAGCTGTTTGCATTATTTGTTTCTTTGACAGATGTAAGCCACCCCTTTATTTGGATATAGATAGCCTTCAGGAAAGCTGCTATCTGTGCATTTTTAAGCTCATAAAGTAACTGGGTGTCCTCTGTGATGACTACATGTACCTTGTCAATCACTGCATCTAGTTTAGATGCCATTAGAGTTCTGAGATTTGAGATGGACAGCTGAAGACATCTGTCCACACTACCATCATTAATATTGACAATAATCCTCTTCTGTAAGTAGTTTTCAACATTCACAACCACTGCCCGAATGGAGTTGATAGTCTTGGTCAATGCTCTTTTGTAGGTGATGTAATTGTTTTGAAGAGACATCCTTAAGACTGCAAAAAGTTCACTAAATTCTTGATCTTAATTTGGTCCTTCTGCAGCCTTGATGAGTCTGTCTTTTCCTACATCTGGAAATGATTGATCTTGTGAAGAAATTTGTCCAGTCTGAATAGGCTCTTTAGATTTACCAACATCCCTGGATTTTTGAATTCTAGCTTTAATCTCCCCCTTAGTCTTGGAAACAAGCATGAGTATGGGAGTTGGTATTTCGGGCCTTATAACTTCAGGTAAGGAGGGAAATGGTAAGTTGAGCTTCTCCATGCTGACTCCTAAAGCAACACAATTCTGCATTTGGAGATGCTTGTGAGAATCCACCAGGGTTTTGATGTTTGCCTGTTGACTCTGCACAAAAGATGTGAGAGCTTGTACTTGTGCACTTAGTTAGTCATTGGAAGATTGGAGAGAAGATACTTGTTGTTGAAGTTCCTGAACTTGCATATGAAAGGAGGATTGAGATATGGATGAATTAGAGACCCTAAAAGTATCATGCACAGACTTCTTAATTTCTTCCGTGAGCAAGGCTGAAGGAGTGTATCTGCTAGAGTGCATTTGATCCAGCTTCAGTCTTGAGTCATTGGAGTGAGTGATATGGTTTTGAACTTGGTCATGCAGGGCTACAAATGAGGTTCTCATATCCTTGAGACTATTTCCACCCCACTGAGATCATACCGAGACATTTGATCAGCAACAGTTGTGAATTTATTCTTGATCTCTGTCTGTGAAGGAATGATTTGACCCATGTTCTCTCTAACCATCTTCATTATTTTGTCCTGATGCCCAGTGAGAGTAATTTGAAGTGCTTTTCCAAAGATATGGAAAGCCCTTATTTAAGCCTTGTATACCTCATTCACTGCATCATATACTTCCTGTGGGTTTAAGGATCTAGCATTGCTCCCCAAGATGGTTAGATACCCTTCCCTAAATTGGGCTAACACATCATCCATTTTAATAGCAAACTCCTTATCCAACCATTTGTCACAGTTTGCATCTTGACCAGCTTCATCAACTATTTTAACTTGTTGTTCCTCAACATCCATCTGGTAGGATAGCATAATGGCCTAGTAGCCTTGATTAGACATGTTGGATGTGAAAAGCTGCAGTGATATTTGAGGAAGTCCACCAAGTTGGTCGACCATGAGATCAACAAATGTGGAGGGTTAAGATGCAGCTTCTTGTAGCCACTGGGAAATGAGATGGGGTTCTTTTGGTTGAGAGGTGGAAGGTTGATTTGTTGGATGTGAAGGAGATAGAACAGAATCATCTCTGATAGAAGTCACAGTTTTACTCACAGATTGCTCTGTGGTTATGACAAGTTGTTGTTCTCCACTTGTGGTGGGAACCTCCAGTTGAATTGGAGGGGATTTGGATGGGTTACTGTCATGTGCACCAGTCTCAAACCCTTGTACTTCTTGCAAAGCACTGTCACATAAATGTGATCATCTTGCCTATCATATAGAAGGGTCATTGGCAATTGTACTCCCAGCTTCAATTGTTAATGCAATTTCAACTAAGGTTTTTAGGGGAGTTGTTCCTGTAATAGGAACCTCCAATTGAATTGGAGAGGGTTTAGATATCTCCCCCCTCAGGAGTACTACCCTCAAACCTTACAGCATGTGAAGGCTGATTTGCACATGAAGGTGTATTTGTGATCACAATGGGGTATTCAGTAAAAACTGATGAATCCCCCATGTTTGTGATGGTGTCATCAAGGTCTACCCAATCTAGTAGCCTCTCACCATCTAAATTAGGTGTCTGGGTGGTGAGCAAGGTTTCTTGAACCAAGTCACTTGAGTGAGATTGCACCTGAGAATTTGATTCAGGTACTGTGTAGGAAGAAGAAATTTTAGAGATAAGAGTTTGAATTTCTATATTGAGTGTTGGAAGCTCCCCCTGAATGGATGAGGGAGTTTCAAGAGATGTGCTCTCCATATTTGTGCCATCCTTATTTCTCCTCCCATACACTTGAATTTGTTCAAGTGATGGTTGTGCAGACTCTTTACAGGGTGAATTTGGGTTAATGCTCTTTTCAATAGAGACATCCTTTTGAGAGGGTGCCTCTAGAGTCAGTTTAAGCCCCTTGCTTACAACTACATCCTTTTGAGAGGATGCAAAGGTGGCTAGAGTGGTCAACTCAGTTTTCTTTGCCTTCTTTGGTTTTCTGATCAAGGGTGACTCTATTGGTGTTTGTTCCTCACCACTCTCATTCATGATTGTTAGCTTAGCCTGCTTTCTCCTCTTTTTACTCACTTCACCTTTTTGGGCGGATGACGTGATTGGTTTCCTAGCTGCTATTGGTATAGAAGAAAGGGTCTCAGCATTGGAAGGTCCCTGTTGGTGTTCCTGTATTTGTACTTCCACAGGTTCAGGGACCATTGCTGTACTAGATTGAGCATTTGTCCTCATGTCAGGCATGGGGTAAAGATAAGTCCTAAATTTCTCTAACATGAATGGAGTTAATTTAAGACCTACATGTACCTTATTCTTTGTAAATAGTGATCCAAATATAATTTTGGACACATGCTTACAATTGCCTATTAATGATCTATCTACACCATCCATCAAATGTATGTCATTAAATTTATAGTTTAAAGTAGACATAATTAATCTAGGAAGAAAAATTTCCTTACCTCTTGATACTAATGGCATTGTTAGCCTGGTGCTCAATTCCTCTAGAATGTAGTGTCCTACATTGATCTATTTGTTGTGAGCCATTTAGAAACTTTTGGAAAACACTAGAAATATTGTCAAACCCTGACTTTCTACAAGTGAAATCCCTTATCACTAAATCAAATAGAAAGGACCACTCTCTCCTCAGGTTCTTTTTGTTCATGCTTGACAGATTGATCTTCTCAGAATAATTGATGAAGTCTATGAATTCATAAAGCTCATCATGAGTTGGAGCCTCCACTAACTTGTCAGTAGGAATGCCCAATGCCATGTTGACATCCTTCTCAAAGATCTCCACCTGTTGCCCCTTGATTGTACAGTTTATCACAATTGATGCAGTCTGGTTCTCATGTACAACTATTCTTGTTACTGTTGTGTTCCAGAATTCCCCTAAAACATCCAAGTAAAGCACATGATTAGCAGTAAGAGCTCCCACAAAGTATGTTTCAGATAGAAATTTCACAAAGCTTTTGAAAGATTCTGGAGCTTGATTTGCATCTATAAGTGCACGAAAGTTGGTTTCTTTTGGGATAAAGGGTACAATATTGTTTGCTGACATTGAGAAGAGTATGAAGTTTAGTGGGTAAGAAGACTTGAAGAGAAAGAGCTCGAAATGAGAGAAATCGATTTGGAATTGAAAAATCTAGGTCTAGAGTTCTTGAAGGCGTAAGTATGTGTATGTCGAGATGTCTGAGTATTTATAGTAAAAGCAAATGACTTATCGAGAACTCAAAAATAGACGTTTGGAGTTTGCTTATCGAGAATTTAATTTGAAAAGTGAATTACATATCGAAAAGTTATTTTAGTTTACTCTTTAGATAACTAAAATTGACTTGTCGAGATGTCAAATAAATACCCAGTTTGTCCAAAATGGACTGACTTATTTCTAATTTCTATTTGAATAAATTCAAATAAATTTAGAATAAATTTGTCAAGAGTAATTTACCAAAATAATTTATTAAATTTAAATTATTTTAGTTCTGAGTTATTTATAAGTCTAAAATGTACTTGTAGAGAACTCTGTGAATTAACACTTATAGAGAACTCTATAATGAGTTATTGTAACGACCGAGAAAAATACGCTTGTTGTAATAACCCCAATTTTTGGAATTTTTGAAACACGGATGAATAGTAACTTTTACTGATGATGCTGATTAAGGAAAATTATCAGACCACGCTATATAGGAGTACTGTTATGGAAATTCTAAGATCGTATTAGTATTCCATAAAGTAAATAAGTGTATGTAAAGATCGTCAGAATCCAAATTCGAACACTTTGATTTTTCCGGAAAATCCACAAGATACCGAAAGAATTGAGTATAAGATAACATGATTAAAAGGATTTAATTCAAGGATTATAAGAGAGGATTATAAAAGGAATATAAAATATTAAGAAAGGTTTAGGGGAACCCAAGTAATAAGATCCCGGGTATGATCCCTCAAATGATAAACGAGAACGAAAGTTAAGCGAACCGTATAACAGATCAGTGGTCATTAGCCAAGTAATTTGGGGTTAATCAAAGAGGTTAATGGACGATGATGTCATCACACCAACAAGAGGAAGACAATTGTAACAAGATGACATAATCAGATGACATGAGCATGACAAAGTGGGAAGGATTGGTTGGTTGATTGTGAGCCACACAATTTTTACCATGGTAACAATTTAATTAACAAACAAAAGGTAGCAACCAAGCCAAGGCAAAACAAATCACAAAACACAAATTAGAAGTTGACTTTTGTTTTCCAAGAATAAAAGCTCTCGGCCAAAACCAGAGCAGCAACTTCAAACTACCATATCTCCTTCAATACTCACTCAAATAGTATGTTCTATAGCTCTTTGGAAAGGTATTGAGATGGCCTACAACTATTGTTCACAAGTCTCGTCCAAATAAGCATGGTAAGACCCTATTTTTGACAGTTCTTTCAATCTGACTTTTAGAACTTCAAAACCTAACTTTGTGTTCTTGATTTCTTTGGAAAGATCAAGCTTGTAGGAGGCTCCCTAAGACTTCCTAGCTACTCTAATCACTCCAAGGAAGGTATAATATCTTAACCTAGCATAGTTATTGAATGTTAAGAGCTTGTTATGAGTAGTATAGTTCATAAGAAGCACGGTTATTGAATATTTAGAGATTGGTTGGTTTTGTAATGTTTTTGGAATGATAAATCTTGATTATTAGTTAATGAACTTAAGTAAGCTCTTAGTTCATGATTGAGAAGTAGTATAAATTGGAAATCTTGAGTTTTGGGGCTGTTGTAGTAAAGAAAGGATGAAGTTTGGTTGTAGTGGTGATTGTGGATTGAATTGTGAATTGATTGGAATGGTTTAAATTTGGTAATCGCGTAAACATAGCCGTCATAATGCCCGATTTACCTTAGACTGCTTTTGTTCTCAACATCAGGAACCGTGAACTCACTGTTAGGTTTTGACCATTGCCATGATTAGATATTTCATGTTACGAGCTTCGTTTTGATATGTAGTTCGCTTGAATCTGATGTACGGTTTAGGAGAAACGACCGTTTTAAGTAACGGCGTTTCGCGACCGAACCATTACCCCTCGCCTTACTTTGAAACCTTGGTTAAGGTCCTTAAATGACTAATTGGAGTATGAATCAATTATGTAAAGTGGATTAGGCAGTTGGTAGGGTACTTGCAAAAGAATCGCCTTAAAATTCTTAATGGTTAATTTATTAAAAATGGTGGAGCCAAGGGTACCCGAACGACTTATGTGATTCGTTAAGCGTAGAAGTGACCATAAGCGAACGTTAAGGTTCAATTGGTTAAAGTCTAGTTTCTTAAGCGACCGGGGTTTAATTCCGACTTATGTTGTTGTTCATAGGTTATCGGACCCACTCTAAGCTTAATTCTATCCGGGAACACTCAGGCAAGTATTCTACCCGTCATACTGTTGTTGTGATGTAAATATATGTATATGCATTATCTTGTGATAAGTGCATGATTGTTATTAGCAAATTTTGCGATATATTGGAGCATGCGTATATGGTATATATGCATGTCTGTTTCGTAATCTTGATATCTAATTGTTGATTCAAATGCTTATAAGTTGCATAATACCTATGCTAGAGATAAGCAGTAGTTGCGTATACCCTTAGTATAGGGGACCCAAAGGTGAACATTTTCTAAAACCGGGAGTCGATGTTCCCGAGTATATTATATATATATACTTATATAAGACGTTAGGGTTTAATTGGTTAAAGTCTAGTTTCTTAAGCGACCGTGGTTTAATTCCGGCTTATGTTGTTGTTCATAGGTTACCGGACCCACTCTAAGCTTAAGTCTATCCGGGAACACTCAGTCAAGTTTTCTGCCCGTTATACTGTTGTTGTGATGTATATATGTATATGCATTATCTTGTGATAAGTACATTATTGTTATTAGCAAATCTTGCGATATATTGGAGCATGTTGATATGATATATATGCATTCCTGTTTCGTAATGTTGATATCTATCTGTTGATTCCAATGCTTATAGTTGTATAATATCTATGCTAGAGATAATCAGTAATTGCGTATACCCTTAGTATAGGGGATCCAAAGGTGAACATTTTCTAAACCGGGAGTCGATGTTCCCGAGTATAATATATATATATATTTATATATATATAGATATAGTTTTCAAAACTATTAATCGAATAAGGTTTATTCGATAACTTTATTTTATTTAATGAATATTATTTTGAATATTCATTCGAGGACTTATGACTCCGCTTATTTTATTAAATGAATATTATTTTGAATATTCATTCGAGGACTTATGACTCCGCTTCTTTTATTAAATAATATTCTTTATTTTATTAAAGAATAATGTTTCGATAATCAAACTTATTTTCGATTATTCAAATAAAGATCGTACTTTCGTATAAGTATATCTGTTATGGATAAGAAATCGAGGTTATTACTTGCTGTATTTAATACTAAGATTCGGAAGCTCAAGGCCTTTAATGGCTGCTCTCGTGTTTCGTGACTCAATCTGCCTTTACGAGATGCCTACGTATCTCTGTGAATTAGAGAATCAAGCCAAAAAACGTAGTTCTGATTTGTGGGGTGAGGCCCCTTATATAGATGTGGGAGTCCTTGAATTGGACTTGGTATAGGAGACTTGGTGGACAAGCCTCTGAATTAGGATAGACTTAGGAGTCCTCTGAAGTAGGAAGCTGATTCCTTATCCTTTTAGGTCCCCTTGAGGCTAATCTATAAGGATTTATATCCTTATCGGGACTCTTCTCAATAGCTGATTTTTCCCTTATTAATTAATTACGAAATTAATTAATAATTAGGGCTTTTGGGCCTTTTTTATTCCATCAGGCCTGATCTGGTCCATCAGGCTTAACCTTTCTGGTCTGAGTTTCATATATCTTTTTATTGGGCCTAGCAGCCCACAGCTTGTACAATTAATGCAGTATTTAATTATACAATCATAATTTATTTATCCCTATCATTTGCCCCCCAACTTTTGGGAAACATTGATTAGGTTTCGCAGAAGTTAAGTCTATTTGTTCCCTTACAGGGTTTCATTTTTCCGTAAAGTATGGAGCGACCTACACATTTACAATGAATTTTTCCTTTTATTCAGGAATTATCTTAATTTCCAGGAATTTTTCCCTTATTTCCGGGATTTTTTCCTTATTTTCTGGATTTTTCCCTTATTTTCTGGATTTTTCCCTAATTTTCTGGGATTTTTCCCTAATTTCCCGGGACTTATCCTTAATTTTCTGGCTTAAAATCGATCAGAATGCATTCGAAATCGATCAGGATGCAGACAAAATCGATCAGTATGTAGCCAAAATCGATCAGGATCCTGATCGAATTAGCTCAGGATCTTACACTCTGGTCGACAGGATTCCTGATCGATTTCGATCAGGATTCTGACTGAATTGGCCTTCAAAGTGACACCCTAGTCGATTGCTACACGGGCTTAATCGACCAGGATTCCTGATCGATTTCGATCAGGACTCTGAACAAATTAAATGGCTCTCGACCATTCTGATCGAATGGAATATCGATCAGGACTCTGTTCTCCGTCGATCAGGACTCTGATCGATCTTAGGGGATTCCTTCCCTCCTGTTCGAATAAGATATCGATCAAGATTCTCTTCTGTGTCGATCAGGACTCTGATCGATCTTAGGGGATTTCTTCCCTCCTGTTCGAATAGCATATCAATCAGGACTCTCTTCTCTGTCGATCAGGACTCTGATCGATCTTAGGAGATTTCTTCCCTCCTGTTCGAATAAGATATCGATCAGGACTCTCTTCTCTGTCGATCAGGACTCTGATCGATCTTAGGGGACTTCTTCCCTCCTGTTCGAATAAGATATCGATCAGGACTCTCTTTTGCATCGATCAGGACTCTAATCGAACCATATTAAGGTTCTGGTCGATTTTTGACTTTTTAAATTCCACAGGAGCTTCTAGATTGTTCCTGATACTTCTTGTAGATGGGCCTTTAGGTTGGGCCTGGCTAAATGGGCCTAAAAACGCCTCATATTCCGAGCTTTTCGCCTATATAAGTGTAGTGTGGAGTGAGAATCCTCACTTCACTTCCCACTTCTCATTTCATCTCACATTTTTCTCTAAAGTTCTCCCTTTTGAAGGCGATTTCCGGCGACCAAAGCCACCGCAGCTCCTCCATTCTCAAGTATTTCTGGGTTTCAAGCCTTCAACCGAAGCATATTAATGGCGGACCGTGACCTAGCTCGTTTGCAGAAGATGAATGTCTCTAAGAGAGGTACAAACATCCAAATTCAATCTCCATATACTTCCCTCATTGATATGATTAACTCGAGAGGTGATGAATATCCTTCTCTGTCTGAGTTAGATTCGTATAATCATGGTAACACTTTTCATGAGTTAGATGGTAGGATAGAGTCTATGAATACCCTGTACAGACTTCCACCCCACCTTAGGATCACTCTAGCCGCCCCTGGGGATAGGACTTGTAATTGGGAGGGGGATACCCTGTTCATTTATCGAGGAGCCCTGACCGCAGGTCTTAGGTTCCCATTTCACAAATTTATTCCTCGTTTACTAGCCGATGTACGAATCAACCCTTGTCAACTCCCTCCTAACGCCTGGAGGAACATTATCTGTTTTATGGTCCTTTGTCTCAGGAATAGCTTTCCTCTTTCCGTAGCAGTCTTTAGGAAAGTTTTCCAATTCTATAATAGTTTCATGAGTCAGCCGGGCTGGGTTTTAATTCGCCAACGGCCCAAAATTCCCCATATCTTTGATAGTAACTCTATAGTCGAGAACAACCCTAAATGGAGGGATGAGTTTGTTAGGCTGACCTGGGCTGGGGGTGATTGGGCCACACTCTTCCGTAGGCCATTTTGCAAAGTATCAGATGGTAGTCCTGGTAGCATCAGATTAACTGTTGAGGAGGAGGTGGCCTACCAAGCCTTAATTTCAGACGATGGGAAAACAGACACCTGGACCCTTTTAGAGGAGTTTTCCTTGAAGAAAGTTGGTCTCTCCCAGGCCAGTGATAAGGGTAAACTTATACCTGCGAAATTATTTTTCCTTCTCTTTAACCGTACTTTTTCTTTTTTCTGGATTTTAATATTCCTTCTGCTTTTCCTTTCAGCTTGTGAGGCTATTAATAACGTCAATAGGCCCAAGGAGGGGGAATCTGGCCGCCAGAAGAGGGCCAAGTTAAACAGGGATCCCAGGAGCAAACCTGACGGTCCTACTTTCCTTAAGCCCCACGTCCCGGTGGTCGAGCTGGGGGACGATGTGGATCCTCCACTTAAGGCACATTCCTTCAGGCCTAACTGGGGCTTCAGGAGGAGCGATACGGTGGTTGGATCCACCAAACATGCCAAGGATTGGTCGTACCATTCCATCACTCCCCATGATTTCACTGACATTGTTACGGGGAGTGATGTCGAGACTATTGAGCTTCTGGGCTCTCAAGCCCAAGCTGCAGTAATTTTCTTTTTTCTTCTCTTCCTTTTGTGAATTTCAACTTTTCTTGTATCCCAATAAATTTGCGCCAACTCATACATATTTCTTTGCAGAGTAATACCTATTTCCAGGCGGCCCTACATCAGGCTAGATCTTGGAAGGGTAACTCTGATGTTTTTGAAAAGGAGATGAAGAAGTGGGAGGAGAGAGCCAAGGTCCTAGAGAAGAAGCTAGACACGAAGAAAGAGGAGCTGGCTAAGGCTCATTCCGAGCTGGTGAAACTTAGGAGCGATAAGGATAAGCTCATTGATGACTACATGGATTCTGACAAGTTTAAGAATCTCATGGAGATTCATGATGAGGGTCTTTACTCCCTACAGTTCACTCAGGGATGGGATGCGGCCGTGAAGGCTGTTTCTGAGAAGTACCCGGGCTTAGTCGACCCTAAGGACTTTATAAGTCCTGAGCAGGCTGAGTCAGAGGACAGCATAGACGCCCTCTTCGACTCTCCTCAGCCAGATGATCGCATCTTGGATCCTAACACTGCTTCTCCTCCCGCTTCTCCTGCGAAGGACGCTGAAGGCGCTGATAAGGAGAAAGAGAATGAAGGCTCCCGCATGGAGGAGTAGTTTTTCTATTTTGTAATTTTATCCTTAATTTATGTCTGGACTTTTGTTTGTATTAAAACTTATTACCCTGCGGGGCTATGCTACTTTCCTTATTTGCATTCTCTCCTTCATTTTTCTGATACTTTAATATTCAAACTTGGCTTAATGGGTCACACAAGTATTATCACAACTCAAACATCCATAGGTTGAAATAATTTCGAACTCTTCAATTTCAAGTCTGGTTTTCCAAAACCTTACATAATATGGGTTCGACCCTGATCTATAATAGCTAAAAAAGAAAAATACTATGCAAACAAAGCTTCAAGGTGCTTTTAAACCTACTTGTCATAATGACAAGTGAGAATCGTACTTCGACCATCTTACACGTAGTAAACCTTCAGGTTTTGTGCGTGCCAGGTTCTCGGGACTTCAAAACCATCCATAGTCTCCAGCTTGTAGGTTCCTCTACCCTGAACGCTCTTGACTCTATACGGCCCTTCCCAATTTGGGGCAAGCTTTCCTTTCTGTCCGACACCAGAAGCCTCTATTTTTCTCAAGACTAGGTCACCTTGTTTTAAAAACCTCTCTTTAACCCTTAGGTTGTAGTAGAATGAAGCCTTTTTCTGATATTCTACTATCTTTGCGTGTGCTTTATCTCGCACTTCATCGATTAAATCCAGGGCTAACTTCTGCCCTTCCTCATTTTCTTTTTCATCAAAAGCCTGAATCCTTGGAGAGGAATGTGATATCTCCACGGGAACTACTGCTTCTGCCCCATATGCCAACATGAAAGGAGTTGCATTTGTCGTGACTCTACAGGTAGTCCTATAGGCCCATAATATGGGAAGTATCTCATCCACCCAATTATTTCTTGACTTTTCGATTCTCTTCTTTAGTCCATCCAGGATTATCCGATTTGCTACCTCCGCTTGCCCATTGGCTTGCGGGTGAGCCACAGAGGTGAACCGTAACTCAATTTCATTTTCTTCGCAATACTTCTTGAATTCCTCGTTGTTGAATTGTGTTCCATTGTCAGTGACGAGGATACGGGGAATTCCATATCGGCACATAATGTTTTCCCACAGGAATTGTGCAACCTGTTTAGTTGTGATTTTGGCCAAGGGCTTGGCTTCAATCCACTTAGTGAAATAATCAATGGCTACAATCAGAAACTTCCTTTGTGCTGTGGCCATAGGAAAAGGCCCTAGAATATCCATCCCCCACATAGCAAAGGGAATAGGTGAGTTGATGGAGGTCAGCATCTCGGGGGGTTGTCTGGCCACTGGTGCATGTTTCTGACAGCGATCACACTTCTTTACATATTCTTTGGCATCAGCCATCATTTCTGGCCAATAGAAGCCTAAACGGGTTATCTTATGAGCCAAGGCCCTGCCCCCCAAGTGTTGTCCACAAATACCTTCATGCACTTCTTCAAGAGCCAAGCGTGCCTCATCGGGCCTGAGACACCTCAAGTAGGGAACCACGAAAGATCTTTTGTAAAGAATCCCATCTATCAAAGAGTACCTTAGTGCCCGAACAGTTAACTTCCGTGCTTCAGTTGCATCATTTGGCAACCAACCGGTCTGAATGTGAGCCTTGATGGGATCAATCCATGACGTCCCCAAGCCTACGGGAGCCACAAGCTTAACATCTATGCTTCGTGTCTTCAAAACACGGAAGTACACACTCCCTGAACTTTCTTCAATCTCAGATGAAGCAAACTTTGATAGCGCATCTGCTTTAGCATTTTCTTCCCTTGGAATGTGTTCAACATGGCATTCATTAAATTGGGTCATCACAGCCCTTACTAGGCGAACATACTTAGCCATCGTATCATCTCTTGCCTCAAATTCTCCCTTTACCTGGGATATGATCAGCTTTGAGTCTCCACGGACCTTTAAGTTTTTGACTCTAAGTGTCCCAGCTAGACCAAGGCCAGCAATCAGGGCTTCATACTCTGCCTCATTGTTTGTGGTTGGGAAGTCTAGCTTCATGGCATACTCAATTAAGAATCCATCAGGGCTTTGCAAAACCAACCCTGCTCCACTGGAATTTGTTTTTGATGCTCCATCAAAATAGAGAACCCAATATTCTTTCTCCTTGTCCCCATTGTCGACTCCCTTGTCTTGAGGTATGGTATCTTCCTGCCCCCCGACTTCTTGGTTGGGTATGGTACATTCCACCACGAAGTCAGCTAGTGCCTGGGCTTTTATGGCCGTACGTGGCTTATACTTGAGATCGAACTCTCCCAACTCTATTGCCCACTTAATCAGTCTCCCACTTGCCTTGGGACTGTGAATGATATTTCTCAGTGGCTGATTTGTTAGCACTTCAATTTGGTGAGCTTGAAAATAAGGACGCAGCTTTCTTGAAGCCATTACCAAGGCTAAAGCGAATTTCTCAATGGCTGTATAATTCAACTCAGCACCATGCAAAATTTTGCTGACATAGTATACGGGTTTCTGAACTTTCAGTTCCTCCTTAACCAACACCGCGCTCAAGGCGCTTTCTGAAACAGCCAAGTACAAGAATAAAACTTCACTCAGAACTGGCTTGGCCAACAACGGGGCCTGGCCCATATACTTCTTTAACTCTTCAAATGCCTTCTGATTTTCCTCACTCCATACAAAGTCTTTAATGTTCTTTAATGACTTGAAGAATGACAAGCACTTGTCTCCTGACTTGGAGATGAATCGTCCTAGCGCAGCAACCCTTCCTGTGAGTTTCTGAACATCCTTGACAGTTTTTGGGGGTTCCATGTCCAGGATTGCCTTTATTTTATCGGGGTTAGCCTCAATTCCCCTCTTTGAGACCATCAATCCCAAGAATTTTCCAGATCCTACTCCGAAAGCACACTTCGTGGGATTCAACATCATCTTGTGGTACCTCAGGACCTCAAAAGCTTCCCTCAAATGGGTTATATGATCAGTCTTTACTAGACTCTTGACTAGCATGTCATCAACATAGACTTCCATAGTCTTCCCAATAAGATCCTTAAAAATTTTATTCACCAACCTTTGATAGGTGGCTCCTGCATTCTTGAGACCAAACGCCATAACAAGATAACAATAAACACCAAAGTCAGTGATAAATGATACCTTTGGAATGTCATCCTTATGCATTTTGATCTGGTTGTATCCGCTAAACCCATCCATGAAACTCAGCATCTCATGTCCAGCGGTGGCATCAATCAAAGTATCAATTCTAGGCAGCGGAAAACAGTCTTTGGGGCATGCATCATTCAGATCGGTGAAGTCTATACACATCCTCCACTTTCCATTAGCCTTCTTCACCATTACAGGGTTTGCTAACCACTCCGGAAATTGAATCTCCTCAATGAAACCAGCCTCTAAGAGCTTTTCCACTTCCTGCTTTATAGCCTCTTGTCTTTCCGGGGTAAAATTTCTTTTCTTTTGTTTCACTGTCTTCCGACTTGGATCCACGTTTAGCTTGTGAGTAATTAACTCCGGGTCTATGCCTGGCATATCAGCTGCTGACCATGCAAACACATCACTATTTTCTTGCAAAAATTTCACTAACTTCCCTCTAAGGGGCTCCTCTAATGTGGCTCCAATGAAAGTCATCCTCTCAGGATTCTTGGGATCTAAAGGAACCGAAACCAATTCTTCTGCTGGCCTTCCTCTATTCTCATCATTTTCTCGAACATCCATATCTTCAATAGGAAGAACCTGCCCCCCGACTCCGTCTGCCCTCAAAGAGGCCACATAACAGCTTCTAGCCATTTTTTGATCTCCTCTCTCTTCTCCAATCCCGTTTCGGGTGGGAAACTTCATGACTGAATGGTAGGAAGAGGGGACTGCCTTGAAGGCATGTATCCCTGTTCTCCCCATGATAGCATTATAAGTTGAACTAGCCTTTACCACTACGAAATCCAGCATCTGCGTTGCTTGCCTTGGCTCCGTACCTATGGTGGTTGGCAACTTGATTATCCCTTCCACAGGACATTCTACTCCAGCAAATCCATATATCGGCATGTCGGTTGGTGTTAACTGGGAGTCGTTATACCCCATCCTTAGAAAGGTGTCGTGGAGCAAGATATCCACAGAAGCACCATTATCCACAAGGACCCTCTTAACCGGGCTATTTCCTATTATTGGTGTTATGACCAGCGGGTCGTCATGGGGAAACTTCACACCCTCTAGGTCGGAATCATCAAAAGCCAATATTACTTCTGTCCTGGCCCTCTTCGGGGCTTCTCCAACAATATGCATAACCTCTCTAGTATATGCCTTTCTGGAATTTTTGGACAATCCAGCAGCAGTTGGACCTCCAAAGATCGTGTTTATCACAGGCCCTTGAGGTCTCGGCCCTCCATAAATGGTGTTTATAACTGGTCCTCTAGGTTGGGGATTCCGCCCCTGATCATCTTGGTCCCTCCTACGATCTTCAAAGTTCTTCCTTCCATTATTATTTCTGTCCCCTCCATCTCCAGTATACTTATTCAATCTTCCTTTTCGAATCAAAAACTCAATTTCATCTTTCAATTGCCTACACTCATCGGTGTCATGGCCAACATCTTTGTGAAACCTGCAATACTTGCCCCTATCTAGCTTGGCGGGATCAGCCTTCAAGGGCTTAGGCCAGCGAATATCTCTGTCTTTCTTAATCTCCATCAAAATCTGACTTCTGGGAGCATTCAGCTTAGCGTATTCAGTGAACTTTTGCCCAGGTCCTCCCTTCTTGGGGGTTGAATCAGGGTTTTGTTCGGTTCTAGGATATTTGTCCTTAGCGATATACTCCAAATCAGTTTTTCGTTTCTTGCCTCCAGTGGGCTC
This sequence comes from Apium graveolens, assembly GCF_009905375.1. NCBI lineage: Eukaryota > Viridiplantae > Streptophyta > Magnoliopsida > Apiales > Apiaceae > Apium > Apium graveolens. The sequence goes on from NC_133656.1 coordinate 113,251,953, forward strand.
ATTACTTACTACGGTCTTCCTCATACTTTCTTCAACCTTGATATACTTCCCTGCCCTCTCTTGGAGCTGCAACATGCTCTCAGGGGGTCGTTTGGCCAAAGACATCTTAAAAAACTCGTCCCTAGTTCCTTGTTGCAATGCTATCATGGCTACCTTATCATCAAGATCTGGGACTTTTAAAGCCTCCTTTGTAAAACGATTCAGGTAATCTCTTAAGGATTCCTTAGCTCCTTGCACAAGACTCATAAGAGATGCTGAACTTTTCTCATGGACCCTTCCACTGATGAATTGCTTAATAAAAGCCTGACTTAGTTCTCTGAATGATCCAATAGAATTTGGGGGTAGGCGACTGTACCATCTTTGAGCCATACCCGACAGGGTTTGAGGGAAGGCCCGACATTTTATAGCATCATTCACGGGTTGCAGCAGCAGTGCATTAGAAAATGTCCTAACATGATTAGCGGGGTCTCCCGTGCCATCATAGGCTTTGATAGTGGGCATCTTGAATTTCCTTGAGACATGGGCATTCATTATCTCTTCTGTGAAGGGTGGAGTTGGATCATCAGGATCTCCAAGGGGAAGGAGATTGCTCGGATCAGTTCTTGGGACAGCAGCCCTTCTTCTTACCGGACCATCCAGGTCTATGATAGGAGGAGGATTTCTCCCCCTAGGAGGTATGTGGGGTCTGGTGGCTTGGTGAGCCTCCAAATCACGCCTCAGCCTTTGGATTTCAGCCTCATGAGCCCTGATCTTTTCCTGCACTTCTTGGGGATTCGCCCCTGGGGTGCTTTGGGGGCGTTGCCTTCCATCGGCTATTGGCTCTTTTCCAGGGCGCCTCCTTCTCGGGGCCACTTCATCATCCGAAGATTCGGAGTCTCTCTCAGTGTATGGACCAGAAAATTCCCGATCCTCAGGGATAGGATCCAAACCTCGTATATAGGGGGGCGACCGCCCTCGTGCTTCGCTTCGCCCAGCATATCCGCTTCCTCCAACCTCAGGGTGAAGGGGCATCCCATAAGGGGGGTTAGTAGTAACAACAGTTGAATATTCATACCCGACGGGTCGAGAATTCACAGGTATATGTACTTGCTGAACTTGAGGATTCGTACCTTGAATAGTCGGGGGAGTTGTCCCTTGTGGCTGAGGTTGAGTTGCCCCTGTCTGGGCTTCCCCCTGAGTAGATGCATAAGTTGAATGGGGAGGAACCTCCACGGTTGATGAAATCACCTGGGTTGTCTCTGATGGTGTTCCTTTCTCTAGAGCTCCAATTGTTCTCCGTGTTCTCGCCATGGTTGTTATTGTTTCCCACAGACGGCGCCAAATGTTATGGATAAGAAATCGAGGTTATTACTTGCTGTATTTAATACTAAGATTCGGAAGCTCAAGGCCTTTAATGGCTGCTCTCGTGTTTCGTGACTCAATCTGCCTTTACGAGATGCCTACGTATCTCTGTGAATTAGAGAATCAAGCCAAAAAACGTAGTTCTGATTTGTGGGGTGAGGCCCCTTATATAGATGTGGGAGTCCTTGAATTGGACTTGGTATAGGAGACTTGGTGGACAAGCCTCTGAATTAGGATAGACTTAGGAGTCCTAGGAAGTAGGAAGCTGATTCCTTATCCTTTTAGGTCCCCTTGAGGCTAATCTATAAGGATTTATATCCTTATCGGGACTCTTCTCAATAGCTGATTTTTCCCTTATTAATTAATTACGAAATTAATTAATAATTAGGGCTTTTGGGCCTTTTTTATTCCATCAGGCCTGATCTGGTCCATCAGGCTTAACCTTTCTGGTCTGAGTTTCATATATCTTTTTATTGGGCCTAGCAGCCCACAGCTTGTACAATTAATGCAGTATTTAATTATACAATCATAATTTATTTATCCCTATCAATATCTTTGGTTATTTATTATTCATTTGAAGTATAAGTTTTAAAACTTCTACTTCAATTATTTTTATAAGGATTATCCTTGTAGGAATATTATTTAAATAATAATATTCAAATATTTTCTAATATATCGGGACTGATTTATTTTATTAAATCAGCATTACTCCAAACATTCTTAAAAATGTTTCCGAGTCTTCAAAATGATTTTAAAAGTTAGAGCGGATCTCAAAACTCGTTTTCAAATTTAAGATCGTCCTTTCGAAGGGGATTTAAATACTCACTCAAAAATCTGAGGGATCCGGCTCCGTGATGTATTCTTATATTCGCAACAAGGTTGCTGTTTTGATAAAAGAGTTTTTGATTACTTACCCAACACTCGGGAAGTAAAATTCTGGGAATAAGTTAATCCATTAACAAGTATCGCCTGGGAAATATCGGTGAGTTTTTCTTTCCAACTAGATGCGACTTCTTGGTGGAGTCGTATCAACAAGTTCCTACTTGGGGAAAGGGGAGACAAGCTTTACGTTTCAGAGTCATGGATTTCATCTGAACTAGGAGTGGCTTAAGTGGTCGAGTGGCGCCGGCCCAGCCTTATTTATTGGCCCAAATGGCCCGGAAGTTCCGCTAAGACGGTCCATTCCTTAGGAGTCCAGGGTTCGGTTGACAAGTAAATCCGACTGTTCTCCTCTACATGTAGAAAATGGTGGGGTTGCACTACTGCGACTGATCATCGTAAGTGGTCTTCCTGGCTCGGCAAACTCCCGTAATGAGTTCATCATCCAATTGGATATTTCTGCAACACTACCCAGAGCACTTCGATAGAAAGTCTACGGCTGGGCGATTGTTGAGTGTTGGCAGGGTCGAGTTTTCAAAATGATGTTTTCATCAAATGAAGTATCTCGTAACTTCATTTCATTTTGATGATATTTCAAAGATTGGTTCTATACAATTTTTGTCGTGTAGCTTCATCTATGGGATGAACTATTTATACCTTGAACGGTGGTAGTTCAAGTAGTATTCGGAAAAAGATATAAGTATATTGGAGTATCTTGTAACTTCATCTTTTCAACTTATATCTAGTTAATGATTATCTTATGAATGACAAAGGATTTCAGAAAAATGTTGAGACAAGGTTAGATATATGAGATCACCTTGCAACGATATTTTTATACAGTTATAAACTGGAACTCTGTGTATATTATACATGTCAGAGGATTTCAAAGATTGTGAAAAGTATATATGTATATATATACTGAATATTTTGCGACTTGGTCGCGTTAAGATATCAACTTGGTTCAATTCTTCTTGACCAAGACTTTCAAGAGTGCTATGAGAATGCTCATATATTGTTAATCATTATACATATTATTTTGGTGGGCTTGTTGCTCACCCTTGCTTTCTTCTTTCATCACACAACATCAGATAGACAAGATGAACAGGACCAAGCTCCCAATTCGTGAGCGGATAGGAAACATTCCGCAGTTTCCTATAGGCGTTGATGTCGCTGTAGCTGAGGTAGGAACTACCAATAGGCTAGGCTTTCAACTTTTGATGTACCAGACTTATGTATCTTTATAAATTGTAATAATGGCAAAGAAATATAAATTTATTCAGAAACCATTTTAAGGTGTAATGGCATATAATTGTGGAATAAAATGACTCATGTTATTTTTGGATATTCATCTCTGAGACTATAACTTGTGGTGTGTGTGTTTATTGTGGGGTCACAGTACGGAGTAGTTGATTGTTTATTAAGATTGGGTGTTATTAAGGGAAATGGAACTCGTGACAACCCGGATCCCCGACCCCGAATTTGGGGGTGTTACAGAAATGGTATCAGAGCCAAGCGTTATAAACTCAGAGATGATATGACGTTAAAATAATAAGTTCACTAAGATAATAAGAACTCTTGCCAAGTTCATAGTCGGACTACCTAACGTAGTACTGACAGTTAAAACCCTTATGGGAACCCTTATAAATATCGTGATAGAAGCGTAGTTCGTTATCGTATATGGTAGTGGGACTCCGAACCCTGAAGTTCAAGAGCAATAATATGATGATGTTTTACTACATATTGGGGATCAGATTGTGGATCCAATGGAGCACACTAACGAGGGACTAATGATGTTCATATTAAGGATGTAACAATTAAGGATATTATCCCAGAAGGGATTGTTGCTGAGGAGGATCTCGTGAAGGATCCTAACAAGACTGAAGAGATGATCGCTAAGGAATAAATGACCATGGTCAGGGCGACTACCAGAGGTAGGATTGACTGGTTACTACCGGAGGTTCGTTCAAGTTTGCAAAGATAGTAGCCCCTTTAACGCGGCTTACTCGTAAGACTCAGAAGTTTGAATGGACAGAGAAATACGAGAACAGCTCTTAAGGACTGAAGCAAAGGTTGGTGACGGCCCCTATGTTGGCGTTCCTGGATGGAAAAGGAGATATTTTTTTTGATTTGTAGTGACGCTTCGCATAAGGAATTAGGGTGCTTCTTATACAGCACAGCAAGGTAATCGCGTACGCGTCAAGACAACTGAGGGAATATAAAATTCGATATCCCCACCCATGAGCTTGGGCTCGTGGCAATAGTTTGGCCCTAAAGATTTGAGGCACTACTTCTATGGAGAGAAGTGCGAGATTTACATAAGCCGTGAGTGGTCTAGTACATTTTCACGCAGAAAGAGCTCAACATGCGCCAGAGGAGGTGGTTAGAGCTAATCAAAGATTACGATTATGAGATTCTTTATTATACAGGGAAAGCCAAAATGATGGCTAACGCCCTTAGTATAAAAGAGAGACTCAAGATGAAAATGTCTTTGGGAGAGTTAATAAGAGATTTTGAGAAAATAGAAATAGAAGTGAAGGTAACCGGAGCCGGTATCGAAAAGCTGTTTGAGATTGCAATACAGCCCGAATTATTGGAAAAGATCATATTGTGCCAAGAAAAAGTGATGAATGAAGGCAGAGAGCCAACAAATAGAGAAGAGATTAATACCGAGAAAGATGATAAGGGAATAATGAGGTGTTCTTAAAGAATTTTGGTTCCAAACATTCAAGAGCTTAAGGACGGGATCTTAGATGAAAGTCATAGTTCGAGGAATAAGATTTAGGGCAGACCCTGAATGTGATTGTCAGGGAGGTCGCCATCAAGAAAGAAAGAACCCATAATATAATGAAATGAAAAACAAGGATTTTAACGTATAAGATAACCCTAATTTTGGGAGAAGGATGAAACATTTCATACTAAGGAAACAGAAGTCAAGCAAGACAGGGAGAACCAGGACAGTACTCCTATTGGGCAATCCATGGATTTGCCTAAACAAAACCTATACTATTATCCCCAACCACCACCCTGAGGAAACAATGCGGTGAGAAAATCTTTCCGGACCATTAAGTCGCTAAGCTCTCAGAGTTCCAAGGAACAAGTTGACCCAGTCAAGGCAAGAGCCTGGCTAAAGGAAATAGAGGAATCAATTGAGATTCTAAATGATTGACGAAGTGCAAAAGACTATTTTTCCACTTACCTTCCTAAGAGAGAGGCCACCCGCTGGTGAAAGACCAAGAAAGGCACGGAGCCAGAGGTTATGATAAACTGATTAAAGTTCAGTCAATTGTTTTCGAGAAAGTAATTCCCAAGGTTATGGAGATAGTGTAAAAGCTTTAGAGCCAGAACAAAGGTGAACGAGTATGATAAATTATGAATCTAAGATCGTAAAAGTTGTCAAGATTCGTCTGAAGGACAAGAATCCCAGAACGACGTGATGTTTGAAGTCAATGATTAGTGGGTTCATGAAATGATTGTAAGAGAAAGGTAAATAAAAAGAAACTGAAGTGGAAAGGAATATAAAGGCAATAGAGTTTGAGGAATGATAAGGGAGTTGGGTATGAGGAAACCCTAAAGACTCGTAGCAATAGAAATAGAATAGTATGTAATCATCAGGATGAGGGTGATTCACCATGAGTTAAAGTTGATGGTTGAAGGCATAAGAGATATATATATTGTACCCCCTTTAAGTTGGGAGGATTCGAGGAAACCTTGAGATAGTTCGAAGGATAAACAATGAGACGCGGATAGATTGAGGAGACAAGAAAGTAAGAAATTAGGAAAATTGGATGAAGGAAGTGACCTTCAAGAATGTGAAGTGTAAGACCGGGGGCATGATACCCAGAAAGGGAGACGCCAGGTATGAAAGATATCCCAATATTGAGATGACTGTTGAGATAAACAACAAAAGTAAATAAGGAGGTATTAAGAAGAAGTTCACGTTGAACACGACCAATATCTTCCAGAACATCCCTATTATCATTACCAAATCAGGAAAGAAAAGTAGATAACCGTTGTTATCTTTTGGAGGCCATATTGATTGACCTCATTTTGAATACAGATGTTATTGTGAAATTAGGCATATACTATCGAGATGTGAATGATTGAATAAGATACCCTTATCAGGGATATATGACTTAATTTATCCATGTAAGGATGCAAGTACCTTTTTAAAGGTGGAATTAAGGACATAACCTAAATAGCATGAGATGAACCATGGGGGATGCATAAAGGATGGCATTTCACCCTTAATAGGGACATTATGAGTTTGGGTAGTATGGAACGAAGGACTAAGGTAACAACAACCTTTAAAGATCAGTAGAGAAATTTTTCAGAAGTACATAGACAATGGTTCTAGTATTAGTAAATGGTATTTTGACATGCCCTGTATCTAGGGAATACAGGAGGAACGATTCAAGGATAACCTTAAAGGTTTTATAAGGAAAAAGGAAATATTCAAAGTTCTCAAGAATAGAAATTTTGATAAAGGAAATGTGAATTATAATAATGCCAGGTGGGCACATGTTGAACCATAAGAAAGTATAGATTGACCCAATGAAGGTCGAGATCGGTGAAAACAAGTAGGACCCAAGATAAGAGACGTCTGAAGTATGATCGAGAGTCAGTCGTGACAATGTTAACCTCTAAAAGACCGAGGCAATAACTTATGGAAAAATGGTGATATATTTTTTTTACCCAAGCGTAAGGAAGAGCATTTTTACACAATCAGTGATTGGAAATGAGGTAGAAAATTTATTTGGAGGTGGTTAAAATGACATTGATTGTAAGGAAATTTTACTATCAGGAAAGGCCAAAGAGGTGGACGACACTTTAAATGTAAGAGGATAATTATAGGCGCTCGTGCCAGAGGAATACAGTGATGATGGTTGAAGCCATGAAGGTTGTTTTATGGTTTGGAAGATTGACATTCCTTCTGATGACTGTGCAATACCCAACCGTAATAGTAGTTTGGTAAAGGTTTAATTCGTGTAATCGCCATGAGCGGGCTATCGATCTTAGAAGGTACTATCTTGAGATAAGCCAGGACCATGTTACGAAATGACTAAATGAACCTTTGAGATGCATGTCTCATAATATAGACATATGATTAAGAATGGTATTAACCTGCTATCGTTGCTTTTATTGAAACTCTTCTGCAATTTTATCTGCTTCATGTCATATGTACGTCAAGTTCAGGAGTGTTCTTCATGAATCATGAACGGTGATCATGTTGCCTCCTTAGAAGAATTCGATACGATATTTATGGACTCCGTATGGTTAGCTATTAAGATCCAAGGAAAACGAATGACTATAGTAGGTCCGTGGTGGACTATAGTAAGGCATCAACGATTCTTTGAATAATGAGCCAATTACAACCGTGAGAGTTGTATTTTAATGGATGTTGAGATTGGGTACCACTAATCGGGTTGTGGTGATGTATAAGTTATTATTGATAGACTATTTAAGTCGATTATCTACCTATTGAATATTTATTCCTTCTTATCAATAGAGGGTCGTATTACAATACGAGGAAGGTTGCGATGCAAGCATAGAATTCTAATAATGATGATGTCTAGAATGAAATCCCAGATTCGATTTTTGATGTCGAAGGAGTTTAAAAGGTGATTGTGATGTCGAGGGAGTTTCAAAGGTGATTGTGTATAAGCTCGAGCAAGAGCATGGGTCCATAGAATGATGGACGGAATAGAAAAATATTTAGGCATGTGAAATGCGATGCTATAATACTTGATGTTGATATATATACGTATATGTTTTGTTCTCTTATGACAAACCTCTATAGTTCAGAGGTAGATTCCAAGCCAGATATTTTGTGGCAGTATTTTTTTTTACATATATACAATTCTCTTCAATTCGTTCTTTTCTCTTCTTTTCATTGAATGTAAGCTGAGAAGAACAACCCTTCCAGAAGGGGAGGTATTGCCGAATGACTATCTATCTTTGTGATACAAGCCTAGTAGGATACCATATGTTGTTTAATTGTTTGTCAAGTACTAAATGCTGGCCACCTTCTGTACTAACTATATAATAGAACAAGTGTTCATGATCATAGTGATCTCTCAATGAATTCTTTTACTTCTATATAAAAGACCAAGCTTTCGAAGATGGAGGCAGCTAGAGATGAAGTGGTACCAAGTATGGTGGTATTCCGATTCTAACGCGTTCATGATACTAAGGTTGACGCGATTATTGAAAGGTTATATAACGCTAACGAGCAAAAGTATAACCAGTATAATATTAGGAACGGAAGATAGTAGCGATTACGAACTGGAAAAGAATGGGTATTGAGAAGCAAAAGCTATAATGCTAGAAGCTATAATGAGAGTCTGTGCAATAGACTTGAAAGAATTTGGAATAATCACTTAATGCGGATTAAGTTTTCTTACGACAATAGATCGTATGTCAGTATCGAGATGTCGCCTTACGAGATCCTTGAGGGAAGACAATGTCGATCTTCCTTATGATAGGATGATGTTGCAGAGCGCAAGATGCTTTGACCAACAGTGGTCCAAAGGACCAAGGATATAATAGATCTAATCAGAGGACAGCTGGTAGTAGCCTAAGATGGACATAAGAAGTATGTTGATTTGACACGAAAAGACAAAGAATAGGAAGTAGGGGACCTAGTGCTGTTATAAGTATTCCCTTGGAAAGGATGGATGAGGTTCGAAAAAAAAGGAAAGCTAAGCCCACGAATTGTTGGACCCTTGGATATATTAAGACGTATTGGGAAGTTATCATATGAACTAGCCCTACCCCCGAACATGTAGCAAGTTCATAACGTGTTCCACGTATCAATGTTGAGGAAGTGTAATTCGGATGCTAGACAAATAGGGGCATATAAGCGCATAGACATGCAACCAGACGTAACCTATATGGAGTAACCAGGAAGGGTTATAGATCAAAAAGGAACAAGTGCTTAGAAGAAGGGTTATCAAACTAGGCAGAGTTTGATGGTAGAACCACAATGTGGGAAAATTTACTTGAGAGTTAGAAAGTGCAATGCTAAGAGAGTATCCCTATTCATTTTCTATCTGATTCCGGGACGGAATCCTTTTAAGGAGGGGAGACTGTAAAACCCCAATTTTTGGAATTTTTGAAACCCTGATGAATAGTAACTTTTGCTGATGATGCTGATTAAGGAAAATTATCAGACCACACTATATAGGAGTACTGTTATGGAAATTCTAAGATCGTATTAGTATTCCATAAAGTAAATAAGTGTATGTAAAGATTGTCAGAATCCAAATTCGAACACTTTGATTTTTTTCCCGAAAATCCACCAGATACCGAAAGAATTGAGTATAAGGTAACATGATTAAAAGGATTTAAATTCAAGGATTATAAGAGAGGATCATAAAAGGAATATAATGTATTAAGAAAGGTTAAGGGAACCCAAGTAATAAGATCCCGGGTATGATCCCTCAAACGATAAACGAGAACGAAAGTTAAGCGAACCGTATAACAGATCAGCGGTTATTAGCCAAGTAATTAGGAGCTAATCAAAGAGGTTAGTGATGATGATGTCATCACACCAACAAGAAGAGGACAAGTGTGGGAAGATGACATAGGAGGATGACATAAGCATGACCAAAAGGGAAGGAATTGTTGGTCGATTTTAAGCCATTCATTTTTTTACCATGGTAAAAGGTAATTAACAAAACAAAAAGGGAAAACAACCAAACAAGAAGCATTTCTTCTCCCCCCTCATTCTTGCTCTCGGCTTTTCCATGAAAAACAAAGGAGAATTTTCAAAACTCAAGCTACACACCTTCAAAAATCAAGAGGTTTATTTCTTTAGCTTCCATAATTTATAACTTAGATGAGCCATAAGTTTAAGCTCAAGATTCCATGTTTAACATAGCTAATCAATTCATCAAAGTTCTTGGTGAATAGTGTTTTCAAGAAACTAACTTTATGTTTTCTTATGTTTTCTTCAAGATCCAAGCTTAGTAGAGATAGTTAGTGGTTATTTAAGGCTTCCTAAGTGATTCTCCACTCTCCAAGGAAGGTATAACCCCTCCAAACCCTAACTTTACTTTGAGTATTAGGTTTGGTTTTGTTTTTTATAGTTCATGAGAGCATGATTCTTGTATGTTTAGAGTTTGGCTGGAATTATAATGATTTTGGGTTATAAATCTTGGTTGTTGGTTGATGAACCTTAAGTATAGTTAGTAGCTCTTGTTTGAGATTGAATAAGTTGGAAAAATCATGAGGTTATGGACTGAGTTAGTAAGGTTTGGATGAAGTTTGGTGGTATTGGTGGTTTTGGGTTGATTTGTGGTTGATTTGTGGTTGATTGGAGTAGTTTAAACTTTGGTAATCGCGTAAACATAGCCGTCGTAATGCCCGATTTACTTTAGACTGTTTTTGTTCTTAACATCAGGACCCGTGAACTCACTGTCAGGTTTTGACCATTGCCATGATTAGATAGTTCATGTTACGAGCTTCGTTTTGATATGTGGTTCACTTGAATCCGATGTACAGTTTAGGAGAAACGACTGTTTTAAGTAACGGCGTTTCGCGAACGAACCATTACCCCTCGCCTTACTTTGAAACCTTGGTTAAGGCCCTTAAATGACTAATTGGAGTATGAAACAATTATGTAAAGTGGGCTAGGCAGTTGGTAGGGTATTCGCGAAAGCGTCGCCTTAAAATTCATAACGGTTAATTTATTAAAAATGGTGGAGCCGAGGGTACTCGAACGACTTATGTGATTTGTTAAGCGTAGAAATGACCAAAAGCAAACGTTAGGGTTCAATTGGTTAAAGTCTAGTTTCTTAAGCGACCGTGGTTTAATTCCAGCTTATGTTGTTGTTCATAGGTTACCGGACCCACTCTAAGCTTAAGTCTATCCGGGAACACTCAGGCAAGTTTTCTACCCGTTATACTGTTGTTGTGATGTATATATGTATATGCATTATCTTGTGATAAGTGCATGATTGTTATTAGCAAATTTTGCGATATATTGGAGCATGCTGATATGGTATATATGCATGTCTGTTTCGTAATCTTGTTATCTAATTGTTGATTCAAATGCTTATAAGTTGCATAATACCTATTCTAGAGATAAACAGTAGTTGCGTATACCCTTAGTATAGGGGACCCGAAGGTGAACATTTTCTAAACCGGGAGTCGATGTTCCCGAGTATAATATATATATATATATATATTTATATATATATATATATAGATATAGTTTTCAGAACTATTAATCGAATAAGGTTTATTCGATAACTTTATTTTATTTAATGAATATTATTTTGAATATTCATTCGAGGACTTATGACTCTGCTTATTTTATTAAATGAATATTATTTTGAATATTCATTCGAGGACTTATGACTCCACTTCTTTTATTAAATGAATATTATTTTGAATATTCATTCGAGGACTTATGACTCCGCTTCTTTTATTAAATAATATTCTTTATTTTATTTAAGAATAATGTTTCGATAATCAAACTTATTTTCGATTATTCAAATAAAGATCGTACTTTCGTATAAGTATATCTTTGGTTATTTATTATTCATTTCAAGTATAAGTTTTAAAACTTCTACTTCAATAATTTTTATAAGGATTATCCTTGTGGGAATATTATTTAAATAATAATATTCAGATATTTTCTAATATATCGGGACTGATTTATTTTATTAAATCAGCATTACTCCAAATATTCTTAAAAATGTTTTTGAGTCTTCAAAATGATTTTAAAAGTTAGAGCGGATCCCAAAACTCGTTTTCAAATTTAAGATCTTCCTTTCGAAGAGGATTTAAATACTCACTCAAAAATCTGAGGGATTCGGCTCCGTCATGTATTCTTATATTCGCAACAAGGTTGCTGTTTTGATAAAAGAGTTTTTGATTACTTACCCAACACTCGGGAAGTAAAATTCTTGGAATAAGTTAATCCATTAACAGGCATCGCCTGGGAAATATCGGTGAGTTTTTCTTTCCAACTAGATGCGACTTCTTGGTGGAGTCGTATCAACAAGTTCCTACTTGGTGAAAGGGGAGACGAGCTTTACGTTTCAGAGTCATGGATTTCATCTAAACTAGGAGTGGCGTAAGTGGTCGAGTGGCGCCGGCCCAGCCTTATTTATTGGCCCAAATGGCCCGGAAGTTCCGCTAAGACGGTCCATTCCTTAGGAGTCCAGGGTTCGGTTCACAAGTAAATCCGACTGTTCTCCTTTACATGTAGAAAATGGTGGGGTTGCACTACTACGACTGATCATCGTAAGTGGTCTTCCTGGCGCGGCAAACTCCCGTAATGAGTTCATCATCCAATTAGATATTTCTGCAACACTACCCAGAGCACTTCGATAGAAAGGCTACGGCTGGGCGATTGTTGAGTGTTGGCAGGGTCGAGTTTTCAAAATGATGTTTTCATCAAATGAAGTATCTCGTAACTTCATTTCATTTTGATGATATTTCAAAGATTGATTCTATACAAGTTTTGTCTTGTAGCTTCATCTATGGGATGAACTATTTATACCTTGAACGGTGGTAGTTCAAGTAGTATTCGGAAAAAGATATAAGTATATTGGAGTATCTTGTAACTTCATCTTTTCAACTTATATCTAGTTAATGATTATCTTATGAATGACAAAGGTTTTCAGAAAAATGTTGAGACAAGGTTAGATATATGAGATCACCTTGCAACGATATTTTTATACAGTTATAAACTGGAACTCTGTGTATATTATACATGTCATAGGATTTCAAAGATTGTGAAAAGTATATATGTATATATATACTGAATATTTTGCGACTTGGTCACGTTAAGATATCAACTTGGTTCAATTCTTCTTGACCAAGACTTTCATGAGTGCTATGAGAATGCTCATATATTGTTAATCATTATACATATTATTTTGGTGGGCTTGTTGCTCACCCTTGCTTTCTTCTTTCATCACACAATATCAGATAGACAAGATGAAGAGGACCAAGCTCCCAATTCGCGAGCGGATAGGAAATGTTCCGCAGTTTCCTATAGGCGTTGATGTCGCTATAGCTGAGGTAGGAACTACCAATAGGCTAGGCTTTCAACTTTTGATGTAACAGACTTATGTATCTTTATGAATTGTAATAATGGTAAAGAAATGTAAATTTATTCAGAAACCATTTTAAGGGGTAATGGCATATAATTGTGGAATAAAATGACACATGTTATTTTTGGATATTCATCTCTGAGACTATAACTTGTGGTGTGTGTGTTTATTGTGGGGTCACAGTACGGAGTAGTTGATTGTTTATTAAAATTGGGTGTTATTAAGGGAAATGGAACTCGTGACAACCCGAATCCCCGACCCCAGATTTGGGGGTGTTACAATAAGAGAAAGGAAAATAAAAAGAAACTGAAGTGGAAAGGAATATAAAGGCAATAGAGTTTGAGGAATGATAAGGGAGTTGGGTATGAGGAAACCCTAAAGACTCGTAGCAATAGGAATAGAAAAGTATGTAATCGTCAGGATGAGGGTGATTCACCATGAGTTAAAATTGATGGTTGAAGGCATAAGAGATACATATATTTTATCCCCTATAAGTTGGGAGGATTCGAGGAAACCTTGAGATAGTTCGAAGGATAAATAATGAGACGCGGATAGACTGAGGAGACAAGGAAGTAAGAAATTAGGAAAATTGGATGAAGGAAGTGACCTTCAAGAATGTGAAGTGTAAGACCGGGGGCATGATACCCAGAAAGGGAGATGCCAGGTATGAAAGATATCCCAACATTGAGATGACTGTTGAGATAAACAACATAAGTAAATAAGGAATTATTAAGAAGAAGTTCACGTTGAACACGACCAATATCTTCCAGAACATCCCTGTTGTCATTACCAAATTAGGCAAGCAAAGCGAAAAAAACCGTTGTTATCTTTTGGAGGCCACATGGATTGACCTCAGTTTGAATAAGGATGTTATTATGAAATTAAGTATAGACCATCGAAGTGAGAATGATTGAATATGGTAATCTATCAAGTATATATGACTTGATTTATCCATGAAAGAGTGTAAGTATCTTTTAAAGGTGGAATTAAGGATAAAACCCTGATAACTTGAAATGAATCCTAGGGGAATGCATAAAGGTTGGCATTTCACCCTTAATAGGGATAGCATGAGTTTTGACAGTATGAATTGGAAAGGATTAAGGTAACAACAACCTTTAAGGATCAGTGGAGAAAGTTTTTCAGAACTATATAGACAATGATTCTGGTATTAGTAAATGGTATCTTGATATGGCCTGTACCTAGGGTGTACCTGATGAAGGATTTAAGGATAACCTTAGAGGTTTTATAAGGAGAAGGGTAGTATTCAAAGTTCTCAAGCATAGAAATTTTGATAAAGGAAATATGACGTAATTATAATAATGCCAGGAGGGGCACGTGTTGAACCATAAGAAAGTATAGATCGATCCAATGAGGGTCGAGATTGGTGAAAACAAGAAGGACCCAAGATAAGAGACGTCCTAAGTATGATCGAGAGTCAGTCGTGACAATGTTAACCTCAAAAAGACCGAGGCAATAACTTATGGAAAAAAATGGTGATATTTTTTTTTTCTCACCAAAGCGTAAGGAAGAGCATTTTCACACAAGCAATGATTGGAAATGAGGTAGAAAATTTAGTTGAAGATCATTTAAAATGATATTGATTGTAAGGAAATTTTACTATCAGGAAAGGCCAAAGAGGTGGCCGACACTCCCCATTCACTCCCCATTCCCCATTCTAGCAGGATGCTAAGTGTAAGAGAGGAATTCCCATTTACTTACACTATCGGGATGCTAAGTGTAAGAGAGGAATTATAGGCGCTCGTGCCAGAGAAATACATTGATGATGGTTGAAGCCGTGAAGGTTGTATTATGGTTTGGAAGATTGACATTCCTTCTGATGACTGTGCAATACCCAACTGTAATAGTAGTTTGGTAAAGGTTTAGTTCGTGTAATCGCCATGAGCGGGCTATCCATCTTAGAAGGTACTATCTTGAGAATAAGCCAGGACCATGTTTCAAAAGGACTAAACAAACCTTTGAGTTAAGTCTTCTATTGAAGGAATATGATTAAGAATGGTATTAACCTACTATCATTGCTTTCATTGAAACTCTTCTGCAATTTTATCTGCTTCATGTCATATGTACGTCAAGTTCAGGAGTGTTCTTCATGAATCATGAACGGTGATCATGTTACCTCCTTAGAAGAATTCAATACGATATGTATGGACTCCATATGGTTAGCTATTAAGACTTCATGGAAAACGAATGACTACAGTAGGTCAACGGTGGACCATAGTAATGCAGGAATGATTCTACGAGTAATGAGCCAATTACTTACAACCGTGAGAGTTGTATTGGAATGGATGTTGAAATTGAGTACCACTAATCGGGTCATGGTGGTGTATAAGTTATCATTGATAGACTAATTAAGTCGATTATTTACCTATTGAATACTTATTCCTTCTTATCAATAGAGAGTCGTATTACTATACGTGGAAGGTTGCGGTGCAAGAATAGAATTCTAGTAACCATGATGTCTAGAATAAGATCCCAGATTCGATTTTCGATGTCGAGGAAGTTTCAAAGGTGATTGTGTATAAGCTCGCGCAAGAGCATGGGTCCATAGAATGATGGACGGAATAGCAAAAATATTTAGGCATGTGAAATACGATGCGATAATGCTTGATGTTGAGATATATACATACATATGTTTTGTTCTCCTATGACAAACCTCTATAGTTCAGAGGTAGATTCCAAGCCAGATATTTGTGGCAGTATTTTTTTCATATACAATTCTCTTCAGTTCGTTCTTTTCTCTTCTTTTCATTTCATGTAAGCTGAGAAGAACAACCCTTCCAGAAGGGTAGGTATTGCCGAATGACTATCTATCTATGTGATAGAAGCCTAGTAGGATACCACATGTTGTTTAATTGCTTGTCAAGTACTAAGGCTGGCCACCTTCTGTACTAACTATGCGATATAACAAGTGTTCATGATCATAGTGATCTCTCAATAAATTCTTTTACTTCTATACGATGGATCAAGCTTTCAAAGATAGAAGCAGCTAGAAAGGAGTAGTATCAGTGCGGCGGTATTCCGAATCTAACGTGTTCGTGATACTAAGATTGACACGATTATTAAAAGGTTATAGAACGCTAACGAGCAAAAGTGTAATCAATATAAAATTTGGTACGAAAGATAGTAACGATTACGAACTGGAAAAGAGTGGGTATTGAGAAGCAAAAACTGTAGATCTAGATGAGATAATGAGAGTCTGTACAATAGACTTGAAAGAAATTTGGAATGATCACTTAACGCGGATTGAGTTTTCTTACGATAATCGATCGTATGTCAGTATCGAGGTATCGCCTTATGAGATCCTTGAGGGAAGACAATGTCGATCTCCCTTATGTTAGGATGAAGTTGTAGAGCGCAAGATGCTCGGACCCGCAGTAGTCCAAAGGACCAAGGATATAATAGATCTAATCAGAGGACGGCTGGTAGTAGCCCAAGATGGACATAAGAAGTATGTTGATTTGACACGAAAGGACAAAGAATAGGAAGTAGGGGACCTAGTGCTGTTATAGGTATTCCCTTGGAAAGGATAGATGTGGTTCGGAAAGAAAGGAAAGCTAAGCCCACGAATTGTTGGACCCTTGGATATATTAAGTCGTATTGGGAAGTTAACATATGAGCTAGCCTTACCCCGCACCTTAGCAAGTTCATAACGTGTTCCATGTATCAAGGTTAAGGAAGTGTAATCCGGATGCCAGACAAATAGGGGCATATGAGCGCATAGACATGCAACCAGACGTAACCTATATGGAGCAACCAGGAAGGGTTATAGATCAAAAATGGACAAGTGCTTAGAAGAAGGGTTATCATGCTAGTCAGGGTTTGTGGCAGAACCACAATGTGGGAAAATTGACTTGAGATTTAGAAAGTGCAATGCTAAGAAAGTATCCCTATTCATTTTCTATCTGATTCCGGGATGGAATCCTTTTAAGGAGGGGAGACTGTAATAACCCCAATTTTTGGAATTTTTGAAACACGGATGAATAGTAACTTTTGCTGATGATGCTGATTAAGGAAAATTATCAGACCACGCTATATAGGAGTACTGTTATGGAAATTCTAAGATCGTATTAGTATTCCATAAAGTAAATAAGTGTATGTAAAGATCGTCAGAATCCAAATTCGAACACTTTGATTTTTCCCGAAAATCCACCGGATACCGAAAGAATTGAGTATAAGGTAACATGATTAAAAGGATTTAATTCAAGGATTATAAGAGAGGATCATAAAAAGAATATAAAATATTGAGAAAGGTTTAAGGGAACCCAAGTAATAAGATCCCGGGTATGATCCCTCAAATGATAAACGAGAACGAAAGTTAAGCGAACCGTATAACAGATCAGTGGTCATTAGCCAAGTAATTCGGGGTTAATCAAAGAGGTTAATGGACGATGATGTCATCACACCAACAAGAGGAAGACAAGTGTAACAAGATGACATAAGCAGATGATATGAGCATGACAAAGTGGGAAGGATTGGTTGGTTGATTGTGAGCCACACAATTTTTACCATGGTAACAATTTAATTAACAAGAAAAAGGTAGCAACCAAGCCGAGGCAAAACAAATCACAAAACACAAATTAGAAGTTGACTTTTGCTTTCCAAGAACAAAAGCTGTCGGCCAAAACCAGAGCAGCAACTTCAAACTACCATATCTCCTTCAATACTCACTCAAATAGTATGTTCTATAGCTCTTTGGAAAGGTATTGAGATGGCCTACAACTCTTGTTCACAAGTCTCGTCCAAATAAGCATGGTAAGACCATCGTTTTGACAGTTCTTTCAATCTGACTTTTAGAACTTCAAAACCTAACTTTGTGTTCTTGATTTCTTTGGAAAGATCAAGCTTGTAGGAGGCTCCCTAAGACTTCCTAGCTACTCTAATAACTCCAAGGAAGGTATAATCTCTTAACCTAGCATAGTTATTGAATGTTAAGAGCTTGTTATGAGTAGTATAGTTCATGAGAAGCATGGTTATTGAATATTTAGAGATTGGTTGGTTTTGTAATATTTTTGGAATGGTAAATCTTGATTATTAGTTAATGAACTTAAGTAAGCTCTTAGTTCATGATTGAGAAGTAGTATAAATTGGAAATCTTGAGTTGTTGTGGCTGTTGTAGTAAAGAAAGGATGAATTTTGGTTGTAGTGGTGATTGTGGATTGAATTGTGAATTGATTGGAATGGTTTAAATTTGGTAATCGCGTAAACATAGCCGTCTTGATGCCCGATTTACCTTAGACTGCTTTTGTTCTCAACATCAGGACCCGTGAACTCACTGTTAGGTTTTAACCATTGCCATGATTAGATATTTCATGTTATGAGCTTCGTTTTGATATGTGGTTCGCTTGAATCCGATGTACGATTTAGGAGAAACGACCGTTTTAAGTAACGACGTTTCGCGAACAAACCATTACCCCTCGCCTTACTTTGAAACTTAACCACCATTACCCCTTGCCTTACTTTGAAACCTTGGTTAAGGCCCTTAAATGACTAATTGGAGTATGAAACAATTATGTAAAATGGATTAGGCAGTTGGTAAGGTACTCGCGAAAGAATCGCCTTAAAATTCTTAATGGTTAATTTATTAAAAATGGTGGAGCCGAGGGTACTCGAGCGACTTAAGTGAATCGTTAAGCGCAAAAGTAAGCGTTAGAGTCTAATTGGTTAAAGTCTAGATTCTTAAGCGACTTTGGTTTAATTCCAACTTATATGTTGTTTATAGGTTACCAGACTCGTCCCAGGCCTTTTACCACCCCCAGTCGCTCAGGCAAGTTTTCTACCCGTTATACTGTTGTTGTGATGTATATATGTATATGCATTATCTTGTGATAAGTGCATGATTGTTATTAGCAAATCTTGCGATATATTGGAGCATGTTGATATGGTATATATGCATGCTTGTTTCATAATCTTGATATCTAATTGTTGATTCAAATGCTTATAGTTGCATAATACCTATGCTAGAGATAAGCAGTAGTTGCGTATACCCTTAGTATAGGGGACCCAAAGGTGAACATTTTCTAAAATCGGGAGTCGATATTCCCGAGTATATTATATATATATATATATATTTATATATATATATATTGATATAGTTTTCAAAACTATTAATCAAATAAGTTTTATTCGATAACTTTATTTTATTTAATGAATATTAGTTGAATATTCATTCGAGGACTTATGACTCCGTTTATTTTAATTAATGAATATTAGTTGAATATTCATTCGAGGACTTATGACTCCGTTTATTTACTAATTAATATTCTTTATTTTATTAAAGAATAATGTTTCGATTATTCAAATAAAGATCATACTTTCGTATAAGTATATCTTTGGTTATTAATATTCATTACAAGTATGAGTTTTAAAACTTCTACTTCAATTATTTTTATAAAGATTATTCTTTATGGGAATATTATTTAAATAATAATATTTAGATATTTTCTAAATATATTGGGACTGATTTATTTTATTAAATCAGCATTACTCCAAACATTCTTAAAAATGTTTTCGAGTCTTCAAAATGATTTTCTAAAAGTTAGAGCGGATCCCAAAACTCATTTTTATATTTTAGATCTTCCTTTTTGAAGGGGACTTGAATACTCGCTCAAAAATCTAAGGGATCCGACTCTGTGGTGTATTTTATATTCGCAACGAGGTTGCTGTTTTGATAAATGAATTGATTACTTACCCAAAGTTCCGGAAGTAAGTCCATCTATTGAGTCGGCATAAGCAATATGGGCTCAGTGGGCGTCCATGAAAGTGTAAGTGGCTCAGTGGGAGTCCATCAAATGCGTAAGTGGCTCAGTGGCAGTCCAACATAAGGTCCTATTGCGACCAGGGTGATGACTAGTGGGGAATTCGTCCATCTACTAGTAGAAAAGGTTCCTTATTGGTATCTTTTCCTGATCAGCAAGATATCAGGTTTATGCCAAGGTTTTCTTCTTTCCAAATTCATTGGATATTATAACTCTGTTTATATTTTTCATAATAGAGGTTTCCAAGGAAAGTATGAGATATATATAGGTGTATATATATCGGGACTTAATGAAGTATCTCGTTACTTTATTATTGATAATGATAATTCAAAGATTGAATCTATTTAAGTCTTTTCTTGTAGTCTCATCTATGTGATGAACTTTTGAAACTGATGATACCTTGAACAGTGGTAGTTCAAGTAGTATCCGGAAAAGATATAAGTATATTGGAGTATCTTGTAACTTCATCTTTTCAACTTATATCTGGTTAATGATTATCTTATGCATGACAAAGATTTTCACAAAAACATTGAGACAAGGTTAGATATATGAGATCACCTTGCAACGATATTTTTATACAGTTATAAACTGGAACTCTGTGTATATTATGCATGAAAGAGGACTTCCAAGATTTTGAAAAGTATATATACATATATACTGAATATTTTGTGACTTGGTCGCGAAAAGATATCAAACTTGGTTCATTTCTTCTTGACCAAGACTTTCATGAGTACTATGAGAATGCTCATATATTGTTAATTATTATACATATTATTTCGGTGGGCTTGTTGCTCACCCTTGCTTTTTCTTTCATCACACAACAACAGATAGACAAGATGAACAGGATCAAGCTCCCAATTCGCGAGCGGATAGGAAACGTTCCGCAGTTTCCTGCAGGCGTTGATGCCATTGTAGCTGAGGTAGGGTCTACCAATAGGCTAGGCTTTCAACTTTTGATGTACCAGACTTATGTATATTTATGAATTTTAATAATGGCAAAGAATATGTAAATTTATTCAAAAACCCTTTTGAGGTGTAATGACTTATAATTATGGAATAAAATGACTTGTGTTATTGTTTGGTATTCATCTCTGAGACTATAACTTGTGGTGTGTGTGTTTATTGTGGGGTCACAGTACGCAGTAGTTGGTTGATTATTAAGATTAAGTATTATTAAGGAAAATGGAACTCGTGACAACCCGGATCCCCGACCCCAGATTTGGGGGTGTTACACTTGTATCATATTATAATAAAGATAAATTATATGTATTATTATGTGATTAAATGTGTTGAGTCATTAAACCCTAATTGCTATGTGCTACGTGTTGTCTGTTTTGATCCGAATGTGATTTGGATATTTATTGAGTGTTTTATCGTATGTTATATGTTTTATATCAAAGCCCGTACAAATCAAATAGTGTTTTAAAAGCCCGTATTTCAAACAAAAATATTTGTCCTATTTTTCCAAAAACGACTTATACCATATCGCTATTCTGAACCCTTAGACGTTTTACAAATTTACCTTTTTCGCGAAAAACGACTTTTCCGGACCCCTTCGGGTGCCAAAAGCCCCACAAAAATCACATTTTTATTTTTATATGGTTATGAAATTATCATACATCATTTTTTTGCATTTTTGTAATATTCATAATTTTTGGGAATTTTTAGCGTTTATTTTGTATTTATTGGATATTTAAATATTCATAATTAATACCCAAAAATTATAAAAATTGGGGCCAAATATTTTTATAAGGAGTGTAATTAGCCCCTTAACTTTATTTGGGGGTATTATTTTTCGTAAATATAAATAGCTGATTATTAGTAATTAATTTGTTAGTTAATCACAAAAAAATCAGAAAATTCAAGAATATCCCCAATTCTCTGAAATTAGTGTTTGGAGTTCTTGGAATCAAACCGGATTTTGGAAGTGATTTTGTGCACCAAATCGATCATGTAAGTAGTTGTTTTGAAGCTTATTGAGTGTAGTTTATGATTCTGTAATCGTTTTTGTTGATTGATTTCTCGATTTTTGATTAGTGATTTTCGGGTTTAATTCTTGAATTCGGGTTTTTAGTTTGATTGATTGTTCGATGTTTTGGTTGATATGAGCGTGTAGATCGTGAAATTAGAATCGAACGGCACCGGTTTCGAGTGATTTGGTTCATGATTCATGCTCGCCGGATTTTGAACGTCGTCGTCGCCTGTTCTTCGAGCTCCGGCGTCGTGGTCGATGGAAGAAGGAGGAGGAAGGCAGGGGAATCACTGTGGGGTTGCTAGGGAACGAGAGTCACAGAAGAATCGAGCCCAGGATCGTGTTTGTTCACCGTTCAAATTTCCGGGAACCGCCAACGTTACCGGATTCTGGTGATGGCGGTGGCTGTTCTTGGTGACCCGAGGTCGACCCGGTTTCGACCCGGTGTACGAGCCGGGTTTAATCCTTAAAACCCAAATCAGATTCCATGTTTTATGTTTCTGATTAGTTAATTATATATTTGTATTTTATTAAATCAAAATCAGTTTTAAATAATTCCAAAAATCTATTAAAAATTGGTTTTAAATTCTGAAAATTATTATAATTAATTTCTAAATTATTTTATTAATTTAGAAATTTGAAATTAATTAATTATTTAATTATTTAATTAATAGTTTATTTATTTATCTATTATTTAATAATTAAGTAATTAATTAATAAATAAGATTAAAAATATATCAAATAATATGATTAATAATTCGATAATTATCCGAATAATTCGAGTAACTCTGATAGGGAAGAAAATAAATCTTGATTACGTAGTTAATATTGCATTAATTACATATGATTTGGGCTACAAAGCCCAATTAGAAGATGTATGACATTCAGACCAAAAAGGTTAACACATTGAACAGGCCTGATGGACCAGTTTAGGCCTAATGGAACAAAGAAGGCCCAAAACCCTGAATATTAATTAATTTTTTAATTAATTAATAAGGGAGAAAAACAGCTATTAAGATAAGTCCTAGTGGGGATATAAATCCTTGTAGATTGGCCTCCAAGGAACCTCATGGGATAAGGAATCAGCTTCCTACTTCCTAGGACTCCAAAGTCCATTCTAATTCAGAGACTTGTCCACCAAGTCTCCAAACCCAAGTCCAATTCAAGGACTCCCAACATCTATATAAGGGGCCTCACCCCACAAATTAGAACTACATTTTTTGACTTGATCCTTAGCAATTAGCAAGGTACGTAGGCATCTTGTTAAGGCAGATTGAGTCACGAAACACAAGAGCAGTCAAATCGAGCCTCGAAGCTCACGTTCCCTAGTAATAAACACAGCAATTATTATACCTTAGTTTTTGATCTATAACATTTGGCGCTGTCTGTGGGAAAGCACAACAACAACCATGGCGAGAACATGGAGAATAATTAGAGCCCTTGAAGGAGGAACACCAGCTGGGACAACCCAAGTGAGTTCGTCAACCGTGGAGGTACCTCCTTATTCAACTTATGCAGCCACCCAAGGAGAAGCCCAGATAGGGGCAACTGAACCTCAGCCACAAGGGACGATTCCCTTGGCTACTCAAGGTTGGAGGAAGTGGACATGCTGGACGGAGTGAAGCACAAGGGCGATCGCCCCCTATATACAAGGTTTGGCTCCTATCCCTGAGGATCAGGAATTTTCTGGTCCTTACACTGAGAGAGACTCTCAATCTTCGGATGATGAAGTAGCCCCAAGAAGGAGACGTGCTGGCAAAGAGCCGATGGCTAATGGTAACCAACGTCCTAGGAGCACCCAATGGACGAATCCCAAAGAAGTGCAGGAAATGATCAGGGCTCACGAGGCTGAGATTCAAAAGTTGAAGCGCGATTTGGAGGTGCACCAGACCACCAGACCCCCACTACCTCCTAGGGGGAGAAATCCTCCTCTTATCATAGACCTGGATGGTCCAATACAGAAAAGGGCTGTTGTCCCAAGGGTTGATCCAAGAAATATTCTTCCCCTTGGAGATCCTGATTATCCTACTCCGCCCTTCACTGAAGAAATAACGAATGCCCATATCTCAAGGAAGTTCAAGATGCCAACTATCAAGGCTTATGATGGCACAGGAGATCCCGCAAATCATGTTAGGACATTTTCTAATGCACTGCTGTTGCAGCCCGTGAATGATGCTATTAAGTGTCGGGCCTTTCCTCAAACCCTGTCGGGTATGGTTCAAAGGTGGTATAGTCATTTGCCCCCAAACTCTATTGGGTCGTTCAGAGAATTAAGTCAGGCTTTTATTAAGCATTTCATCAGCGGGAAAGTGCATGAGAAAAGTTCAGCATCCCTCATGAGCATTGTGCAGGGAACAAAGGAATCCTTGAGAGACTACCTGAATCGTTTCATAAAGGAGGCTTTAAAAGTCCTGGACCTTGATGACAAGGTAGCCATGATAGCACTGCAACAAGGAACTAGGGATGAGTTCTTCAAGATGTTCTTGGCCAAGCGCCCCCCTGAAAGCATGTTGCAGCTCCAAGATAGGGCCGGGAAGTACATTAAGGTGGAAGAGAGCATGAGGAAGACCGTAGCGAGTAATGAGCCTACTGGAGGCAAGAAGCGGAAAACTGACCTGGAATATATCACTAAGGACAAGTATCCTAAAACCGAGCAAAACCCTGATTCAACCCTAAAAAGGGAGGACCTGGGAAAAAGTTTACTGAATACGCTAAGCTGAATGCTCCTAGAAGCCATATCTTGATGGAAATCGAGAAAGATCGAGATATTCGTTGGCCTAAGCCCTTGAAGGCTGATCCTGCCAAGCTAAATAAGAGCAAGTATTGCAGATTTCACAAAGATGTTGGTCATGACACCGATGAGTGTAGACAACTGAAAGATGAAATTGAGTTCCTCATTCGAAAAGGAAGATTGAACAAATATACTGGAGAAGGAGGGGATAGGAATAACAATGGAAGGAAGAACTTTGAAGATTGTAGGAGAGACCAAACGATCAGGGGCAAAATCCCCAGCCTAGAGGACCGGTTGTAAATGCAATTTTTGGAGGGCCGCGACCTCGAGGGCCTGTGATAAACACAATCTTTGGAGGACCAACTACTGCTGGATTATCCAGGAACTCCAGGAAAGCATATACTAGAGAGGTTATGCATATTGTTAGAGAAGCCCCGAAGAGGGCCAAGATAGGAGTAATAATGGCTTTTGATGATTCTGACCTAGAGGGTGTGAAATTTCCTCATGACGACCCGCTGGTCATAACACCGATAATAGGAAATAGCCCGGTGAAGAGGGTCCTCGTAGATAATGGTGCTTCAGTGGATATTTTGCTCCATGACACCGTTTTAAGGATGGGTTATAATGATTCTCAAATAACCCTGACCGATATGCCGATATATGGATTTGCTGGAGTAGAGTGCCCCGTGGAAGGGATAATCAAGTTGCCAACAACCATAGGTCAGGAACCAAGGCAAGCAACACAGATGTTGGACTTTGTTATAGTAAAGGCTAGTTCTACTTACAATGCTATAATGGGAAGAACAGGGATACATGCCTTTAAGGCAGTCCCTTCTTCCTACCATTCAGTAATGAAATTTCCAACCCGGAATGGGATTGGAGAAGAAAGAGGAGATCAAAAAATGGCTAGAAGTTGTTATGTGGCCTCACTGAGGGCAGATGGAGTCGGGGGGCAGGTTTCGCCTATTAAAGATCTGGATATTCGAGAGAATGATGAGAAAAGAGGGAAGCCAGCAGAAGACTTGGTCTCGATTCCTTTAGCTCCCAAGGATCCTGAGAAGGTGACTTTCGTTGGGGCCACAGTAAAGGAGCCCTTTAGAGGAAAGTTGGTGAAATGTTTGCAAGAAAATAGTGATGTGTTTGCATGATCAGGGGCTGATATGCCAGGCATAGACCCGGAACTAATCACTCATAAACAGAATGTGGATCCAAATCGAAAGACAGTGAAACAAAAGATAAGAAGTTTTGCTCCAGAAAGGCAGGAAGCTATAAGACATGAGGTCAAGAAGCTTTTAGAGGCTGGTTTCATTGAGGAGATATAATTTCCGGAATGGTTAGCAAACCCCGTAATGGTGAAGAAGGCAAATGGAAAATGGAGGATGTGTATAGACTTCACTGATCTGAATGATGCATGCCCTAAGGACTGTTTTCCGTTGCCAAGAATTGACACTTTGATAGATGCCACTGCTGGGCATGAGATGTTGAGCTTCATGGATGGATTTAGTGGATACAATCAGATCAAGATGCACAAGGATGACATTCCAAAGGTATCATTCATCACTGACTTCGGTGTTTATTGTTATCTTGTTATGGCATTTGGTCTCAAGAATGCAGGAGCCACCTATCAAAGGTTGGTAAATAAAATTTTTAAGGATCTTATTGGCAAGACTATGGAAGTCTATGTTGATGACATGTTAGTCAAGAGTCTAGTAAAGACTGATCATATAACCCATTTGAGGGAAGCTTTTGAGGTCCTGAGGTACCACAAGATGATGTTAAATCCTATGAAGTGTGCTTTCGGAGTAGGATCTGGAAAATTTTTGGGATTAATGATCTCCAAGGGAGGGATCAAGGCCAACCCCGATAAAATAAAGGAAATCCTGGACATGGAGCCACCAAAAACTATCAATGATGTTCAAAAACTCACTGGAAGGATCGCTGCGTTGGGACGATTCGTCTCCAAGTCCGGGGACAAGTGTTTGTCGTTCTTCAAGTCCTTAAAGAAGGTTAAGGATTTATATAGAGTGAGGAAAGCCAGAAGGCATTCGAGGAGTTAAAGAAATATATGTTCCAGGCCCCGTTGTTGGCCAAGCCAGCTTTGAATGGAGTCTTATACTTGTACTTGGCCATTTCAGAGAGTGCCTTGAGCGCTGTATTGGTTAAGGAGGAACTGAAAATTCAGAAACCCGTATATTATGTCAGCAAAACTCTGCATGGAGCTGAGTTGAATTATTCAACTATTGAGAAGTTTGCTTTAGCCTTGGTGATGGATTCAAGAAAGTTACGTCCTTACTTTCAGGCTCATCAAATTGAGGTGCTAACAAATCAGCCCCTGAGAAATGTCATTCATAGTCCCAAGGCTAGTGGGAGGTTGATCAAATGGGCAATAGAGCTGGGAGAATTCGACATCAAGTATAAGCCACGAACGGCAATAAAAGCCCAGGCATTGGCTGACTTTGTGGTGGAATGTACCATACCCAACCAAGAAGTCGGGGGGCAGGAAGATACCATACCTCAAGACAAGGAAGTTGATAAGGGGGACAAAGAAAAGGATGATAAGGAGAAAGAATATTGGGTTCTCTATTTTGATGGAGCATCAAAAACAAATTCAAGTGGAGCAGGTTTGGTTTTACAAAGCCCTGATGGGTTCTTGATTGAGTATGCCATGAAGTTAGACACTTAGAGTCAAGAACTTGAAGGTCTGTGGAGACTCGAAGCTGGTTATATCCCAGGTGAAGGGGGAGTTTGAGGCAAGGGATGATACGATGGCTAAGTACGTCCTCCTAGTAAGGGCTGTGATGACCCAATACGATGAATGCCATATTGAGCACATTCCAAGGGAGGAATATGCTAAGGCAGATGCGTTATCAAAGTTTGCTTCATCTGAGATAGAGGAAAGCTCGGGAAGTGTATACTTCCGCGTTCTGAAGACAAGGAGCATTGATGTTAAGCTTGTAGCTCCTGTAGGACTGGGAACTTCATGGATAGATCCCATTAAGACTCATATTCAAACCAGATGGTTGCCAAATGATGCTACTGAAGCATGAAAGTTGGTTGTTCGAGCACTAAGATACTCTTTGATAGATGGGATTCTGTATAAAAGATCTTCTGTTGTTCATTACTTAAGGTGTCTCAGGTCCGATGAGGCACATTTGGCTCTTGAAGAAGTACATGAAGGTATTTATGGGCAACACTTGGGGGGCAGAGCATTAGCTCATAAGATAACCTGTTTAGGCTTCTATTGGCTAGAAACGATGGCTGATGCCAAAGAATATGTGAAGAAGTGTGACCGTTGTCAGAAGCATGCACCCGTCGTCAGACAACCCCCTGAGATGCTGACCTCCATCAACTCACCTATCCCCTTTGCTATATGGGGAATGGATATACTTGGGCCTTTCCCCATGGCCACGACACAAAGGAAGTTCCTGATGTAGCCATTGATTATTTTACTAAGGGGATTGAAGCCAAACCCTTGGCCAAAATTACAACTAAGCAGGTTGCATAATTCCTGTGGGAAAATATCATGTGCCGTTATGGAATTCTCCGCATCCTAGTCACTAACAATGGGACACAATTCAACAATGAAGAATTCAAGAAGTATTGTGAGGAGAATGAAATTGAATTGTGATTCACCTCTGTGGCTCATCCGCAAGTCAATGGGAAAGCGGAAGTGGGAAATTGGATAATCTTGGATGGACTAAAGAAGAGGATCGAGAAGTCGAGGAATAATTGGGTGGATGAGATACTCCCAATACTATGGGCTTACAGGACTACCTGTAGAGTCACGACTAGAGCAACTCTCTTCATGTTAGCATATGGGGCAGAAGCAGTTGTTTCCGTAGAGATATCACACTCCTCTCCCAGGATTCAAGCTTTCAATGCTGAGGAGAATGAAGAAGGGCAAAGATTAGCCCTGGATCTAATTGATGAAGTGTGAGATGAGGCATATGCGAAGATAGTGGAATATCAGAAAAAGGTTTCATTCTACTACAACCTAAGGGTTAAAGAAAGGTTCTTCAAACAGGGTGACTTGGTCTTGAGAAAGGTGGAAGCCTCTAGTGTAGGGCAGAAAGGGAAGCTTGCCCCAAATTGGGAAGGGTCATACAAGGTCAAGAGCGTTCAAGGAAGAGGAACCTACAAGCTGGAGACTATGGATGGTTTTGAAGTCCCGAGAACTTGGCATGCACAAAACCTGAAGGTTTACTATATGTGAAGCAATTGAACATGATTCTCACTTGTCAAGGTGACAAGTAGGTTGAAAAGCACCTTGAAGCTTTGCTTGCTTAGGATTTACATGTTTAGCTTTATTTTGAGGTTTATTAAGACTTATGTAAGGGATAAATCCCAATAATTTATGAAGTTCAGAAAGTTTTCGAAATATATTTGAATCTCTATGGCAAGGAAAGCAAACTAAGTGCATGAAAGCATAAAGTCAGATAAATAGAAATGGATCAAATAAATATTACAAAGTTTGATAAACAAAGTCTCGAAATTAAGATAAAATAAATAAGCCGCGCAGGGTTAGAAAAGCTCTAAGGAGCAGAGGTGCCCTCGGCATCCATATCATCATCTCCTCCGCTCTCGCTCGAAGTCTCTGTCATATCGAAAGAGGAAGAGCTGTCATCTTCAGCAGGCCTGGAAGACGACTCGGGAGGAGGAAGAAGCGGGTCCTGAGGGATACGATCCGAGACAACTACTCGGGTACGAAACCTCTACAGCAAAGCCTCGTCATCAGGGCAGATATAGTCCGCCGGGTTAATATCAGGACTGTTAGGGCGAAAACACGCACTAATATTCACTCAAGTATACGCGTTCACAAGTAGTATAAGATATAAATCAGATTCGTTCCCACAGATACTGGTTTAGGTTAAGTTTAATTTATGCACCTATGCAACAATGTATGGTTATCGCTCAATGTTAAGACAAATAATAAATTGGGTTTTGATTAAACTAAGAGATTATACTAAATAACATTAACTAAGAGAATTGAGGTTGAATTACTATATATGTTAAACATGGGATCCTAACTTCATTAAATACTTCATTCAATAGACTTATTACTCTTAACCTTAGCATGTGATGGTGATGACACTAATCAGATAACACGAAACTGATAAATGCCAACTTTCGTTGCACGAGTACCATTCTACCAGACATCCACAAAAGAGATAGAAGCTGAATAGACACCAATTATATTGAGACCCTATATGTCTATAGAATTTGACAACATAACGGTTTAAGCACAAGTTATCTATCTTGATTACATAGGGCAAGTAAAACGGTTAGAGTTACCCATTAATCATGCATACACATACATGAACCTATGCTAGCATGGCAAGTTCTAAACCTCTATATTCACTGTCGCTTCAATAGAGATTAACACGCTATCTTATATGTTAGCTATGCACATAAGACGAATAAGCACAACCAATACTAGGATATCAATCAATCACCATACACCAAGATATCGAAATAAATTAATTATTGAAATCCATAAGTAAATCCGTTAGAACCCCATGACAACGATTAGTTCATAATCGAACTCATCGTCACCATGGGTTCCAATGAAAGCATGGTATTAAACAAGGTCTTAATAACTGAATAATAATTAAAGTACGAATAAACGAGATCTAGGTTCAACAAGAACGAAAATGAGCATCCAAAGTTACAACTAATTCAAAGAATCACAAGTTGAAAACAAGATCTTCTTTTTCAGAGTTGTTCTGTGCTTCTAGGTCTTCTCCTTGGTATCCCAATCTTCCCGGATGATGAAAACCCTTTTTTTAAGTATATATACGCCCCTAGTGGACCTGGACCCTTAAAATCGTCAAACTCCACTCAAAAAAGGCTTTTTCAGCGAAATCAGCGACCAGCCGCGCCCTGAGCAGCCGCTCAGCTCTCCTGAGTGGGTGCTCAGCTCCTGAGCGGCCGCTCAGCTCTCCTGAGCGGGCGCTCAGCTACTGTCTGGAAAAATTTCTGATAAATCTTGTTTTGGCCATAACTTGAGTTCTACTCGTCAGAATTAGGCGATTCAACTGCCCACGCGAAGCTATTGAGATTCTATACAACTTGACAATGGTCTTGGCTTCCCATTCTGATCACTTTTTATCATATTTCCTTTAAAAGCTCATTTCTTCATATAACTAATACTTGAAATGCAATAACACAAAAACACATCAAAATACCAACAACTTGAGTCCAAAACACCAATTTAAGCTTGTAATAAAGCGTTCCAAGTGGATATAAAATCCACTTATCAAGGACAAGCCTCATTCACGGTCCTAAGGGCCGTGTCCCAACCAGTCCTAAAAAACCCAGGAAAGACTGAGTCGTCCCTTACCCTCATGGACTGAGTAAACTCCTCCGAGTCTAGATAGTTATCAATCGCCTTATCTTTCTCGGTCCGAAGCACCACCAGCTCGGCGTTAGACTCTCCGAGCTCTTCCTCCTTACGCTTGAACTTCTTCTCTAGAGTAGCATACTTCTTCTGCTGCCTCCTGAGGGCATTGTGGGCTTTGTCAGAAGCCCTCTTCCATGATTCGGCTTGCCTCACAGCGCCTTGAAAATAGGCGTTAGACTGAAATGAAATAATAAACAAAGGGGTAAGGCAAGTGAATGCTACAAGTAAGAAAGATAAATTCAAGAAAGGGTCATACCGAGGCCAGAGACTGAGCTCCCATGAGCTTTATCCTCTCCAGGTCAGGGGTGGCAACCACATCAGTAAAATCTTTGGGAGTCACGCCATGGTAGGACCAATCCCAAGCATGCTTCGTGGATCCAACCACGGCATCCCCTCGGCGGAATCCCTAGAGAGGCTGAAAGGCGCCCGTAGCAGCAGGGGCAGGAGCAACAGCAGTAATAGGAGCACTAGGGGCTTCGGCTCCCTCAGCTGAAGCCTCCCCAATGGGCTCCTTGTGTTTCCGTAAGAAGATAGGCTCTGTGGCCTTTCCTCGAGTGTCCAAGCCCGCAAACCGAGCCTTCTTCATCCTGGTAGTCTCCTCAATGGGAGGCACATTATCCTCGTTGATCTCCTTAGCAGCTGCAAAACGAGATAAAAACAAAATAAGTGGTGTCAATAATGCATGAAATGAAATAAAATTGAGAAGGGAAGAAAAATACCCTGTTGAGAAACAGAGGATAGCCCTACATGGATGAGGGAGAACTCCTCTAAAAGAGTCCAGCTGGTAGTAGTGTCGTCATCCCGTGTAAGCTCATTATAAATAATAGTTTCCTCGGGGGTTAAGTGAATGGATTTGAGGCTACCATCACTAACCTTCCCAATGGAAGATCTGAAGAGTGTGCCCCAGTCGCCATTCTCCCACCGTAACCCGACAAAACTATTCCTCCAATTTTGGTTATTATCGGGAATGGAGGCGCTGTTAAAGATATGCTTACACTTGGGCCTTTGTTTAACATAGACCCAACCACAAATACTGGAAGAGTTGTTATAACATTGAAAAATCTTCCTAAAAACAGCTATAGATAGGGGAAAACCTTCCTTAAGGCAGCAAACCATAAAACATAAAATGTTCCTCCAAGCGTTTGGAGGAAGCTGACATGGGTTTATTTGTAAATCAGCTAGAAGGTGAGGAATGAAGGGATGAAAAGGAAACCTAAGCCCAATATTAAGGTCATCTGTGTAAATAAAAAGAGTATCGGGTTTCTAGTGGCAAGTACGGTCGCCACCAGAAACTGGAACTAATCTCAGGGGAGGAAGAACATTATAACGTGCATTTAATTTATCGTAATTATGTTGTGCCAAGTGTTAAAATGATTAAAAGAGTCGAGATGTGCAGTGGAGGGATATTCGTCCCCCCTAGTGTTAATCATATCAATCAAAGATATGTAGGAATAGCGGATCTCGATATCCTTACCTCGTTTTGAAGCCGAGGCAATCTTAGCCGCTCTCTCAGCACCTATATCTGCCATTGATGGAAAAAGAGGAAAGCATGGAAACTTGGAAGAAAGCTGGAAGTCCCTAGAGAGGGAAGAGTTTTGGAGATTGAAGAGTGTTGAGAAAAGAATGAGAAGTTGTGGAAATGAGAAGTGTGCTTTCACACCCCCCACAACTCACTCTTATATAGCCCTTGGTAGGGCAAATTGGGCCTCAAAAAGACCATTTGGGCCCAAAAATGAGAAGATTCTAGAATTATCCAGGAAATTCTTGGAAAAATTAAGTGAAAAACTTAAATTTTTAAAGATTCTGGAAGAATCCAGAAAAACCTTAGAAGAACCTGGAATTGAGGCCCAAATATTTTAAAGGAGAATCCAGTCAAAAAAGGGGGATGGCCCAAGATAAAGGCCCAGTCCAGAAAAAGCCCAGGGTCAATACTAAGTACTCATAAAAGAATCCAGGCCCAAATCTTAGGCCCAAATTTGAGTTGGAAGAAATCCAGCCCAGATTTAAGGGCCCAAATCAAATATGTGGAGTTACAAAATATATATATGCCAAATTCCTGACCCAATTCGATCAGGACTTACATTATATTCCTAGTCGAATGAGTTGATGTCAAAATGGCTGCGACCAGGGCTGAATAAAAAGCTTATTTCGACCAGAATTTAAACCTATTCGACCAGAAACTGTATAGAAATCCTGGTTGAAACTCTTGAGGTCGATGTGGCTTCGATCAGGGCAGGCAAGGGAAGTTAATTCGGTCAAAAATAGGAATTCTGACTAAAAATCCTGACCGAAAAGGAAATTTCCTGCTCAAAAAATAATATATATATATATATGTGTGTGAAAATCCTGGCTGAAATTGGACCAGGATTCCTGCTCGAAAGAATCCTCCTCGAAATGCTGTCGACCAAGGCACAATGAAGGATAATTCGACCAGGATCCTGGTCGAACAGGATTCCTGGTCGAACTAGGTGTAAAAAAAAGAAAGAAAAAAGAAGAAAAAGAAGAAAAAAGAGGGAGAAAAAATGTTTTCTGAAAAAGAATTTTATATTCTAAATATTTTTAAAAATAAGGAAATTCCTTAAAATATCTTCTGAAAATACTAATATTTTTCAGAAAATAAAGGAAAAATCCCAGAATTAAGGGAAAAATTCCTGGAAATTAAGGATAAATCCCAAAATTGAGGGAAAAATCCAGAAAATTAAGGAAAAATCCCAGAATTAAGGGAAAAAATCCTGGAAATTAAGGATAAATACCAGAATTAAGGGAAAATCCAGAAAATTAAGGGAAATCCTAAAAATTAAGGGAAAAATCCAGAAAATCAAGGAAAAAATCCTAGAATTCAGGGAAAATTCCTGGAAATTAAGATAATTCCTAAATAAAAGGGATAAAAGTAAATCATTGTAAATGTGTAGGTCGCTCCATACTTTACGCAAAAACGATACCATGTAAGGGAACAAATGAAAGTAACTTCTGCAAAACCTAGTCACTGTTTCCCAAAAGTTGGGGGCAAATGATAGGAAAGAAAATAAATCCTGATTACGTAGTTAATATTGCATTAATTACACATGATTTGGGCTACAAGGCCCAATTAGAAGATGTATGACATTCAGACCAAAAAGGTTAACACATTGATCAGGCCTGATGGACCAGATCAGGCCTGATGGAACAAAGAAGACCCAAAACCCTAAATATTAATTAATTTCGTAATTAATTAATAAGGGAGAAAAACAGCTATTAAGATAAGTCCTAGTGGGGATATAAATCCTTGTAGATTGGCCTCCAAGGAACCTCATGGGATAAGGAATCAGCTTCCTATTTCCTAGGACTCCAAAGTCCATTCTAATTCAGAGACTTGTCCCCCAAGTCTCCAAACCCAAGTCCAATTCAAGGACTCCCCACATCTATATAAGGGGCCTCACCCCACAAATCAGAACTACGTTTTTTGACTTGATCCTTAGCAATCAGCAAGTTACGTAGGCATCTTGTTAAGGCAGATTGAGTCACGAAACACAAGAGCAGTCAAATCGAGCCTCGAAGCTCACGTTCCCTAGTAATAAACACATCAATTATTATACCTTAGTTTTTGATCCATAACAAACTCGTATTTATAAGAGTAGTTGATTGATGTGTTGAATTATTATTCGAGTGATAATTTATTTATTCGAAAAGTGTCGTAATAATTACTCGTATCGATTATTTATTTATAAATAGTCGATCTAATCGGATAATTGATAATAATTTGTAAATAATCGTAATAAATTGAAATTAATCCTAATAATTAAGGATTAATTATTTTAAAAGGCAATAAATATCAAATAATTATTTAAAAATATAATTAAGGATTATTTAATTATAATTAATTATTTATAATTGATTATTAATTAATTAAATCTTGTTTAATTCATAATAATTAAACCGTTAGTCCGATTTGAGTGAAACGAAGACCCTTAGACTTAGAAAAATGAAACGAGTTCAATAAAAATAATTGTAAGTCATAATTTCTTCCGAAAGAGAGTCGTATTGTGATAGTTAATTGTTATAGGCATTAATATATGTAAAATCAAGTCAAATAAATCCCGAAAAATTATAAATAAAATCAAATATGGTTAGTTAATACAGGTATGAGTCTAGTATCGATTCTAAAAATATTTATAGGTGCAAAAATCAATTATGTGCTTTATGTGCTATGTGCTTTACATGATTATATGAAACTTATGTGTTATATAATTATATGTTTAGATATGCGAGTCAGATAGAAACGTAGGGGTAGATAATTAAGGTTATGTGGTATCAATTCGAGATACGCGTATGAAGTAAGTTATCTAAACGACTATTTTTCTATGATTGATCCAGTATCAACAAGGAAAATCAAGCAAGAGACAGAAGGTGGTGAGTTGAACCAGGTTAAGTACGCGCAAGGCAAGTTTTTCCCTTATTCTAAATTCAGAATAGTGAAATATACCCCACTTTCCATATCAGTTACACTTTGATAATCTTGTTCACATATACTGTTACATAATTAATGATTTTTGTTTCTATTTCATTTTGATTCTTGATTTCTCCCAATTTATTGAATCCTCTATTCATATTCCAATACTTTTATCCTTGTTACATATACTATGATATATCCTGATGTTGGGATACATCAAAAGCATTCTGATTGTTCCGGATGCTAAGCTTTGGACTGGATGGTTATGATACGGACTGGGTTTTACCCAGACCTTTAATTAATAGGCCATAGTTGCCTGAGTACTCCTTATGTTGGTTGGGTGTATGCAGTTGGGTATAGATTCGCACTGTATCCTGACTGGTTAGCAGGATTTAGTGCATATGTTGGTTCTTGTTTCCAGTCTTATTTATTTGGCACTCGCCAGTAATGGCAAATTATTATTCTTTACAGAAACAGATGGTTGTACAAACCAGCAGCTTACCGATTTATTTATTCTTCTCCTTTACACTATATATATATATATTGTTGCAGGCTTGTTGAGCAATTTTGGCTCATCCCCTTTTATTGTTATTCCTATTGTTTTACAGTTAAGGTAAAGAATGAAACCCATCAGAACCCGCATAGTCAAGAAGCGAGTCAAGCGGCGAGACCCTTTTATACCAAGAGTGTTCATCCCTATCCCAGAAGAGAGTTTTGAGCTACTAGATCAGGTGTAACAAGATAAGTAATAGTGATGAGTTGAATAAAAGATGTTTAGTATGAGATGTAAATAGAATAAAGTTTTGTAACAAAGAGAGTTCTTGAGATAGATTGTTTTTAAACTGGTTTGTAATAAAGTTAGTGTATCGTTCTTGTTTTCAAATCTTAACCTTAAAAGATCCTGAGTAGTAGTAGTTCGGGGTAATTATTTTATTTATGTTCCACTTGTGCAAGATTAATGAGTAGTTAATATTAGTAATGCCCCAAATCTATACCCCGGGTTTGGAGGCTGTTACACTTATCGATAAATCATAATAAAGCTTATCGAGAAGTCCCTTGAGAAGTCAGGTTATTGACTTGTCGAGAACTCACTTTGACTTGTCGAGAACTCACTTGAGAAGTCTTAAAATGACTTGTCGATAAGTCAGTTAGACTTATCCAGAACTCAGTTCTCTACATTCTCTTCATCATTTCGATTCTACCTTGTGCTAATTTTACATATTGAAAATGTAAATCAATATTTTGACAGTTTTCTTAGAATTGAAAAATTCCAAGCTAAATTTTAAATTTTGAAAAATAAATATGCAAAGATTTCTGAAATATTTATAATTCATATTTTAGTTAATTTCCAATTAAATCAAATTAATTTTGATTTACTAGAATTTAATCTGCTGCAACACATTAGCTGAGTTCTTACCTTAGGATGAAGAATTTGACATTCCAATTTCACCTACAAGTCTAGTGAAAGTTGCTCTCATCCAAAGGTTTAGTAAAAATGTCAGCTAATTGTTTTTCTGTTGGAACAAAAATTAGCTCAATAGTACCATTTGTATCATATTCTCTAATAAAATGGTACCTTACATCAATGTGTTTTGTTCTAGAGTGATTAACTGGATTAGACACAATAGATATAACACTAGTATTGTCATACATAATTGGAATTTTATGTAACACTAGGCCATAGTCCATTAGCTGATTTCTAATCCGAAGCACTTGAGCACAACAACTTCTAGTAGCTATGTATTCAGCCTCAGCTGTGGAAGTTGACACATATTGTTATTTCTTTCTATACCAGGATACAAGTCTTTGTCCAAGAAACTGACAGCTTCCACTAGTACTCTTCTTGTCAACCCTGCATACAACAAAATCTGCATCTGTGTAACCAACAGCTTCAAACCCAGTTCCCTTAGGATACCATAATCCCAAGTTTGGAGTATCCTTCAAATATCTGAAAATTCTTTTCACAGCCATCAAATGTGATTCTTTTGGATTGGCTTGAAATCTTGCATACAGACATGTTACAAACATGATGTCTGGTCTACTTACAGTTAAGTATAGCAAAGATCCAATCATTTCTCTATAACTTGAGATATCTACACTCTTGCCCTTTTTGTCTTCATCCAAATTTGTAGCTGTAGACATAGGTGTAGATGCAGGTGAACAATCAACCATACCAAACTTTTTTAATAAATCATTGACATACTTAGTTTGGCTGATAAAAATTCCATCACTTTTTTGACTGACTTGAAGTCCAAGAAAGTAACTTAATTCCCCCATCATGCTCATTTCATTTGTAGAACCAAAATGATATCATCCACATAGATCTGAATTAGAATCATATACCACCATGCAGCTTGTAGAAGAGTGTTCTGTCTATTTTTTCTCTAGTGAGTCCATGTTTGAGTAGAAAATATGATAGTGTGTCATATCAGGCTCTAGGTGCTTGTTTTAGCCCATAGAGAGCCTTGAGCAGCTTGTATACAAAGTTTGGAAATTCTGAATCTTAAAAGCCAGGTGGCTGTTGCACATAAATTTCTTCTTCCAACTCACCATTTAGGAATGCACTTTTGACATCCATTTGATATACTTTAAATTTGAATGAGAAGCAAATACAAGAAAAATTCTTATTGCTTCGAGTCTTGCAACTGGAGCAAAAGTTTTATCATAGTCAATTCATTCCTCCCGTGAGTAGCCTTTTGCTACCAACCTTGCCTTATTCTTGGTGACAATTCAATTTTCATCCATCTTGTTCTTGTACACCCACTTTGTTCCAATTATACTTCTGTTCTTTGGTGAAGGGGTCAACTCCCAAACTTTGTTTCTTTTAAACTGATTTAGCTCCTCTTGCATAGCAGATATCCAATCATGATCAAGTAGAGTTTCTTTAATTTTCTTTGGCTCAATTTATGAAAGAAAACATGCATGTAGACATTAATTTATAGTTGCACTCCTATTCCTCACTCCAGCATTTGGATCACCAATAATTACTTCTCTAGTGTGACTTCTATTCCACTTTCTGGTGTGAGTTTGTTGACTTGAGTTTTCTGTGTTTTATTCATCATTGGCATGACTTGCAGAACCTTCCTCTCTTTCCCCCCTGAGTTTTTCCTATCAAATTCAGGTTCATGAGATGAGCTTCCATTCTCATGATACACTTGTTCAGTTGACTCTTTATTTGTTCTATGATTTGCATTAACTTCAGCTTCATCACCATAATCACTATCAATGTTGAGGTTTTCAAACTTCAAGGCTTCAGCTTCATTTTCATCAAGGCATTCCAATCCTGGGCACTTGTCATCATCAAAAGTAACATACGTGCTTTCTATAATTTTCTTTTGTTTAGTCACAGGGACTTTGTATGAAGTTCTCTCCATTGAATATCCTAGAAAAAATGCCTCAAAAACTTTAGAGTCAAATTTTCCCACATATTCAAAGTTGTCCTTCAACACATAGTACTTGCTTCCAAACACATGAAGATTCTTCACAGTAGGCTTTCTCTTAGACAAGATTGAGTAGGGTGATTTGCCAAGATTCTTGTTAATGAGATACATGTTTTGAGTATAGCATGCAGTGTTCACAGCTTCTTCCCAAAAACTAGTTGAAAACTTTGCATCTTGCAGCATTGTTCTTGCAGCTTCCACTAATGTTCTGTTCTTTCTCTCAACTACACCATTTTATTGAGGTGTCCTAACTGTTGAGAATTCTCGAACAATGCCTTTGTTTTTGCAGAATTCAGTTAAGGTTGCATCCCTGAATTCTGTTCCATTGTCACTCCTCAATCTTTTCACACACTTTTGATTTTCAACCTACTTCTTATTCTTCTTGATATGTTCAATTATGATCTATGGAGTTTCATCTTTAGAGTGCATAAATTCTACCCATGTATATCTTGAGTAGTCATCCGCCATCACAAGTGCATATCTTTTTCTTGAAATTGACTGGACATTGACGGGTCCAAATAAGTCCATATGAATAAGTTGCAGATGTGCACTTATGAAATTCACAGTTTTACTTTTCTGAATTAATCTTTTCATTTTTCCTTTTTGAAAAGCATCACAGACTTCCTCTTGAGCAAATTATAAATTAGGCATGTCTCTCACCAACTCCTTTTTGACTAGAGTATTGATTGCCTTGAAATTTAAGTGAGACAGTTTCTTATGCCATAGCTTGCTTTGCTCTACAGATGCCTTGGTGTAGAAGCAACAAATTTCGTCCTCATTTGCTGAGTCCAAGTCTGCAACAAATAAGCTTCCTTTCCTTGCTCCTTTTAGAGCAAATTCACCAGTCTTTTTGCTGATAAAAATGCATTCTCCTTTGTCAAATGAGACTTTGAATCCTTTGTCAGCAAATTGACTAAC
Organism: Apium graveolens; assembly: GCF_009905375.1. Lineage (NCBI taxonomy): Eukaryota > Viridiplantae > Streptophyta > Magnoliopsida > Apiales > Apiaceae > Apium > Apium graveolens. Next base: position 113,291,902 of record NC_133656.1, read on the forward strand.
ACTAAGGAGATTCACTTCAAGACCAGCTACGAATGCCACATTTTCAATGATAATATTTCCAGAAATTAATTTGCCATATCCCATTGTGAAACCTTTGCTGTTATCTCCAAAAGTTACTAATAAGCCAGCCTTCTCCTCATACTGTGATAGCAGGGCCATATCACCTGTCATATGTCTTGAGCATGCACTGTCTATGATCCATATGAATTTATTTCCTTTGCCCTGCACACAATGAGTATTAGATGTGTTCAACAACCCAAACAGTGTTGGGTACTATTCTCTTGTTAACAGATTTGATAGAGGTAGAGTTTGATGATTCAAAAAGAATATAATTTATTGAGTGATGTGCATTCTCCTTTTTAACTGATGACTCAATATTGATTTCCTTAAGATCAACTCTCAGTTTATGGCAACTTGTCATTACTTTTATGTTGAAAGGTATGTAGTCAACCTTGTCACAGAATGAGTAGGAATCTTCAGTTTTTGCCTCATTGTACTTGCATGCTCCCATTCCTGGCTTACTAACAACCTTTTTACAAAGGCGAGTCAGATGATTCGCAGAGCCACACTTTTGACATTATTTTCTTGGAGCATCTGCAACATATGCAAAATTGTTGCTCTTGTTTATCCCAATCTTCCCATTTCTATTCTTTTTTTTATTTCTTGCATCTTCAATTTTTACTTCCTTGACATGTGTCTTGGAACCTTGGTTGACCATGAGCTTCTTTTCAGTTTTGGAAATTGAAGTTATTTCTACACTTTACTTCTCACTATCCTCATCAACAATTTCTTGTTTTATGATCAACTCTTCTTCACTGAAATCTATTTCACATGCTTTGAACATAGATGTACCAAACTTTCTCAGTATAGCTGGGACATCTTCATTTTCTGTTACTTTTCCTTTACCACCAACATTTTTCTTGTTGTTGTTCAAAACATCATAATCAAGACCAATTTCTATGTTAGCACATAATTTGTTCTTCTCATGGTACTGACCAACCAACTCGGATGCATTTCTGAATGATTTCAGTTTCACCTCATTCTTTTCAATCTTTTCTCTTAACACAATTTCAATCTCATTAGCACACTTTAGCTTATTTTTCAAATATTTATTCTCTTGCTTGACTGACTCAAGCTCCACAAGCAGTAGATCCATCTTTTGCTTCTCACTCTCAAGCTTCTCATTAGCATTTGTTGACCTGCTAACTTCCTCGGTAGCTGCTACTAAGCTTGTGTGTATATGAAACATCTCCACGGTCATCTTTTCCACAGTCTCCTTAAATTGAAGAGCATTTAAATTAATGGTGGTTAGAGTTGGTACCTTTGATTTTGAAGTGGATGCTTCTCCATGCTCAAAAGCCATTGGTGCATAGTTTCCAACTTCTTCATCCTCATCATCCACATTAGTGTCATCCCAACTTTTTCCTTCTGCAATATAAGCTTTCCCAGACTGCCTCTTCCAGAGAGCTTCATACTTTGCTTTCAATTCAAGATATGCCTTGTCTTTCTTCACCTTTTTAGGCTTTCTGCATTCAGTAGCAAAGTGACCCAATTTATCACAGTTGAAGTACCTTATCTTTGATATGTCCGCATATCCTGTTTTGTAGCCACCTTTGCTAACTGAATTGTACTGAGTTTTTGGTTTCCAATTATTGTTGTTGGAAGATTGTCCCTTGCTTTTGAAGAACCTTGGCTTCTTTACTCTTATGTTGGAGAATTTTCTAGCCAAGTAAGCCATGGATTGGTCTATTTAATCATGCTCATCCAAGGTATAATATTCATCTTCCTCTAGCTCCAATACAACTTGCTTCTGAGGTCCTTTGTTCTTTTGTTTCATAACTTTAACAAATGAAACTTGATCATCTTGCTCATCTTCACTTTCTTCTCTGTCATTCATAATCAAAGCACTTGAACCATCAATAACATGTCCATGATGTGCTTTCAATGACTTCCTTTACAACATCTCAAGTTCATAGGTTTTCAAAATTCCATATACAACTTCCAAAGTCATTTAGCTTAAATCTCTTCCATCTTTCATGGCTGATATCTTTTGTTCAAGATGGTCAGGAAGAGCTAGAAAAAACTTTAGGTTAACCTCCTCGGCTTCATAATATTTATCATGTAGCTGTAAGTCATTTATTAATTTGTTGAACCTTTCACAAACTTCAGTAATTCCTTCTTTTGGTTTAGCCATAAACCATTCATACTGAGAGACCATAATCCTCCTTTGATTTGACCTAACTTTCTCTGATCCTTCACATGATATCTCTATTTTTTCCCAGATATGTTTGGATGTGTCATAGTTGACAATGTTATTGTACATTACATTGTCAAATGACTTTATCAAGATAAGATGCAAGCCACCATCTAAAGAGACTTTTTCATTCTCAGGCTTAGTATATTCTGAAGGATCTTTAGGAGCATAATGTGCTAGAATGATCATGTCTCCATCTGTAGATTTCTCAACTCTTACCATGGGGGTGAAAGGCCCATCCTTGAGGATCTGAATGTATAATGGATTGGTCATCCTTATGAACAACATCATTTTCTTTTTCCATAATATGTAGTCAGATCTGTCAAAGGTAGAGAATTTGATACTGCTTAGTTTATGTGTATTCATTCTTCTAAGATCTTTAATCTATTTTCTTTCATATTTTTCTCTGATACCACTGTTAGGTAATGAATATAACACAGGGGGGGGTTGACTGTGTTTAGACAATTTTAATGGCTTTTTAAACTGTTATGAATGGTGAAAAAAGTAATCTGTATTGTAGAGATAAAATGTTTTAACAAAATAATAAAACATGTATATGAACACACTTATCTCTCAAAACTCACTTAATTTTATATTAAAATCAAGCTAGTATTTTGCTACAAATTTCTGGGTTCTTTGTTGATAAAGAACTCAGCTTCTCTCTTGAGAGCTACAAAATTTTCTAAATCTATTTTTTTGTTATTCCTTAAACAAAGCATCCAGTATTTACTTTATAGAACACTAAACACAGGTTTTACACAGGATATAATAGCATGTACTAAACCCTACTTTTAGATAACTATTTCTATTTCTGGCTTAGTATATCTTTGCAAATCGTACATGTCTGTGACTTTACTTTGTCAGTTAATCTTGGCCTTTGATCTTGTACTATTCAAGCTGCTTTTGTAGACTTTTCAAATCAGTGATTGATCTGTTTGTTGATTGATAATCCTGAATATTAAACTGATATGCATTATGTACTAGAGCTTTACATCGAGATCTCTAGTTAGTTATATAGAGAACTCGATATCTCGATAAGTATAATGACTTATAGAGATCTCTAATTACTCTATATTTGTTTGGCTTATCGAAGTCTCTGAGTTCTCTACAAGAGAATTTGGCTTATCGAGGTCTCTCATCTTCATGTCTTCATTTTGGCTTATCGATATCTCTGAGTTTTCTAGTGAAGAAATGATTTATCGATATCTCAGAGATCTCTATTGATAATTTGACTTATCGATATCTTTGAGTTCTCTAGTGAAGAAATGAGTTTTCGATATCTCAGAGATCTCTAGTGATATATTGACTTGTCGATATTTCTGAGTTCTCTAGTGGAGAAATGACTTGTCGATATCTTCAATCTTCATGTTTTCAATTTGGCTTGTCGATATTTCTGAGACTTCTCTATAAGCTTTCCTTGAGTTCTCGATAAGTCATTCGGGAGTTCTCGAATGACTTCTGGATAACACTTAATCTGTGACTCCTAATTTTCTTGACTTAAAATGTTTTTCCCAAAACTGATTTATTCAACTCCAAACTACTTCACACTTTCTCTGAGACATGATCTTCATGATCTTTTTCCAGAGTTTATTCTTAGACTAGAGACTATTTTTAGAAAAATATTCTAGCCTAATCTATTTACATTTTTACAGACTTAAGTGTTACAATACAAAATGCAAACTTAGATTATCATACAACTTACTTGGTGATGTCAATTTGACTTAGTCTTGTTTATTACAGGCATGTCTTGCACAACATATTAATTATTGGATCATACCAAATTCATTTAACCAATATATATCTAATTCGATTGTAATAATATAAATTCAGAAATTGGGTTTTAATTTTTATAAAATTTTAAGATAAAAGTTATTTCATATTCGGGAATCTTACAAAAATATAATTTTTTATTAAATTCTTTACAATTTTACCAAATTTTGATAATAATTATATTTTATTCTGAAAATATTTATAGATACGATCTTGAATAATATGTTCCATTTAATTTGAATTGTAACAACCCAAATCCGGGGTCAAGATTTGGTGTCACGAAACAATCTTTACATAAAATAAAATAATATTCAATTAACCCCTTGAAGCCGGATCGTTTACAGGTTATGATATGAAACAAGAATCTAACCTTCAACAATTCACAGCAATTACCATACCAGTGTAAATACCATTATGCTAATGCTCTTGTCTCATTTTCCTAACATCTTCATCCTCTCGCAGCGGAGATCTCTCTAACTTCTGCTGTCTATCAAAGCTATTCACTTTTATCATTATCTGCTTCTGGAAGAAATAAGAATTACAAAGCAAGAGTGAGCCAAAAATGCTCAGCAAGTATATAATTCGAGTTTCAAATATTAATAACAAAGGAAAATTTTCGGACAAAAGCTCTAGACAATTTTAAACGATTCTATTTATTTGAGTGAGTAGAGCGAATAAACGTTGGCTGTCACCAGCCTTTAATTATAAATCCAAAAGTGACCAGCGATTCCCAGATTCAACAACAAATTAGACTGGAATCATAAAAGTTTCGAGAGAGAGAATGTCATTAATGGAGATCAACAACAAATTAGACTGGACACTAGTTCGCACATATATCCTGCTGATCAGTCAGGATACAGTGCATATCTATTACTAGTTGCCTCAATAAGCTTTAATCGCTATTACTAGTTGACTTTGGTTTGACTTGAACGTTCGGCTTTATCGTCAAACTACTATCCCATTTTGGATACGATCCCAACCCTCAGGCCCTTCAATTGGAACTTCGTTGATCTTGACGTCTAATCACTAGATCATTCCTAGTCCGATATCGATATTTGGGTTTTCCATCTAGGACCTACAGGGTTGAAATACCCTAATTCAAATAATCGCTTAAGCTTAACATCAAATCGCTATCACTTCTACCCATACGGTTTTATATCCCGACTCGTATTTATAGGTATTATTGAAATACACATAGCAATTATGGCTTGCACCTTCAAAACTCGGTTCGGTATTTATTTTCGAAAAATACATATGCTCGTCATTTTGAAAAACAAGGTAATCGATTATTTATAAATTATCTTGTCTCAACCGCAATTAAGTTCATATAATATAATTATATATGGTTATTCGACGTCTCTGATAATTATAGGTTATGTTCCCGATATTATTCGGGTGTCCAAATAAATTCTACCGATTTAAAATATTCTCTAAATTAATTCCAATAATTTCAGGAATTTATTCAAAATTTTTATTAAAATAATTCGAACAAATAAAATAAATATTCATTCAAAATCTTCAACAAAATTTCTGAATAATTAAATCAACATCACGCAAACAAACGCAGCATCACAGGCAACGGAACACGACCACACGGAAACTAGAAACCACGCGCCACCGTCCTCACCGGAAAACGGTGAGGGGCGGCGATTATAGTGGAGAAAACAGGAGTACAGACCCAGCATAAACACATATACATATATATACAGATGTACAGGGACACATATATATAAAGACTGAATATACGCGAAGCACGAAACACGCGCCACCGCCATTACCTCGCCGGAGAACCAGCGGAAACGGGGCGGCCTGAAAAAAAAACGAAGGCAGCACTAACCAAGAATCATGGGTTTCAGATGGGGGAAAGAAGAAATAGAAAAGAACTAGGAGCAAGAGAGATTAGAGAGAGATAGTCGAGAGAGATTTGAGAGAGAGAGAGAGAGGCGGTGGTGACAGATAAGGAACCGGGTCGAAAAAGGGGGCAGGGGTGTGTTCTTATTTTTGTTTATTTGCTTTGTTTTGTTGTTTTGTTTTTTTTTGTTTTTTTCTTTTTGTCTGATTTATTCCGTATTTAGCGATATCATGATCTAATTTACGAATAGCAGTAACCCAAAGTATCGTTTAAACAATTTTTAAATTTTATAAATATCCTGAAACAAATAAAACATCAATTTTGTAATTCTTAAAATATTTTTGAGATAAGTGATATGTCCGCAATTCATGGTTTAACAAATGAATTTGTGGATGCATAAAAGCCAGAAAATTTCCGAAATAATTTTAAAATTCTTGAAATATTCCAAACTTAATAAAATAATTTTTTCATAATTTTTGAAGCATTATGGAACTAAATACTAATTTTACAATTAAAGGAAATCAGAAAATCATTTAAAGATAAATAATTAATAAAATATTGATTTCTAAATTTTATAAACCTTTAAAAATAATAAATAAAATTATAGAACAACAAAAATAATTTTAGAAACAATTTTAGCATTTATAAGAATAAATATTCAATAAAATTACTTTAAAAATGAATTACGTTCATACAGCTCGATAATTAATTACAAAATTAATCTCAACATCCAACAAATCACAAACAATAAATAATACAGCAACACATAGCTGACAGAACCATCACATATTTTATTTGTTTAATAATTCAATAATTATATGAACATATCAGATCAGAAAAGATGTTACTTAGCCGCTAAGTAACTATATAACGATAAAATTTTAATACCAGATTTGGATAATTATCAAAAAAGGGCCTCTTATAAAACACTTTATACAAAAATAAAGTAACATTATTCCGTCTTTCGCGAATCCGGGTTTTATCGGTTTATAAAAATGATTAGCATATCGAAAATTTCACGCCGGTACTCGTACGGATCAAGCCTTACCCCGGATCGAAAAAGTCAAAACATGAAAAGTGTTCAGAATTATCAGATTAGGTTAGGAAGGAGTTTTCGGAAGAGTTTCGGGTTGTAAAAACGCAAAAACGGTTAAAGTGGAACGATTTCTGATTCTAAAAAGTAATTTTATAATAACGTAAAATAATCATTATTAATTCTATAAATTCTCATAAAATCACATAACAATCCAAAAATTACCAGAAAAATACCAAAACTATCTATATTTTATTCTAGATAATTAAAGATTAAAATATCCTAATTTTATCAGAAATAAACACCCAAATATTAATATCAATCATCAAATAATTTACCAAAATTCACATAATAATTATCTATTGATAAAAGTAATTACAGAATATTTCCCAGACGTTACATCCTTCCCCCCTTAAAAGGATTATGTCCTCAGAATCATGCTAAGGAACAAACACTGATACATTTCGAGTATCTTACTTAAAATTTCTCAGGACTCATCATATTCATCATTACTCAAAAATCTTTAGCCAATATCAATATCTATCAGTTGCTCATGCAACCTAATTTAAATCTCCATTACTCTTCCTGGTCCTACACACATGAACGTCTTATGAACTCGTTATACCTGTGACAACAAGACCAACTCATTCACAATCATTCTATTTTCTTATTGTCTCAAAGGACTAACATAGTTTGTACCAATCTTATTTTGGTTCTAATTCTAATAATTCATGCTCATGAATGCCTCCCATTTTTACTGGCTATTGAACTTCACTTCTCATGTCTCTTCCCATTCGATTAGCTTGACCTATGATCGTTTTCAATCGTATTCGAGAACCTTTAGTTGGCCTCCTGTACTTTTCATTCGTTTGCGCATAATACACTGAGTTCATGGCGTTTGATGCTTCGAAATGTTCTAACTCTAATCAAAAACTAAAAATTAAAGGAAAATCTCGGCAATTGCGTTTAACTCACCACTTTGTAGTATACTTCAATTTCTTTTCAATCACTATCGGGTATATTCATCGAGCGAGAATCTTTTACTATCTGGAAGGAAATATTAATTTGGAATACTTTATTCAAAACCGAACTCTTGGTACTAATACTCATTTTGTTGTCATATCAAATTAGATATCAATATGAACTTTGATGCTCACAACATTCACACTGAAGTCGACATCAATCATCTATATTAATACCACCTTTGATATATAACAACAAAGTAAGTATCAGTATAATCCAGAAGCCGGATCAAAACCTATTCTTCAATTTCTAACTTTTTCAATTCCTTTATCCACTCCCTAGCCATCTTAGTGACATTCGCTCTTTCTTTTCTACTCAAGACATCTATTTCTAAATGGATCTTGCTTGGTTGGTAATTAACCATACTTCCGTATCTCATAATGAATTATGACTAGAGTTCATACCTTTGAAGCGTAGAACGCAGTTGCTACTTTTCAACCTTTCGCTGACATATCTTCAGATATTCAACTTTAGTCTTCCTTAGTTCTTGAATGGGCGGGGATGTTATCAATAAATACAATTACACTATCCAACTACTGTGGCGCCCTCCAAACCCGGGTCAGAAGTTTGGGGTCCACACACACACACCTTATTAATAACTTGCTTATACCAATGATAAAGATAATAATAATATGCAGTGACCCTACTTACCAACTACCACGGACCGCAACAGGTTAAAGTATACACACAAGCCAAACACACCTACTTATATTACAAACGTTCAAATCCCAACTATTCCAAACTCAGAACTGAATATTAAACATTATTACAAACTTTTTACAAACTTAAATTGTTCCAAAAGAAGCCTACTAGCTCAACACGATCAACCTGAACCCCTAGCTCTCGCGCTGGACTGGGGATCCTCTATACCAACCGATTCCTTTATAACTGGAGAGAACATAAACAACATCGCACAAATGAGCTAACTAGCTCAGCAAGTCACAATGACAAAACTGAGAATAATGATCATCAAGTAAATATGGTTATGATATCAAGTGAACAATGGATTATGATTTAGAATTGGATATTATATTTTCATTTTAAAAACCAAGGTTAGGCTGCTGATCAGTCACACACTAACCCCGAGCAAAGCACACAGCACTGCTCTAACAACTGGATCCAAGGCACACATTGGCCTAACTTGACCATTATATGGTCTGATCACGAATCTGGTCCACAATTTTATAAAAACAATCCAATTTTACCATAATAACAGAATAAGCAGTAATAAACCATGAACAGGATCATTAACAACAGTGGACGTTCAATAATGAAAATGGTTCCAATCTGTATAAGGATCAATATGGCATTTCCAAAGCTTGGCTGTTAGGTAGTAAAAGAATTGGATAACAAAGGAATCAACATTTCAGGGTTCCAAGGATTTGATTTTTCAAAGCATAAGATATAATGGTTTGAATGTGTAAGAAATTTGGTTCAGTGTTTAATATTTAGTTTGTATGTATTTGTGGAGTAATATCGTATATTTGAGGTTCGTATTTGGGTATACAATAATCAATGGTCTAGAAAGAATCAGGTTTACGGCTCAAGATCAATAACTGGAATCAAGGTTTAGGGTTCAGTGCTTCAAAGCACTTGCAATGTAAAACAACAATATCAATCAATACAATATCTCGAGAAAGTTCAGAACACTTGCCTTGTACTAGCTTACTACACTGCACTCGCTTCCAATCACAACCGTCTTACTCCTCAACTACCTGTTTCCCTTTCCTACGTCTTGCCTCTTCTGCTCACATATCATAAGCATCTATCAATATTTAACTCATACAATTCTATTCAACACATACTTCTATTTACCCTTCGCTTCACCCAAATCTGATTAATGGATTGAAAGTTACGCAATAAACAAGTAAATATCGAATATATAGACCGACAGTCAATCAACAAGTCACATATAACACATAGCACGTTACATAATCAATAATATATCATTTATAAATAAGTCTCGGGTCATAAACAAGCTTTCTGGTATTTAAAATGATTTTTAAAACATTTTTCGGAACTAAAACGGGTCGTTGGATCAATTTCGGAATAATAAACAGGGTTCGGTTGGCCAATTCTGGCTTTGAAACAATTTTATAATAATTATCGAGCCTTGGAAACAATTTAAAATAATATTTTAAAGCTCAAAACTATTTTTCGGAATTTTAAATCATTTTTAAATAATTAAATCTAATTAAATAATTAATTAAAATCAATTAATAATTAATTAAATCAATTAATCAATTAATTTCCGAATTAATTGACTAATTAATCAATTAAAAATTAACTGAAATTAATTAACTAACTAATTCAGATTTATTTTTGAATTAAAAACAATTTTTGAAATTAAAATAATAATTTTTAGAATTTTCAGAAATTAAAAATGAATTTTTATAATAAAAATAAATAGGAAATATGATTTTTGAATATTTTTAAAACAGGAATCCAAAATTTGCAAGTTCTGGAAACCTCAGGGACCTAACTGTTTCTTCCCTAAAAATTCAGGTACTAAACTATAATTTTACAAGGGTCGCGGGAAAAACTTCGGGGATGGCCGGAGAATACATTCCCGGCATCCTCACCCCACCACAAGCTCCAGATATGAACTTCATGCAACCAGGAATTGATTCATGCAATCAAAACATAACAATCATCCCTGTTCTGGCCGGAAAATGGCCAAGAACATCGCCGGTTTCCGGCGAATATCGGGAATTTTCAAAACACAACTCCCTTCGATTCAGACATCCTCTATTAACGAGCTATATACCAATCGATTGCAAATTTCATAAGGAACATAATCCACTATAAATCAACAGCTAATAACCCCTAAATCAAAAACCCCAAATTTCAATTGAAAACATTCCTACGGGTTATAAACCCTAATTTCAAAATTCGAAAATCAAATTCAATTTTGAACATGTTATTGAACTCCAAATCAGACGTATGACATATGAAAATCATCAGGAAAACAAGCTCTACAACATGCAATCATCAAATTATACAAACAATCATCCGAACAAAAATTCATATTTTTAATAAAAATAATTCAAAAATAAGTAAATTTTCAGAAAATAAACCTTGATTTCTGCAGTGATTTGGAACACAGAATCTGATAGAACACCTCAAGACCTCTGGATTGAGTACTCGAGCTTTTCAAACGGACTCCGGTAACACCTCCGATTGTTGGTTTGATTCTCAGAAAGGTTTATGAATATATGAATTTTCTCTGGAAATTATATAATTAACTGTCTGCAAATGATTTTGATACGAAATAAAATACGGGGAAAGGCTATTTATAATTACGGAAAATTAGTATCCCGTTGGATCATTCCGGATATAAAACGGTACGTTTATTTGTAAAAACTGATCCAAACGGTATCGGTTTTCGGGACAATTATCCAGATCAGTATAATTTGTACTGCAGTCTTGGTCTCAGCGCCTGGTTACACGTATTACGAGGTGATAATTGGGATAGGTTAATAAAAAGCTCCCGTTTATCGAAAATACGAGTTTTATTGATTTACCGTAACGAATATTGTATCGAAAATGTTGCGCCGGGACCCGCGTAGGACAAACCATACGCCGGATCGAAAAAGTCGAAACATGGAATATGCTCGGAATATTACAATTCGGTTAGGAAGGAGTTCCCGGAAGAGTTTCGGGTTCCAAAAACTTAACAACGGATGACGTCGGTTGGTTCCCGTTTTTATAAAATAAATTTTAAATACTCGGGAAAAGATTTTATAAATTTCTTATGATCCTTATAAATCCAGAAATTAACATAAAATAATTAGGAAGATATGACAATTATCTATATTTTATTTTGGACATATAAAAATTAAAATACTTAATTAATAATATTTTTAAACATCCAAACACATTTAACACTTAAAAATTAGTTCACAGAATAGATACTGAACACATGTATTAAGTAGAAATAATTACACGATATATCCCGGATATTACATCCTTCCCCCCTTAAAAGGATTCTGTCCTCAGAATCTCCTAAGAAAACAAATGAGGGTACTTTTCTCTCATATCACTTTCCAATTCCCAGGTTGACTCTTCAACCTTTGGGTTTCTCCGTAACACTCTTACTAACTTTACCACTTTATTCCTCAATACCTTCTCTCTTTCCTCTAGAATCTCTATTGGACTCTCTACATATGACAAATCTGCATGAAGCTCTATTGGCTCATATTCTATTACATGCCTGGAGTCTGGATTATACTTCTTAAGCATTGATACCTGAAAAACATTGTGAATGTGCTCCATGTGCGGAGGTAACGTCAATTCATAAGCTACTTTGCCAACGCGCTTTAGAATCTCGAAAGGTCCAACATATCTTGGACTCAGCTTTCCTTTTTTTCCAAAGCTCGTTAGTCCTTTCCACGGTGATATTTTCAGTAATACCAAGTTTCCTTCTTCAAATTCCATGTCTTTCCTTGACTGGTCTGCATATTTCCTTTGACGGTCTTGTGCTGCTATCAATCTTTTCTGGATTCCTTCAACAACTTCCTTTGTTTGCTGTACCAATTCAGGTCCAAGTATTTTACGTTCTCCTACCTCATCCCAATATACTGGAGATCTACATTTGCGTCCATAAATGGCTTCATAGGGTGGCATCCCAATACTGGCGTGATAACTGTTGTTATAAGCAAACTCTACGAGAGGTAAATGCTCGTCCCAACTTCCTTTGAAATCAATAGCACAAACACGTAACATGTCCTCGATTGTTTAAATCGTTCTTTCACTTTGGCCGTCCGTCTGGGGGTGATAAGCCGTACTCATATTCAATCTCGTTCCCAAACATTCTTGAAAACTTTTCCAAAATCTTGAATTAATCTTGGATCTCGATCAGATACGATAGACACAGGAACTCCATAACGAACTACAATTTCCTTTAGGTACATATGGACCAACTTGTTGAGTGAAAATCTTTCATTTATAGGCAGAAAATGAGCTGAATTGGTAAGTCTATCCACTATAACCCAAATGGCATCATGATTTGCCCTTGTCCTTGGTAATCCAACTATAAAATCCATGGCAATATGTTCCCACTTCCACTCTGGAATCTCCAATGGCTGTAGTAATCCACTTGGTCTCTGATGTTCTGCTTTAACTCTCTGACATGTATAACATTTGCTAACCCATTCCGCAATTTCCCTCTTCATGTCTGGCCACCAATAATTCTCTTTTAATCTCTGTACATCTTGGTACTTCCTGGATGGATTGAATACCTTGAATTGTGAGCTTCCTGTAAAATTTCATTCTTCAGCTCCGTCACCGGTGGAATCCAAATTCTTGAAGAAAACCTAAGAATACCTTAATCGTCCTTTTGCGTGCACAATTCTTCACCTACCAAATAATTTATATCTTGATCCATTACATTTTCTTGACACTTCTTTATTTTCTCTATCAACTCCGGCTGGAAAGTCATATTGTACATTTTTGCTTCATTAGGCTTGCAAACTTTAATCTCCAATTCCAGTTTCTGAAATTCCTTATATATCTCTTCAGGTACTGATAACACATTTAACTTTTCCTTCCGACTTAACGCCTCTGTTACCACGTTCGCTTTACCGGGATGATAATTAATCGAGCAGTCGTAATCCTTGATCAATTCTAACCATCTTCTTTGCCTCATATTAAGTTCCTTTTGTGTGAATATATATTTCAAACTTTTGTGATCTGTGTAAATCTCGCACTTTTCTCCATACAGATAATGTCTCCAAATTTTCAAAGCGAAAACTATGGCTGCTAGCTCCAAATCATGAGTAGGATATTTATGTTCGTGTGGTTTCAATTGCCTTGACGCATACGCAATCACCTTATCGTGCTGCATTAGAACACATCCTAATCCTTTGTGAGAAGCATCGCTATAAATTACGAAATTCCCTTGATCGTCTGGAAGTGACAAAACGGGTGTGGTGATTAATCGTTGCTTTAGTTTCTTAAAACTTTCTTCGCACTTGTCATTCAATATAATCTTTTCACTCTTCCGTGTAAGCTTTATCAATGGTGTTGCAATCCTTGAAAAATTTTGAACGAATCGACGATAATATCCGGCTAATCCCAAGAAACTTCTTACCTCAGTGGGTGTTCTCGGTCTTTCCCAATTTGTAATTGCCTCGATCTTTGCTGGGTCCACTTTGATCCCTTCGTTACTAACTATGTGTCCTAAGAACTGAACCTCCTGTAACCAAAACTCACACTTCGAGAATTTAGCATATAATTTCTTTTTCCTTAAAATCTCCAAAGCTGTTCTCAAATGTTCCGCATGATCCTCTTCCGTTGTTGAATAAATTAAAATATCGTCTATAAACACAATAACGAACTTGTCCAGATACTCCTTGAAAATTCTATTCATCAGGTCCATAAACGCTGCCGGGCCATTGGTCAATCTAAAAGACATTACTAAAAATTCATAATGTACATACCTTATTCTGAAAGCTGTCTTTGGTATATCTTCTGGCTTAATCTTCAGTTGATGATATCCCGATCTTAAATCAATCTTGGAGAAGTACTTGGCTCCCTTTAGTTAATCAAACAAATCATCAATTCTGGGTAACGGATACTTGTTCTTGATTGTAAGCTTGTTGAGCTCCCTATAGTCGATACACAGTCTCATGCTTCCATCTTTCTTCTTGACAAATAATACCGGGGCTCCCCACGGGGATACACTGGGTCTGATTACTCCTTTCTCTAATAATTCTTCCAATTGCTTCGCTAGCTCTTTCATTTCAACGGGCTCCATTCTGTACGGGGCCTTGGATACTGGTTCTGTTCCAGGTGCTAAGTCGGTTGCAAACTCAATTTCTCTATCTGAAGGAAGTCCTGGTAACTCGTCGGGAAACACGTCTGGAAATTCATTCACTACTGGAATATCTTCAAGTTTCGCTGGCTCCTGACTCCTATCAATCACATATGCCACGAAATGCTCGCATCCTTGTCATAATAACTTCTTGGCTTGAATCATTGTTAAGAACTTCCTTACTTGCTTCTGGCCCTTGAACGTTACTATTCTTTCGTCTGGCATTTTCACCATTACCTTCCTGTTTCGACAATCTATCTGGGCATCGTGCTTAGATAACCAATCCATTCCTAATATAACGTCAAATTCTCCTAACTTAAACGGTATCAAATCTACATAAAATTTACTACCAGAAATCTCAATCTCACAACTTCCACAAACTTGATTAACAGATACTCGTTCTTGATTTGCCAATTTCACAGTCATTATTTCATTTAAATACTCAACTGGACAATTTAACTTACTAACAAAATCTTGTGAAACAAACGATCGAGTTGCTCCCGAATCTATTAACACTTTGGCACATAAAGAATTCACATTAAGCGTACCTGCCAGGACATCCGTATCCTGGATAGCATCCTTCACAGACATGTCAAAAACTCTAGCCCTTGGAGTCTCATTTACTGATGGGGTAGATCCTATAATCCTCAATGCATTACTGACTGGGGCTGGTGTCTTGCAATCCCTGGCTATATGTCCGGGCTTTCCACATTTAAAGCACATAAATCCAATGGCTGGAACCTTCACTGCTGGATTCCGGATAGGCTGATCCTTACTTGCTCGTTCTTTTGCTGGCTGATTTCGGCACTCCCTCGAATAGTGCCCTTTCTGATTGCACTTGAAACAAACTACATTCAACTTATTACAAACTCCCGCATGCTTCTTCCCACATACTTGACAATTTGGAAAAGTTAATCTCAACTGATTTGGCTGATTCGCATTAACTGGACGGTTGCCCTGGCTTCCGTCGCTTGCATTTTGTCTCCTGAAATTAAAATTCCTCCCTGATTGAAACTTGCCTTTCTTAAAATTTGGAAACTTTCCTGGTTGTGACTGACCTTCACTCCCTTCAAATTTCCTTTTCTTGCTTTCTTTCTCCTTCTGTGACATCTCACTCTCTATCTCTGCGATCATAGCCTTCTGTACAACTCTTGTATAGGTATCCAATTCAAAAATGGCTACTTTCCCTCTGATCCATGGCTTCAAACCTTGTTGGAATCTTTTAGCCTTCTTCCTGTCAGTATCCACATACGACGGCACGTACCTTGACAATTCCTAAAATTTGCTCTTATAATCTGTCACCGACATATTTCCTTGCTTTAGTTCTAAAAACTTCAACTCCATCTGATCCTGGACAAACTGAAGAAAATACTTTTCTAAAAACAATTCCTTAAACCTTTCCCAAGTAATAATATCTGTACCTTCCAACGTCTTCACTATCTCCCACCAATAGGTAGCCTCATTCTTCAAATAATAACTTGCAAACTCAACCTTCTGTTCTTCCTTTACTTTCACTAAGGCAAATGCCTTCTCTATTTCCTTTAACCAAACATTTACTTCAATCGGCTCTAGGGATCCCTTGAATTCTGGTGGGTTTACTGCCTAAAAAGTTTTAAAAGTTACCCGGGGATTGGTCTGTCTTTGTTGTTGTTGTGCCAGGTGAACTGTTTGTTGGGCCAAGATTTGAAGAATCTGGGCTATTGCTGGGTCTATGGGTCCTGGGTTTGCATTCAGATTTATATCATCTTGGTTGTTATTATTGTTGTTGTTGTTGGTTTTTTCATTTTGGGTGTTGGTGCGGGTATTTCTTCTGGGAGGCATTTTTCTGTAAAGAATCAAACAACTTATTTAGCTTTTAAATCAAATTCTTTGTAGAAAAGAAAAGTTTTGTAAAACAGAAATATCTCCTTTTTGAAAACAGTTATAACTAAGTAAATTGTATATTTCTTTACAGAATATAAATAGTTATGGAAAATAGGGTACATGGTATCACAGGGGTATAACTAGTACAATAAATAAGGTAAAGTAAAATAGGTGCAGTAAAATGAATAACAATACTGGAAAGGAAAGGTGCTGATATATATAGATCAAAAGTTTTGGGTAGTACAAGCGTAAAGACGCTTCAAAAGTAAAAGCAAAAAGGGTACAATAACCTACTCACTAGTCAGCATAGCTAGTCCATAAATACAACTCAAAAGTCTACTAATACACACTACACACTACTGTACATACTACACAACCATAATAACACTGCCCAACATCTCCATCTCTGGATCTCAGACTCAACTCCAAGGAAACTCTGGTCCTGCCAGCCTCTCAAAGTCCTCCATCACCTCAGTAGCCCAGCCCATCAGTGCATCAGGGCCTCTGCCAGGTAGTGTAGCTCCATGTAGCCTAGCCTCAAGAACCCTCCGTGTCACATGAATCTCCTCTCGAAGCTCCCTCACACCACAATCAACATCAGTAGTCCTAATAATATGCTGTAGCTCTCTGATCTGGGCCAACAAGGAATCACGCTCCATTAGAAGAGCCTCATACCGGTAGTAAGGAACTGGGGGCAATGTAGACTGGAATGGGGCACACGCAACTGAATGCCCAGTGGAATCTGAATCAGCTGGTGGGGGTCCTCTGATAGGTGGCCTCATGCCTGGGGGTGGAATAGCCTGCAATGGTACGGGCTGTAATACAGGTGGAGGTAGTATAGCCAACACTGGTGGAATAATAGGACGTGGATCCGAAGACGGTACTCCAACTGAAGGCTCTGAGTGATCAGCTGATATGGGGATGAAAGAGTCGTCCATCGCTGTTATCTGAAATCATATCGCAATATAAGAATCTCGAACCATAACGCGAATTATACTAATACTTGTTATACCGAAGCACTCATCCTCTCGACATTCTATCTTTCTATTCCTTACTTCTAATCCTAACCCTCTACCCATTCCCGTCAACCTAGGCTTGTGTCAGTGACTTATAACCTATAGCTCTGATACCAAACCTGTGGCGCCCTCCAAACCCGGGTCAGAAGTTTGGGGTCCACACACACACACCTTATTAATAACCTGCTTACACCAATGATAAAGATAATAATAATATGCAGTGACCCTACTTACCAACTACCGCGGACCGTAATAGGTTAAAGTATGCACACAAGCCAGACACACCTACTTATATTACAAACGTTTAAATCCCAACTATTCCAAACTCAGAATTGAGTATTAAACATTATTACAAACTTTTTACAAACTTAAATTGTTCCAAAAGAAGCCTACTAGCTTAACTCGATCAACCTGAACCCCTAGCTCTCGCATTGGACTGGGGATCCTCGGTACCAACCGGTTCCTTTTTAACTGGAAAGAACATAAACAACATCGCACAAATGAGCTAACTAGCTCAGCAAGTCACAATGACAAAACTGAGAATAATGATCATCAAGTAAATATGGTTATGATATCAAGTGAACAATGGATTATGATTTAGAATTGGATATTATATTTTCATTTTAAAAACCAAGGTTAGGCTGCTGATCAGTCACGCACTAACCCCGAGCAAAGCACACAGCACTGCTCTAACAACTGGATCCAAGGCACGCATTGGCCTAACTTGACCATTATATGGTCTGACCACGAATCTGGTCCACAATTTTATAAAAACAATCCAATTTTACCATAATAATAGAATAAGCAGTAATAAACCATGAACATGATCATTAATAACAGTGGACGTTCAATAATGAAAATGGTTCCAATCTGTATAAGGATCAATATGGCATTTCCAAAGCTTGGCTGTTAGGTAGTAAAAGAATTGGATAACAAAGGAATCAACATTTCAGGGTTCCAAGGGTTTTATTTTTCAAAGCATAAGATACAATGGTTTGAATGTGTAAGCAATTTGGTTCAGTGTTTAATATTTAGTTTGTATGTATTTGTGGAGTAATATCGTATATTTGAGGTTCGTATTTGGGTATACAATAATCAATGGTCTAGAAAGAATCAAGTTTACGGCTCAAGATCAATAACTGGAATCAAGGTTTAGGGTTCAGTGCTTCAAAGCACTTGCAATGTAAAACAACAATATCAATCAATACAATATCTCGAGAAATTCAGAACACTTGCCTGGTACTAGCTTACTACACTGCACTCGCTTCCAATCACAACCGTCTTACTCCTCAATTACCTGTTTCCCTTTCCTACGTCTTGCCTCTTCTGCTCACATATCATAAGCATCTATCAATATTTAACTCATACGATTCTAATCAACACATACTTCTATTTACCATTCATTTCACCCAAATCCGATTAATGGATTGAAAGTTACGCAATAAACAAGTAAATATCGAATATACAGACCAACAGTCAATCCACAAGTCACATATAACACATAGCACGTTACATAATCAATAATATATCATTTATAAATAAGTCTCGGGTCATAAACAAGCTTTCTGGTATTTAAAATGATTTTTAAAACATTTTTCGGAACTAAAACGGGTCGTTGGATCAATTTCGGAATAATAAACAGGGTTCGGTTGGCCAATTCTGGCTTTGAAACAATTTTATAATAATTATCGAGCCTGGGAAACAATTTAAAATAATATTTTAAAGCTTAAAACTAATTTTCGGAATTTTAAATCATTTTTAAATAATTAAATCTAATAAAATAATTAATTAAAATCAATTAATAATTAATTAAATCAATTAATCAATTAATTTCCGAATTAATTGACTAATTAATCAATTAAAAATTAACTGAAATTAATTAACTAACTAAGTCAGATTTATTTTTGAATTAAAAACAATTTTTGAAATTAAAATAATAATTTTTAGAATTCTCAGAAATTAAAAACGAATTTTTATAATAAAAATAAATAGGAAATATGATTTTTGAATATTTTTAAAACAGGAATCCAAAATTTGCAAGTTCTGGAAACCTCAGGGACCTAACTGTTTCTTCCCCAAAAATTCAGGTAGTAAACTGTAATTTTACAGGGGTCGCCGGAAAAACTTCAGGGATGGCCAGAGAATACATTCCCGGCATCCTCACCCCACCACAAGCTCCAGATATGATCTTCAGGCAACCAGGAATTGATTCATGCAATCAAAACATAACAATCATCCCTGTTCTGGCCGGAAAATGGCCAAGAACATCGCCGGTTTCCGGCGAATATCGGGAATTTTCAAAACACAACTCCCTTCGATTCAGACATCCTCTGTTAACGAGCTATATACCAATCGATTGTAAATTTCATAAGGAACATAATCCACTATAAATCAAAAGCTAATAACCCCTAAATCAAAAACCCCCAAATTTCAATTGAAAACATTCATACGGGTTATAAACCCTAATTTAAAAATTCGAAAATCAAACTCAATTTTGAACATGTTATTGAACTCTAAATCAGATGTATGACATATGAAAATCATCAGGAAAACAAGCTCTACAACATGCAATCATCAAATCATACAAACAATCATCCGAACAAAAATTCATATTTTTAATAAAAATAATTCGAAAATAAGTAAATTTTCAGAAAATAAACCTTGATTTCTGCAGTGATTTGGAACACAGAATCTGATAGAACACCTCAAGACCTTTGGATTGAGTACTCGAGCTTTTCAAACGGACTCCGGTAACACCTCCGATTGTTGGTTTGATTCTCAAAAAGGTTTATGAATATATGAATTTTCTCTGGAAATTATATAATTAACTGTCTGCAAATGATTTTGATACGAAATAAAATACGGGGAAAAGCTATTTATAATTACGGAAAATTAGTATCCCGTTGGATCATTCCGGATATAAAATGGTACGTTTATTTGTCAAAACCGATCCAAACGGTATCGGTTTTTGGGACAGTTATCCAGATCAGTACAATGTGTACTGCAGTCTTGGTCTCAGCGCCTGGTTACACGTATTACGAGGTGATAATTGAGATAGTTTAATAAAAAGCTCCCGTTTATCGAAAATACGAGTTTTATTGATTTACCGAAACGAATATTGTATCGAAAATATTGCGCCGGGACCCGCGCAGGACAAACCGTACGCCGGATCGAAAAAGTCGAAACATGTAATATGCTCGGAATATTACAATTAGGTTAGGAAGGAGTTCTCGGAAGAGTTTCGGGTTCCAAAAACGTAAAAACGGATGACATCGGTTGGTTCCCGTTTTTATAAAATAGATTTTAAATACTCGGAAAAAGATTTTATAAATTTCTTATGATCCTTATATATCCATAAATCAACATAAAAATAATTAGGAAGATATGACAATTATCTATATTTTATTTTGGACATATAAAAATTAAAATACTTAATTAATAATATTTTTAAACATCCAAACACATTTAACACTTAACAATTAGTTCACAGAATAGATACTGAACACATATATTAAGCAGAAATAATTACACGATATATCCCGGATATTACAACTACTCCTGATACACTATGTTCATTTAATTCCCAGACTTACCACTTCTGATAATCAATATGTAACTTCATACCTCCATTCTCTTTTTCCCATGATCACTTTTGTGCATAGCGCGAAACACTTCTTATTCCTTCATTCCACATTCCTAGAGTTTTTTTAACTCTTTACTTCATCCCTATTGGGTCATATGATACAGGGCTTTTGTCACCAGCTCCACTCTACGTAATAACCGACGAGAAATTTTTTTCTTCATTCCTTGAGGTAACCTTGGTAAATCATTCGTTCGAATCTTTGGGACTTCACTTTAATTCTAAAGAATTTCATCTTGAAATTCATTGTAACGTTCTTCCCTAACAGTTTGCCACTAATACCTTTGGTTAATCTTCCCTGCTTACACGCATCCTTCGAATGAAATTCATATCTTCAATTACCAGCGTTTTACTTCATTCTCATATTAGTTGTGGCACAACTGACGTTCACAACTGGCTTATATCCTGGATTATTTTGTAAAATTTCTTTATCATCCTTTTGATTCCATTTCTTGTCTTAATTAGTTCTCCTTTCTCGTTGTTCATTATCTCTTTTAAACATAAGGAATTTCTTTTCCCTTTCTTGATAATATTAATATGTTCATTATTAGATAAGCCATTTTTGAAGTTAACATCGGAATGAAGGTTTTATTTATAATGTTTAAATTCTTATTAACAGAAATATTAAAATTCATCAGTATTTATTCTTCTTAGCCTCGCTTAAATCATCACTGATCGCATATTTGGCTTTCCCCATTTGATCAACATTCCTTTTTCCTGAGTTCACATGCAGACTTCGTCAGTCTCTATCTTACATCGAATACTTGGATTTGCGAGTTTCTCAGTATTTCACAGCATCTTCCATGAAATCGTAATTCGACATGGATGTACATTCACGTCCTTCATGGAGTATTACTACAGATGGTGACATTCCTTTGCTCTATTTTGGATCTTCAGTTCTTGCAAACGTTCTCTCCATGAATTTACAGTACCTTCCATTAAATCGTCATTCGATATGGGTATACATCCAAGTCCTTCCTGGAATTCTATTACATATAATTTAATTAAGATATTCTATGAAAGTATTATTTCTTCTATTCTCCAGGAACTTTTTCAGAAATACCGTAATGAAAGGAATATGGGAGTTTGTCGTTTGGTATTTGCTTTATCTTGAACCTTCAGTTCTTGAAAATATTCTTCTTACTAGCATGTACCAATAACTTTTTGTTCCTCTTGTTTATCGAAAAGGGCATATTCATCTAGATAAAATCTCACACAGGCTTGCAGTAACATCACGCTACTTTTACTCAATTTCCAATTTCTGCTAATGTCATTACTTCCTCCAAATTGCTAATTGCTTTGATTCTGGATCTGAAAATCATGTCAGAGTTTGATTTAATCTACTTGGAATAGATTTCCATTTAACTAACCATTAGTTGGTAAAGTTAATCAATTAACTCTTTTAACTGATCAATTAAACCAAGTGCTGACTAGCTAACTGGAATCAAAGACCAATTATATGAGGTCGGTTTGGTCATGACAACCTTTTCCAAAAACCGAGATCGAAATCATTTGGAGTATTAATGAGAATTAAAATATATTTCTTTATCTTTAAAAGTAGGGTAATTTCTGAAATTTTGGGCAGTACGTCCCCTATACCATCGACTACCAGGCAGACTCAAGCCGACACCATCAATCAACCAAATCGTCCACAATCATATCCATCAACCAAATTTATCAATTTAACACAATTCAAAATATATTCTTTTGGTCCACATATGTACTATTTACTGGCATAACATATATCTTTTGAAATGGGACTAAGGTCTTAAATCAACAAGGATTAATATAACCATACTTTTCTCAGTTCTTTCAGAGTATCACAAAATGTTGTTAGTGAACTTAAAATTATTTTGTTGTTTTTCAAATACTTTAATTTGTGATTCTTTTTAACTTATTTCTTGCCATTACTAATTGTGTATAGTTACTTTTAAGAATTATACTGCATGTTAGGTCACACACACTATAGAAGGGGGTTGAATACAGTGTTTACTACAATCTAATCAAATTAAAGAACATAAGTAACAGAACACAGATTTTATTCAACACAATAAACTCTGTTACAAAGAAATGTTCTCTCTCAGTGATGAACAAATTATCACGAGAGCTTCTAGGGTTACAATGAATAATAAACTCGATTAAGATAACACATATAGTGTAAACCCTATGCTGTGTTTATATACTACACAGTTACAAGATAATCTTCTAATTGATATCGAATATAATTTTGCTTCCTAATATATATCAATCAGTTATCTTTTCTTCCAAGTATTCTATTCTTCATAGAATTCTTTCTTCATGCATATTTCTTCTTGCGTTTGTCTTGATCTTCTTTCCTTTCAATCAGCCGCCTACCTTATCTGAAAGTCTCCTTAAGTCCTGATATTATCTCCTGATAACTTAAGTTCTGATAACTTAAGTTTTGATATCTTAAGTCCTGACTTCAGTGTTACGACCGACATTTTCGTGTAATATTATTTGTGGATTTGGTATAATATTAAAGCCGAAAGTAAATATGTTCTATGATTGTACGTGTGTGTTAGTGAGAATTTCTGCATTATAAAAAAATTTTATGTGTAGTAGATGATTTTTCAAAGCAAAAGTTTATTTATTTCCTTTATTTTTTATTTATAAGGAATATTCTAAGCCTTGGAGAAATTTTCTTTTAAAAGATATTTTGTTCACAAATTTTGAAAGTGATTTTATAAAATCACTAAAAATCCAAGTTATTTTATGGTAAAAAATTTATAATTTTTGAACTTTTATTTCATTATATAAAAATAAATCTTTGAAAATTAGTTGCTTAATACTTATCAAATTACATGGTTACCCTTCCATGTAAATTCTCTTCTATTCAACCAAGGGGCAAGGAAGGCATTTCCAACCCCACTCACTTTCATTCTACTAGTCACATTACCATTTTGTCCTTGCATGCAAATCTACCTAACTATGATGGAAGGTTATTCTTGTAATTTCTCTCATCCACTCACTTGTGGGCAAATAAAAACCATGTAAACATGACAAACACTCCACTTTCACTCCACCATTTCCACACTCCTCCTCCCTCCCCCTCTCCTCTCGGTTTTTCAGCCGAAACCCTACCCCCTCCCCTTTTCTTCATTCCCCATCCAAGCTCCCACCTTCCATACAAGTAAATATTACTTCCTATATCATGATCATATATAATTCAAAGAGTTTTGAGTGAAAAGTTTAAGTTTTAGGTTTGCATATCAAAGTTTTAGTTGGAACTCAAAGTACAATCTTGATTCTTATGGATTTAAGGTTGTTTTTTAGAGGACTACAAGGAATGGTGAAATGCCAAGTCTTGAGGAAGAGACTCTTGATGTTGAATGGCCATTTCCCTTCCACTTCATTCGGCCATGACCTTGAGGGAGCCGAATGAATGGTTCTTGAGAATATTTTGTTGCCTTATTTCATTTTTATGTGTTTTGGTGGTGATAACATAAATTTTGGATCAAAAACTTGATAAAACCCTTTGCATGCTAAGTGATCATCTAGATATAGCCTATGCTAGGCTTGCATGTCGATTTCATGGTAAAATGCATTTAGAAAATATGTTGTTTTGGTTTGTAAGACTTGAAGTCATGCATGCATGTAGATTTCTCTTGGAATGTTGGAAGATTTTGATCATTTGGAAAGATTTTGTTAGTAAGCTTTAATTTCAGTAGGGATAAGGTATTAATCTTGATTAGTGCTCCTTGATATGTGGTAATAATTCGTATATATATTTTATAAGAATATATAACTTGTTATTTTCAAAAACTTGATGACTTGTAAATTGTGTAATGTGATTTCCTTTGTTTTGCCATGTTGCACCTTAGGTAAGGATGATCTCCACCAAGATTATTTTGAGTGTAAGGGAGTTAGTTCAGTAGATAACCATAGTTAAGTCATGGTTTGGGTATTTGAGTTGTTGGTGGTTGAGTTTGTCAAGTAAAAACCTTGGAGAAAGGAGAGTCTTAGTTTCTGCAGAAAATCAGTTTAGTACCCTGAGGTTTAGAGTGAGTTTTGACCATGTCACTGTTGTGCACTTTGAGGCCCAAGCCACCAGAAGCTATCATTAGGAGTATATAAAAGGTTTTAGGTGTTGGTTGGAGGTTTGCAAGTCGTTTGGTTAGGTGCACAAGTGGAATCACAAAATCTGTCCAGCAGGGGACAGTTTTGTTGCAACTTAGAAATAGGAAGTTTTGACCATGTCATGGGTAGGCCCTCATTAGGCCCTATTGGGCCTTAGTTAGAGGAAGTGTCAGAGAAGTTTTTCCAACCATAGTTCATAGGAATTGAGTAAGAACCATGTGCCAAAAGTTAGTTCAAGTCAGGGCATTTTCTGCAAAGAAAAACAGGGAAACCATGGACTTTAAGCTTAGGCCCAAGGAGGCCCAAGCTAGGCCCTTGAACCACATCAAGTTTGGGAGATGCCTTATGGTCAGAAGAGTCTAGTGTAAAAGTTTTGGAGGTAAACTTGTAGTTTAAGGGTGTATAATATACTCAAGAAACCATAGATGTCATTCTGAAATTTACTCCAGTGAGCACTTTCACTTATCACATAGTTTTAGAACACTTAAGAGTAAGACCTAGGTTGACCACTATGGTTGCAAGATAGTATAAATCCAGTAGAGTAAAAGACCCAAGTCAGGGTCAATAGGTTTTGGATAGTTTAGTAAAGGCACATTGAGTAAGGAAGCCAAAATTTAGAGACTATGTCTATATAGCGACCAAGTGACTTAAGTTGTGAGTCGAGATCATCCAAGCCTAGTGTTGCATTATGGTGTATGTGATATTATTTGGTATTAAAATATGATATGTGAGTATATGTGGCTATGTGTACAATTATATTTATAAGGTGAATATAAATTGTGTGCATATAGGCCTAAGTGCCATTTGTGTTTAATTTCAGGTTGTAAATAGGTTAAGTTGGTGAGAATATATTATAATGAGGATTATTATTATTTATGTAGGATCTCGAGACGAGGATAAAATTGCCATAAAGGTCGAGTGAAGCTTCCAGTTGCTCCTACCAGCCAGACCAGACCAGCCTTTCTCAAGGCAAGTGATTCAACCTGTCTTTCGTATTCACTACAAATAGTTCATATATATTGATGCGATTATCCTGAGTCATTTTGATATACTTGAACCAAGTGTTTCTTAAGTTTATCTTTGAATTATATAGAAGTGCCATGAACCCTCAAGTACGTATTGCAAGTAGATCAAAAGTCTTATCATGATAGTATATTAAAGTAATTGGTATGCCATGATAAAATAAAGAGTCGTTATAATACTTGATTGATCCTCTTGATTATCATGCTAATGATTCCTAAAGTATTGATATCTCACCCTGATGCTTGAACTCCTATAGAAACATTACCTAGATACCTAAAATCCAGATATCCATCATTGTTGTTCTTGATTGATTGATACCCCTCTTTCTTACCCTGAAGTTTGACATCCTGATATACCTTAAGCTAATGATCACTTACTTTATACCTTAACACCTCTAGTCTTCTTGTAACCTTTGATGCTCATCTTCTTGATATTATAATACCTATACCTTGTCTAGAATCCTTTCTTTAAGCCTAGTTTGGCATTACTCTTTCATAATATTCAATAGCCTTGCTAAATTTCCTTGTCCAAGTTCTTGTATATGGAAACCTTTCAGTTACCCTAATAGAGTAAAGTCTAGTGGATCATGGCCTTGAGATTTTATGACATATTTCTAATATTTCAAAGTTGATCTATAATCCCTTGATAAAAAAGTTTACTGTTTAAGAGATTTTATTATCAATCGGCATCGGTTTTTGAAATGATTAAAATGTGGATTTTTTTTTCAATCCCAAAGGGAGATAAATGTTTTCTTTGAATAGTGGATCTGGACTGAGACGCGAGTCCTTTCCACACTTATATTGTAGGCTTAAAAGCTGCCTAGGGATCCCATTAATGTTTTAGAACCCAGTGAGGTTCGGGATTACTTCGTGGTTAATCACCGTCTGTAATCCGTAGCGTCATAAAATGATTTTGATTAAGATATGATTTTGGAAATGTTTTGATACAAGCAAATGATGCCATCACCCAAAGTTTTATCTCTTGACATTATTGGTTATGTCTTCACATTGTCATTCTTTAATATATATCTCGATTTATATTTTGTACCTTATTGTTTAGCACTTGTTGAGCATTTGGCTCACTCATTGCTTTACCCTGATATTACAGCTAGCAGCTATGGTTAGATTCAAGCAGACAGCACGTAAGACCTGTGACGCTGATGCGTATGTTCGAGCTCAGGTAGAATAAGAGATAGTTTTGTGTGAGGACTCGATATTAATATCAGTTATAATAGATGGTAGTGTTGGGCTGTTCCAAACCCTAAACTGTAAGATCTTGGATTCGGTTATGTTTACTTTCTTCTAAATATTGTAATAGTTATATTTATTTTGTTTGTTAAGTTAGGGGTGTGACATTCAGTATAAGTACTGATTTCCAGTTAAGTACTGATTTGTCCTGTTAGTTAAGATCTGAAAACTAAACACAAATCATATTACACATGACATCACAAATATATCTAACAATCTCCCCCAACTTGTAAATTAGCATAATATACAAGTTCAACAGATATTTGATGATGTCAAAAATATTAAGTACAAATGCATGAGAATTTGACTAGATAACTACAACTTACAGTCCTTGTAGCTTTACCATCTTAAGGTCTGATAACAGCTTCAGTCTGTATACACTTCAGAATTTAAGCAGTTGTAGATCTTCGACTTGGATTTAATTTTTGATCTCTTTGATGCAGGAGTTGTTCTGAGATAGTTCTTCAACAAACATCTCTCAGTATATTCAAGTTCATTGACCATCCTCCTTTTAGCATTTATCAATTCAGCTGTATCTTCACCAGTTTGAAAAATTGCTGCTCTGAGATCATTTATCTTAGCTTTTCTTATGTCCTGATCTAGTCTGATTAGATATGCCTTGTCAGACTCTAGATTGAATTCCACAGCCTTATAACCCAGAAAAGTAGTTATGATCTTAGCAGTGTTAGGCTTCATTTCAACAATATCACCTTTGTGATCTCTGTACTTGGGACAATATGGGCTGTCAGACTTTACAGAGTAAAGCTTCTTCTGTCTTTGAATTTGTGACTTTAAATAACCTGCAGCACCATCTGTTAATCTATTTTTCACTTGAAGTAGGAATAGAACATGTTCCAGTTCTTTAAAATACTTCAATGGAATAGCATTTTGCCTGATATGGAATACCCTTCCATCTGTCATAAAATATAACATGATGTGTTCTTTCAAAACAGAATGGTAAACCATTTGTACAGATTCAAGTTGATTCAATCTTTCAGGAGTTGCTTCTAGTCCTGGTTCACTTAAGAAAGTTGGATCATTGGTAGTGTTGTGTATTCTCCTTTCATCAGAACTACCCAATCCAGATTTATCTCTTGCTTCCTTTCCTGTAACAACTCTTGCTTCTAAACCACTTGATGTAGTCTTCAAAGGTTGAGTCTTTTTAGCTTTGGTGAATCCTGATAGGAGTATCTTTGAAGGTTTAACATGAGAAATGTCAGAGGTTTCCTTTTCCTTAACTTCTGATATCAAGTCAACTTGAGCTATGTCAGAGGTTGCTTGCTTCGCTGTCATATCAGAGTTTACTAAGTCTTGACTCTGAACAACATGAGCCATGTCAGAGGTTGTTTGAAAAATCTTCTTTGAAATCAGAGTAAGACTAGCATCTTCTTCATCGTCAGTTATTTCTTCATCCATGACTGGCATATAAACCTTTACAGGTTCATCAACTTTTTCTTTGCCCTTGGACCTTGGATTAATTTCCACTTGTGATTTGGCTTTGGTTGCCTCAGAATTTGTTCTTTCCTTTATCACAATACCCTTAGGCTTTGGAAATTTCTTTTCAACAACAGAAGCTTTAGATTTTGTCTTGACACCTTCTGCTTTGAGTCTAGCTTCTTCTTCCTTTAGACTCTCAAAGTCCATTCCTGGATTTTTTTTTAAGAAATAACTCCTTTGAAATTTCTTTATCAAGTTCCAGATGTTCACCAGAATTTATCCTTTTACCAGTATCAGAACTTATTCTTCTCCCAATATCAGAACTTGTTCCTTGACTTGTAATTCTAGCTTTACTTGATGAAAATCCTTTGCCTTGACCTTGACCTCTACCCTTATCAGAGTTTCCCTGGTCATCATTTCCATCATCCTTTCCCTTCAGTGTCGGAATAGATTTGCATTTGGACTTAATCACTTTCTCCCCCTTTTTGGCATCAGCAGGTAAAAGAAGAGAGACAAGAAATTCCACTGAGGATTGGATCTCATTGAGTTGAGTTTGCTGAGAAGCTTTATTCTTTAGAATTTCATCAATCTGAGTTTGTTGCTTCTCCTGATTTTCTCAATGTAGGCAATTCTGTCAAAGGCTGGCTTGAAATATCTGTTCTTTTCGAGTTTCACATTCATATCTTGCTGGATCAAGGTTTCTTGAATTTTGTTCACCTTGGCATGAGTTGTTGAGTGTAGACCTTGAAGGTGCCTAGTACTCAATGCAGTAACTCTCAGTTGTGCCTTAAAACCATCATTTATCAGCATTTCATCAGCTTTTTCCAGATGCTCAGCAAGAATCTTTCCAGAAGGAACAAAACTAATTGTGTTCCATTCCTTAGTCCACTCCTTTCCTCTAGGATTTTCACTCCAAGGTACTGGTGCTTCCCCTCTAACAAACTTCTTGACTAAATCAGCTTTATTAACTGTTTGTTGAGGTTCATGTCCTGATGGACCAGCTGCATCAGCATCTAAATTAGCAGCAGCTTCACCAGTAATATCCTCATTGGCAGCATTAGAACTTGTAGATCCTACAGTACCAACATCCTCTGATAGAATAACAGTATGTGAGGCTATAGAGACTTCAACATCATCCTCTAAATTCTAATCTACAGCCAAGTTCTGATCAATAGTCAAATCTTGATGCCCACCTAAAGTCTGATTTTCATCATCCAGATTCTTAATTGGTGTAGTTGGAATATCTTCATTGAAATCAGCATCTTGAATTGGTGTCGTTGGTGGATTGAATTGAGTTGCTGGAGCTTCCAAGTACGGAACCTCAGGCACAATCAAGTTATGAATATCAATTTCAGCACTTGTACCTGGGTCTTCAGTATGTACTTGTTCAATTCTAGGTGACACAGGAGGTGTAGGCACTCTGTCTTGAGCAGTTTCGGGTTGTGCAGAAGGAAGTAATTCAATAACAATTGGTTCTGTTGGGATCAGAGATTCCTGACCCCCTTCCTTAGCTGCTTCCTCTTCTTTTGAATCTGACTCAACTGTGTCCCTATGAGCTCTTTGCTTTTTCATTTTCTGCAAGGGTGGAGACACTGTAGGAGCTTTATCATCATGATTTAACTTTCTAAGCCTTTTGAGAGGCCTAGAACTCTCATTTATAGTATCTTTCTGAGAAGAGATCTTCTCAGCTTCTACAACAACAGGTTTTGATATGGGAACCTGTTCCTCAGTTTCTGACTCATCTCTCAGAATAATTCTCCTCCTCTTCTGCTGAGACTGAGGTACATTCTTTGTTCTCTTTGGTCTTGAAGATGAAGGCTTCACTGGATGTGCTGATGGTTGTGGTTGAGAAGTTTGAGGTGGTTGTGTGGAAGTGATAGGAGCTGATGGTTGAGGTTCTGATGGTTGGACATCAGGATATAATTCAGTGTATTTAACTGGATCATAGGTTTTTAAGGTTTGTTTGACAGATAAAGGAACTTGGGGGGGTCTTAACACAGCCTTCTTATTATCAGTAGATAATAAGTCATTAAAAGCTCTTTTAGCTAGTCTGAATGATGGAATTAATTCACTAGCTGATTGGGGCTTATCATCACAACAAAAACTATAAATAAGCTCACAGAATCTAGCAAAGTAAACAGTATTTCTGTCTTCTGTCATTCTATCACCAATAAAACCTAAGACTGCACTTGCATAATCAAAATCAGTTTGGTTAATGAGAGCATACCCGATTTGTTGGATGAATATGGGGATTGCATCGAAATTAGAACATTTGTTTGCAAAAGCCTTGGTTATGCAGTCAAAGAAGAAACTCCATTCCCTTCTTATGTAAGATCTCTTCAACTGACCCAGCTTTGCCAATGTCCTCTCATACCCCAGACTGGCCATTATGTTTTGAAGAACTGGCTCCTCAACAGTAGAATAAACACAGTTCTCAGGCAGCTACAGTGCTTGTCGAACCGTGGCCAATGTCATGACATGCTCATCCTCCCCTGATGAAAAAATAATACTTGGGGACCCTTGAGCACCACCATCATCATATACTCCGCTTCTCCAGAACTCCAGCACTTGAGTACCAGAGACTGCATCAGGTTGAGTCAGAGCGTACCCAATATCAGAACTAGTAAGAAAGTCCTGAATGAAGTAAAGTTCTGATGGGGCTTCTGACTTGCTAAGAATAGCGGAGAAGTTATTATGAACAAACTTAGCTCCATCAAAAATTACGTCTTTTGGTGCCATCTATGTAAGAAATTAAGTGAGTTAGAGAATGTTTGCAAAGTGTTTGTGAAAAGTCCTGAGAGAAAAACAACTTCAGAAAATAAGAGCGAGAGAGAGAGAGAGAGAAAGTAAAAGAGATTTAGAATAAAAAAGTAAATAAAAGATTAGAAAATCTTTTATCTCTCATATATATACTCTCTCTACTCAACAGCTATATTTTTGAAGCATGGGATACACTTTACACCTGGCACCATGTGAACAGTTAATAAACGGTTAGAGCGGGAGTTAATGGGCCCATAAAATAAGCAATAATTACCGTGCACATGCAGTTTTTCAGGACATACATGTTAACCACTAACCCATAATGATTATGACTGATTTATCTCACATAAACTAATATTCTGTAAAAATATGACCGTTCAGGTAATGACAAAATATAAACCAAGTAAATAAATACTGCCACATCAGCATTAAAACTTGATTATTATCAGAATTTAAAAGTCATCAGAATATGGCTTCTTAACTCAAAAAGTGAATGTTTATTCCTGTAATTCTTCACACAAATACTGATATGGATTCAACAGAACTTAATCATCAGAACTTCCATCAGATGTTGTCCTCAGAATTTATGCAACTGACACTTAAACTGTTCATCTAAAACAACATTTATCACCACGGTAATTTTCATCATTCATATGGAGTGTATGTGTGTGCATTAAGCTAAATATCAGACAAAGAGTAAAGTCTGATTCACTTCAGTACATCTTAGAAATAAGGCATAACTAAGAACTTTGCTCAAAATCTGTCATTATTCTGAAGTCTACTATAGAATGAGTTCATGCATGAGTCCACCTCAGCTGTTTTGTGCTCATTTTATGCATCTTTTGAAATTCCATTTTATAGTGGCTTCTCAGTGTAAGTGAGTCACGCCTGCTTATCATAATTTATGCTATTATCAGAATATTTCTCCAGTAATCAGAGAATGTGAAAAGTCACCAAGAAAATTTTATTTTGCTTTTCTAATGCATATTACTTAATACCAGCAATGCGCTTGGGTCTTCCCTTCCACATTTTTACTGTAGATCTCAAAGGAGTACCTGATTTTTATTTCTTTTCTTTTTTTTTTTCTGTTGATAAGTGAGGCTTATCAGCACTTAGTACATCCATAAGATTTACAAACAACAGAACTTAACAGATAAGAAGCATTATTCTAGTTTTTGACTTAGTAATAAGATACATAAAGTAAACTTAACTAAGCTCAATATCAGAATTTGCTTGTGTTAAAAGATTTCCACATAAACAATTACTTTAAATATGGGATCTTTAGTATATTAAAGACTACTAGGTCAGCATCTAGCACAGTTATCCTCATTGGATTGAATAGTCACAGAAACATTCATATCACTATCAGAGTTTAGAAATTCACATCGGACAATAATCAGCACTTAAGCAAATTTCAATTTAAGCACAAAATACACAGAGATAGTAATATATGTAAATATTGATCATAAAGTCTGATGTATCAGAACATAAACTAGGCAGATTTAGAGAAAGAACCTGAAACCATTCCAAGTTCATTTACCAATCTTGTAATAGTAGCTTCACATAGTGGTTTTGTGAAGATATCTGCTAGTTGTTGATCTGTAGGAACAAAAGGCAATTCCACTGTACCTTCATTCACATGTTCCCTTATAAAATGGTACCTAATGCTGATGTGCTTTGTCATTGAGTGTTGAACTAGATTACTTGTCATAGCAATAGCACTTTGATTATCACAGTAAATAGGGATTTTAGAAAATTCTAACCCATAATCCAGTAACTAATTCTTCATCTAAAGAATCTTTGCACAACAGCTTCCTGCAGCAATGTATTCTGCTTCTGCAGTTGATGTGGAAATTAACTTCTATTTCTTGCTAAACCAAGAAACCAATCTGCCTCCAAGAAATTGGCAGCTTCCACTTGTGCTTTTCCTGTCAATTTTGCATCCTACAAAATCT
Source organism: Apium graveolens (assembly GCF_009905375.1). NCBI lineage: Eukaryota > Viridiplantae > Streptophyta > Magnoliopsida > Apiales > Apiaceae > Apium > Apium graveolens. Next base: position 113,325,687 of record NC_133656.1, read on the forward strand.
GCATCTGAGTAGCTTAAAGTATGATTCTCTAGGATACCACACTCCCAGATCAGCTGTACCCTTAAGGTACTTGAAAATTCTTTTCACAGCTGTTAAGTGATGTTCTCTTGGATCTGCTTGAAATCTTACACAAAGACAGGTAGCATACATGATATCAGGTCTACTTGCAGTTAGATAGAGTAATGAGCCAATCATACCTCTGTAATCAGTAATATCTACTGATTTACCAGTATCTTTATCCAATTTTGTTGCAGTGGCCATAGGAGTGGATGCACTTGAACAGTCTTGCATTCCAAACTTTTTCAACAAATTTCTGGTATACTTAGATTGAAAAATAAAAGTTCCTTCTTCATTCTGCTTGACTTGAAGGCCCAGAAAATAACTAAGTTCTCCCATCATACTCATTTGATATCTTGACTGCATTTGCTTGGAAAACTTCTTACAAAGTCTCTTCTTCCAATTCTCCATTAAAAAAAGCACTTTTCACATCCATTTGATAGACTTTAAACTTCTTGTGAGTAGCATAAGCCAAAAATATCCGTATGGCTTCCAATCTAGCAACTGGTGCAAATATTTCATCATAATCAATTCCCTCCTGTTGAGAGTATCTTTTTACAACCAGCCTTGCTTTATTCCTTGTAATTATGCCATCACTGTCAGTTTTGTTTTTTAACACCCACTTTGTACCAACAACAGACCTGTTCTTTAGTCTTGGCACTAGGGTCCAGACTTTATTTCTTTCAAATTCATTTAACTCTTCCTGCATTGCTTGCACCCAATCAGCATCTTGAAGAGCTTCTTCCACTTTCTTTGGTTCAGTCTGAGAAAGTAAAGAATGATAGAAACATTCATTTGATGTAGCTGTTCTAGTTCTGACACCTGCATCAAGATTTCCAATAATTAAGTCAGGTGTATGTGCTTTAGTCCACTTCCTTGCAGATGGAAGGTTATCTCTAGAACTGGATACTCCCCCATGGTCCATGTTGTCTCCATCAACATTTTCTGATGCTCCCCCTGAAATTATGCTCTCTGAGTTGGATCCTTCAGAATTTGAGTTTCCAGAAATATCAGAACATGAGTTTCCAGAATTATCAGAACTTAGCCCATCAGAACTTGACGAATCAGAACTTGAAGAGCCTGTTGTAGATTCTGATACTTCTTGAGATGTGGTTGGATCTTCAGTATGCTCCCTCTGCACAGGTGCATTTTCCTTTGGCTTAGTCACCACATTTTCAATAACATCAGAGTTTAATCCATCAGAGTTTGCAGTATCAGGATTTAGACTGTCAGGATTTACAGAATCAGAATTTAAAACTTCATTTTTGAATCTCAGCTGATCATGATCATTGAAATCTTTAGGTCCAGTAATCTTCTTATCATCAAAAGAGACATTGATAGATTCCATGACTACCCTTGTTCTTAAATTGTAGACTCTGAAGGCTTTTGTGGAAAGTGGATATCCAACAAAAATTCCTTCATCAGCTTTTAGATCAAATTTTGATAGCTGTTCATGATGAGTCTTAAGAATAAAACACTTGCATTCAAATACATGAAAATACTTCAGATTTGGCTTCTTTTTCTTCACCATCTCATGTGGTGTTTTTCCATGCTTGTTGATAAGTGTAACATTCTGAGTAAAACAAGAAGTCTACACAGCTTCAGCCCAAAAGTAGGTTGGTAACTTTGCTTCATCAAGCATAGTTCGTGCAACTTCAATAAGAGTTCTATTCTTTCTTTCAACAACTCCATTTTGCTGTGGAGTTCCAGGAGCAGAAAATTCCTGCTTTATTCCATGGTTTTTGCAGAACTCTAACATAATTAAATTCTTAAACTCAGTGCCATTATCACTCCTTATGATTTTCACAGAATCTTTGACCAATTTATCCAGTTGTTTGACATGATTAATCAAGATAGATGCAGTTTCACTTTTTGTGTGCAAGAAATACACCCATGTGTATCTGGTGAACTCATCCACTACGACCATAGCATATTTCTCCTTTGCAATAGAAATGACATTCACTGGACCAAAAAGATCAACATGTAGTAGGTGATAAGGCTCAAGAATTGATGATTCAGTCTTGCTCTTGAAAGAAGATTTTCTTTGTTTTGACTTCTGACATGAATCACAAAGGCCATCAGGAGCAAATACTGATTTTGGCAGTCCTCTCACAAGATCTTTCTTGACTAGTTCATTTATATTGTTAAAATTTAAATGAGAGAGTTTCTTGGCCAATTTCAGCTTTCTTCAATTGATGCTCTACTCAACAGACAGATTGCAGAATCATCAGTACTTGTTAAAAGCTTGGCTTCATAAATGTTACCATGCCTGTATCCTTTCAGAACAACTTTTCCTGTAGATTTGCTTACAACTTCACAGTGTTCTTCAAAGAAATCCACATGATAACCTCTGTTACATATTTGACTCACACTCAGCAGATCGTGTTTAAGTCCTAAGACCAGAGCTACTTTTTCAATGATGACATTCCCAAGATTGATATTGACATATCCCAGAGTTTTTCCAATGTTTCCATCTCCATAAGAAACCCCTGGGCCAGCTTTCTCCACAAAGTCTGATAGAAGGACTTTATTTCCAGTCATATGTCCTGAACATCCACTGTACAGAACTAGGATGTTTTTCCTGTTGACCTGCAATCACAAAGACCACTAATGATTAGTTTTAAGGACCCAGACTTGCTTGGATCCTTTGGCCTTATTAAGTTTGTTAACATTTGCAGCGGATTTAGCATCAGAGTTTATGTTAACAGTTTTCTTATCAGAATTTACATTATCAGACTTTGCATCAGAACTTACACTAGAAGGAATAATGCTAACTTTCTTTAAAGAAGGTTTTATTTGATAATAATCATAGTACAAACTATGATATTCCTTATAAGTATAAATGGAATGCCATAAACTGCCACAATGAAAACAAGGATTTTGTGGCCTATATCTAACAGACTGACTCTTAACTCCTGACTTTGAAGGTAAGGAGTTTATGTTCTTATTCTTCCTGCAAAAAGAAGCCAGATGGTTAGAATTTCCACAGTTATAACATTTCTTTCTAGGAGCATTAGGAACAGGCTTATAACTATTGCTTTTATTCACACCTTCCTTTCCATTCCTATTTTTCCTAGGTGGCTTTACCTTGTTTACATTCTTAACATCTTTCATCTTATATTTAAGCTGCTTCTTAGTCATTAAGCCTATGTTAACTTCAGTTAGCTTATTCTGTTTTGGTTTGTCAGAAGTTAATTTCTCTTTAAATTCTGATTTATCAATATCAGACTTCACAGCTACAAACTTAACAGGATTTACCTTGGGCTTTTGTTTAACAACTATAGGCTCAATTTCTACAGTTCCCTTATCATTCTTATCATCTCCATAACCTAAGCCCTCTTTCCAATTTCCACTACTCAATAAATTATGAGTTGTTCTTCCAGAGTTAGTCCAAGTCCTGATAATCTCTCTTTCCTTTTCTAACTCAGTTTTTAGAGATTCATTCATTTTAATCACTTCATCCCTAACATAAAAGGCATCATCTCTATCTTTCTGAGTTTGATGGAACATGATTAACTCTCTTTCTAAATAATCATTCCTCTTTTTATAAGCAAGATTTTCAGAAGTTAACCTTTCACATGTTAAAGTTTGATCTCTATAACTAATGAACATGGTTTTAAGATATCTTCTCAACTCAGTAATATCATCAGTATGAAAGGCATAAGTAGTTTGAGGTACCTTTAGGTCAGCAGTATCAGAACTGCTATCTGCATTTTCCATCAAGGCATAGTTCACCTCACTTTCAGAATCTGAAGTGTCTGTCCAGCTTTCCTTCTTTGTGATAAGAGCCTTGCCTTTGTCACTCTTCACTTTCTTGCAATCAGGAGATATGTGGCCTTTCTCACCACAGTTGTAGCATTTGGCATTTGAGTAATCTCCTCTGTCAGACTTTCCTCCTTTGCCTCCAGATTTTCTGAAACTCTTCTTATCAGAACTTGAACCTTTCCTGGAAAATTTCTTTCCCTTTCTAAATTTCCTGTATGCAATCCTTTTGATTCCTTTCACCATAAGAGCACACAGCTTCATCATCTCTTCATCAGGATCCATCTCAGGTAAGCTTTCAGTTTCTAAGTCATCATCACTATCAGAACTTAATGACTCAGTATGAGACATTGTGATAAGAGCTTTTCCCTTGCCTTTTCTTGAGGCAGCTACTTTGGGGACATCCTCATCAGCCTTAAGAGTAACTGTCCTTGACTTCCGTCCATTCCTCTTGCTTCTTTATTCCATCTCAAGTTCATGAGTCTTGAGCATCCCATTAATTTCATCAAGAGTTGTTTCATCAAGTACATAGTTGTCTCTTATAGTGGTGGCCTTCGAATCCCAACTTTCAGGAAGAGCTAACAGGAATTTAAGATTTGAATCTTCAAGTTCATATTCCTTGTCCACCAGTGACAGATCATTCAAGAGTTTGACAAATCTGTCATATAATCCAGTTAATGACTCATCAGGTTTTAAGTCAAAGTGCTCATACTCTTGAGTGAGTATAGTCCTCCTGTTCTTCTTAATTGAATCAGTTCCCTGACATCTTGTTTCCAAGGCATCTCATATCTCCTTTGCAGTCTTGCAGTTGATTACCCTGTTTGACATGACATTATCAATGGCACTATGCAGCAAATGTCGTACCTTTGCATCCTTAGCAATAGATGAGATATCTTCAGCAGTATATTCACTTTTCTCCTTTGGTACTGTCTGTACTGGCTGATCTGCAACTACAACAGAGAGCTTGGTTGGCTTGTGTGGTCCTTCATTGATTCTGCCAAGGTATTCTGGATCTGTAGCTTCCAGAAACATAGACATCATCACCTTCCATATGGGATATTCAGATGGTTTCAGTATGGGAACTCCAATAGTCTCATATCGATTATGGATTTGAGTCTTTGAAGGTTCTTCAATTTTTGTGGGCTTGGTTGGAGTTTGTTCTTCTTCAGACATGATTGTTTTTGGATCTTAAACTGTTTGTGTATTAACAGATCTGCTCTGATACCACTTGTTAGGTCACACACACTGTAGAAGGGGGTTGAATACAGTATTTACTACAATCAAATCGAATTAAAGAACATAAGTAACATAACACAGATTTTAATCAATACATAAACTTTGTTACAATATATAACTGTCCTCTCTCAGTGATGAACAAATTATCACGAGAGTTGTTAGGGTTACAATGAATAATAACTTCGATAATGATAACACATATAGTGTAAACCCTATGCCTGTGTTTATATACTACACAGTTACAAGATAATCTTCTAATTGATATTGAATATAATTCTGCTCCTAAAATATATCAATCAGTTATCTTTTCTTCTAAGTATTCTATTCTTCATAGAATTTTTTCTTCATGCATATTTCTTCTTGCGTTTGTCTTGAACTTATTTCCTTTCAATCAGCCGCCTGCCTTATCTGAAAGTCTCCTTAAGTCCTGATATTATCTCCTGATAAATATCTCCTGATAACTTAAGTCCTGATAACTTAAGTTCTGATATCTTAAGTCCTGACTTCAGTATAAATACTGATTTCCAGTTAAGTACTGATTTGTCCTATTAGTTAAGATCTGAAAACTAAACACAAATCATATTACACATGACATCACAAATATATCTAACACCGCATCCTTCAATTAATCACATCAATCCTCTATCCTTGACGACACACATTCAATTTTATTAGTTAATCTGTTTATCTTTTAATAACTATGCAGGGTTTCTATTATTATCGTCGCAATCTAGTGGAAACTCAATCGTCAGATCATAATTCCCTAAAAGATTTCATAGTCAATTTGCCATTCCTACATCTCCCCTTTTTGTTCCCGTATCGAACTTTCGTCGTTGACCCGCTTATAGGTATTAAATTTGCCATCATTCATTTACTTAAGTTAGAGAACTTCACAATCTCTTGAAGAACACGTTCGAGATTTTGATGCAATTAAAATTTCTTCGATCTTGAATCTTTACAACAAATATCTTCCCGCGACGAAGGGATGCTTCACGTATTAGTTGCTTGTCTGAGTCAGTGTTCAGAATTCCCTTGATCTTTGATTGTTGTCCTGACACTCGTTCGCTTTGTTTGATGCATAGAACCTTACTTCCTTATTTTATAGATAAAATATTTGTTACGGTCCGCTAAACATTCATTTCACGTCGAAATCTTCTAATTTGAAGTGCATTGCATTAACGTAATCTACCATATTGATGAGATCCTCGTAACACGAACAACTGTCTAATTTGATATCTTTGCCACGACCGCGCTGTCGGTGGTCCTTGCTCCCAAATGTCTACCATTTATTAGCTTGCAATCATATCTATATTCGATATGTAATTCTACCTGTTACACGGGAATATTCTATTTCTTTGGAAATCTTCAGAGAACGAACTTTACGTAAGAGAAGAGTTTGTGAATATGATTTTGATTGAAAAACTGGATAAGGAATAACAATGGACAAATCAATCAGGAGAATCTGTAAATCAATAAGTTGAAGGAAGAAGAATGAGTGAAGAACGAGACAACCATATGCAAACTCAAGATGGCCAGTCTTTCGTACTATATGGCATACAACACATGATTAGGTGGCGTCCCACCAGACTCTTCGTCATTTTGACAAAGCGTCACTTCACAACACTGTTTGTCTCAATCAGGAAGCAATATTTTAAGAAGAGAAATAATTTAGAAGAATACAATAAATTTTCTTTCATTTTTGCCTCATATGATTTATCAACAGAAGAAGCTCATACGTATTTATGGATCGAGATGAACATATGTTGTCGTATTAGAGAAAAGAATAACATTGTTGGTCACTGTCTATGCTTTACTTGAACATGCGTTCAAAGATCATTCGAATAACAGAGTTACCATTTCGGTCACGTCCTAGCTTTGGAATGTCGTCGGGAAATGCCTTCACATAATATACTTTAATGATTTGATCATAATCGCGTCCCTTACGAAATTCATAATCACTGCTTTCGATTTCATCTATGCCACATAGAATAACCATTGATCACGCAACACCTCAACTTCGTCGATAGAAATACAATTCTTCTCCAATCATCTGGAAGATTCTTCCATTTTATTCAATCATCCTCTGTCCGTTCAAATCGCGAATCTTTTTAAATTTTAATAATTTCATAAATTGGGTAAATAATATTTTAACATATTAATTCAATATTGATATTATTAAACAAAGTTTACTTTCATCTTTCACGGAAAACTTTAAACTTTTCTCCTGCTAGTGGGTCTACTTGGTCCTCCAGATTAACAATACTGAGTCTAATTTCATTCTTCTTTTTAGGTCATTTTTTGTTTATAATAACAAGAACTTAAATAGTAATTCGACAACAAAATTATAAAACTCATTTTATACAAAAAATTTCTGAAAGTTGGTTAAGAAAATCTTTTTCGAAATCTCATTTTAAAATTTTGAAACTCAAATATTTGGTCGTCATTACTATATAAGTTACTTGCTATTCTTATAATTTGCTAACGAGATATTTAATTAAAAGAATGCCCATATACGGGTCTCTCCACCTTAGTATATCTTCTATTTCTCTTCGAATTCTGCTCCTGTTTATTGATCGATGAAACTTTATTTACTGTTGTATACCATTTTATTCGTAATTCCAACCCTTTGCTTTTATCTGATACTTCTTTGATGTTCTCATCATCGTCCTTGACGTTATATTTACAACCACACATGCCATTTGACGTTCCGTCTGCAGATAAGATCGTATCTCCTTGCTAGTCTTTCCTATACCTAATAAGGTAGATATCATTCCTCATGCAGCGCCCGGTATGTGATAAGAATCTTCTCGCAACGGTGGCGCCTTCAAAACGCGCAATGTTGGTTCTTCATCAGCTTTCATCAATTGGTTGCCTTCGGTGTGGAGCTCGTTCTACTACCTAATTCTAAGTTAAATCGTACTAAAACTCACCTAGCCTCTCTCACACGAAGTTCTCACAAGACTCAATTGCATTTTTACATAAAAATCACATGAAAAGTAGGGTAACATACCCAGTCTCCGTCGATCTGTCGATTCCTCATTACTATAGGATCTGAGAACTCAATATACCTATAGCGTTGCGATATTTGCCTCACACTTCCCTCAACAATCCTGGCTTACCAATTCCATATCGGACCTGCTAATCCTCACTCACACTCAATTCGACTTATACTGAGTTTGCCTAGGTCTTTCCTATCTCATATGACCTATTACTCTTATCCTACTCTCACCTATTCTTATTTCAGTGACCAATAACCTGTAGCTCTGATGCCAACTTGTAACAACCCAAATCCGGGGTCAAGATTTGGTATCACGAAATAATCTTTACATAAAATAAAATAATATTCAATTAACCCCTTGAAGCCGGATCATTTACAGGTTATGGTATGAAACAAGAATCTAACCTTCTACAATTCACAGCAATTACCATAGCAGTGTAAATACTATTATGCTAATGCTCTTGTCTCATTTTCCTAACATCTTTGTCCTCTCGCAACGGAGATCTCTCTAACTTCTGCAGTGTATCAAAGCTATTCACTTTTATCATTATCTGCTTCTGGAAGAAATAAGAATTACAAAGCAAGAATGAGCCAAAAATGCCCAGCGAGTATATAATTTGAGTTTCAGATATAAATAACAAAGGAAAATTTCTGAACAAAAGCTTTAGATAATTTTAAACGATTCTATTTATTTGAGTGAGTTGAGTGAATAAACGTTGGTTGTCACCAGCCTTTAATTATAAATCCAAAAGTGACCGGCGATTCCCAAATTCATCTCCTAAATCAGGATTTTGTCTGGTTTTGGAATCATAAAAGTTTCGAGAGAGAGAATATCGTTAATGGCGATCAACAACAAATTAGACTGGACACTAGTTTGCTCCTATATCCTGCTAATCAGTCAGGATATAGTGCAGATCTATACCTACCTGTATAGATCCAGTCGAGTACCCAGGCTCTACGGCCCATCTCATGGATCCAGTTATATCCCGGTCCTTAGGATTAAGAATACTTAATCCCACACATCACTATCCAGCTCGTGGAGTATTTTGATGTCAAACCATTTTGAATTCAAAACATCCCAATTCAGGGTTCGCAAATAACCCGAAAGAATGGGTATTTGCTCAAGAGAGCAATCGATAATATAGGAACAATAATGAAAAGAACATGCATAACAAGAGTAATTGCAGAGAAATATAAAACAATTAACTATTCTGAACTTATAATAGGAAGGAAGAAATAATTGCAGTATTTTAAAAGAAAGTTCAGGAATACTTGCCTCAATAAGCTTTAATCGCTATTACTAGTTGACTTTGGTTCAACTTGAACGTTCGGCTTTATCGTCAAACTACTATCCCATTTTGGATACGATCCCAACCCTCAGACCCTTCGATTGGAACTTCGTTGATCTCGACGTCTAATCACTAGATCATTCCTAGTCCAATATCGATATTCAGGTTTTCCGTCTAGGACCTATAGGGTTGAAATACCCTAATTCAGATAATCACTTAAGCTTAACATCAAATCGCTATCACTTCTACCCACACGGTTTTATATCCCATCTCGTATTTATAGGTATTATTGAAATACACATAGCAATTATGGCTTGCACCTTCAAAACTTGGTTCGGTATTTATTTTCGGAAAATACGTATGCTCGTCATTTTGAAAAACAGGGTAATCGATTATTTATAAATTATCTTGTCTCAACCCCAATTAAGTTCATATAATATAATTATATATTATTATTCGATGTCTCCGATAATTATAGGTTATGTTCCCGTATTTTCGGAATTAATTTCCCGAAAATCGGGCAGTGTTTCCTTTATTTATCGGCCAACCCGTCGAATCAGTTTGACGTCAATCACAATCAACAACAATCATAATCACAATGCAATTTACAATCCAATTCATCAATCCCATTCCCCGATATAACTTTACTTTATTAATTATTATTATTGTTCGTTTTTGTTTTGAAATTTATTTTATTTATTTATAATTTAGGACTCAGAATTAATCATCATTGTCCACCGTCGGCTCGCCGAGGCTCATCGCCGATGGCAGTAAAATTTATTAGTGCATGATATTATTCGGGTGTCCAAATAAATTCTACCGATTTAAAATATTCTTGAAATTAATTCCAATAATTTCAGGAATTTATTTGAAACTTTTATTAAAATTATTCGAACAAATAAAATAAATATTTATTCAAAATCTTCAACAAAATTTCCGAATAATTAAATCAACATCACGCAAACAAACGCAGCATCACAAGCAACAGAACACGACCACACGGAAACTGGCAACCATGCGCCACCGTCCTCACCGGAAAACAGTGAGGGGCGGCGATTATAGAGGAGAAAACAGGAGTACAAACCCAGCATAAACACATATACATGTCTATACGGCTGCACAGGGACACACATATATAATGACTGAATATACGCGAAGCACCAAACACGCGCCACCGCCGTTACCTCGCCGAAGAACCGGAGGCAACGGGGCGGCATGAAAGAAAATGAAGGTAGCACTTACCAAGAATCATGGGTTTCAGATGGGGGAAAGAAGAAATCGAAAAGAACCAGGAGCAAGAGAGATTAGAGAGAGACGGTCGAGAGAGATTTGAGAGAGAGAGAGAGAGTCGGTGGTGAAAGATGAGGAACCGGGTCGAAAAAGGGGGCAGGGGTGTGTTTTTATTTTTGTTTATTTGCTTTGTTTTGTTGTTTTGTTTTTGTTATTTTTTTTCTTTTTGTCTGATCTGTTCCGTATTTAGCGATATCCAGATTAATTTACGAATAGCGGTAACCCAAAATATCGTTTAAATAATTTTTAAATTTTATAAATATTCTGAAACAAATAAAACATCAATTTCGTAATTCTTAAAATATTTTTGAGATACGTGATATGTCCGCAATTCATGGTTTAAGGAATGAATTTGCGGATGCATAAAAGCCAGAAAATATCTAAAATAATTTGAAAATTCTTAAAATATTCCAAACTTAATAAAATAAAATTTTCATAATTTTTGAAGCATTTTGGAATTAAATACTGATTTTACAATTAAAGGAAATCAGAAAATCATTAAAGATAAATAATTAATAAAATATTGATTTCTAAATTTTATAAATCCCTAAAAATAATAAATAAAATTATAGAACAACAAAAATAATTTTAGAAACAATTTTAGCATTTATAAGAATAAATATTCAATAAAATTACTTTAAAAATGAATTACGTTCATACAGCTCGATAATTAATTACAAAATTAATCTTCGCATCCAACAAATCACAAAAAATAAATAATACAGCAACACATAGCTGACAGAACCATCACATATTTTATTTGTTTAATAATTCGATAATTATATTTACATATCAGATCAGAAAAGATGTTACTTAGTCGCTAAGTAACTATATAACGATAAAATTTTAATACCAGATTTGGATAATTATCAAAAAAGGGCCTCTTATAAAACACTTTATACAAAAATAAAGTAACATTATCCCGTCTTTCGCGAATCCGGGTTTTATCGGTTTATAAAAATGATTAGCGTATCGAAAATTTCACGCCGGGACTCGTACGGATCAAACTGTACCCCGGATCGAAAAAGTCAAAACATGAAAAGTGTTCAGAATTATCAAATTAGGTTAGGAAGGAGTTTTCGGAAGAGTTTCGGGTTGTAAAAATGCAAAAACGGTTACAGTAGAACGATTTCTGATTCTAAAAAGTAATTTTATAATAACGTAAAATAATCATTATTAATTCTATAAATTCTCATAAAATCACATAATAATCCAAAAATTATCAGAAAATACCAAAACTATCTATATTTTATTCTGGATAATTAAATATTAAAATATCTAAATTTTATCAGAAACAAACACCCAAATATTAATATCAATCATCAAATAATTTACCAAAATTCACATAATAATTATTTATTGATAAAAGTAATTACATAATATTTCCCAGACGTTACATGAATTATTCAACTCGTTTATGTTAGGCCTCAATGATACTATAGAAGGGTGTTGAATATAGTATCTACAATCAATTCGATTATAAACACAAGTATGTAACAAAAAACAAGTTTATTTAATATATCAAACTCTGTTACAGTAGGTTTAATCTACCCTCTCAGTGATGTATGATATCACTAAGAGCTGCTAGGGTTACAATGATTAATATACTCGTGAATGATGACACATATAGTGTAAACCCTAATATGTGTTTAGATACTACACAGTTAAAAGATATCTCCTAATTGATATGATATGTTATGTTTCCTAAAATACATCAACCAGAGATTATCTACTATAGTCCTTTAGCTGTATAACTCTCCAAGCATATCTTCTTTTGTTTAATGCAGATCGTATCCTGTCAATCAGCCATTTTTCATCCCTGAAGTGTATCCGCACTTAAGTTCTGATGTAAGTCCTGATGGCTTAAGTTCTGATAACTTCCTGTCTTCAGTAAGTTCTGATTTCCAGTTAAGTTCTGATAGTAAGTTCTGAAACTAAACAAATCAGATTAGACATGACATCACAAATATATCTAACAATCTCCCCCAACTTGTAAATTATAAAAATATACAAGTTTATAAATTTGATGATGTCAAAAACATTTAAGTACAAATGCAATGAGAGTTTATATGCACAACTAAATATAACTTATAGTCCATGCAGCTTTTACCAAATTCACCGAATCAGCCTGAATCCATAATGATTCCTTACAAAGTCTGATACCAGCTTGGTCTCTGCATTTCTTTTAACTTCAAGTAACTGAGCTTTGACTTGCTGTAGTTCTTCATCTTCAGTATCACCAATCTGATATGTGGCAGCTCTGAGTGCATAAATTGGATTTCTTTCAAGTCCATCTCCCATTATAGCATAACATCTTCCTTTCAGAATTACTTCTACCTTAGCAGAATTCTTCCTCATAGGAATTTCTCTTCCATCATCCTCAGTCATCATTGGAGTATACTCTATCATTCTTGCACCAGAAATTCTGAGTAAATCTCTTATTGTCTTCAGAATATATTCTGACCATTTCCTGGTAACATCAGAATTTACCTCCAGTAGATAATGAATATATTGGAGCTCTTTGACAGATTTCTTCAGCACATCAGATTCAGATAATCTATAAGTTCTTCCATCAATCAGAAACAAGATCAATTTCTCTTTTTCTTCATAATCATCATGAGTATCCATCACTACTTGAGCAGAAAGCACTTTGTCATGGTGCTTTTGTGTGATCTCTTCATATGGATCTCTAATATCAACTTCTATTCTAGTCTGGAATTTCTCTCTCTCAGAACCTAATCCAGAAGTGTCTCTAGCTTGCTTGGATTTTACCCCAAATGATACAAGTTGATTCAACATCTGATTTGTCTTAGGCTGAACTGGAATAGACTTGTTCCATAATAGCTTCTTCTTATCTTCTAATGTTAAGCTGTCTATGTCAACTTGAGCAGTGTCAGAAGTTGATGTCTTGATGAATTGGTCAGGATTTGCAGTTTCATCTGTAGCTTGCTGTTCTGAAATATCTTCAGGATTTATTAAGTTCTGAACTTCTTCACTCTGAACAACTTGAGCTATGTCAGAGGTTGTCTTAGATTCTTCTGTCATCCTCTTTCTCTTCAGAGTTTCAACTATTTCATATTCAGCAGCAGCATCATCAAAGACTTGAACCATCTTGCACACAGGATCCATCAGAATTTGAGGAATCTTCATCTTCTGTTTCTTGACTGTCTCCCTAACTTTTCCTTTTCCCTTGTCTTTGGGATCAGTAGTAGTTTGAGATCTAGTCCTTTATCTAGGAATCTCTATGGCAGATCTTTCTCTTATCACAATCCCCTTTTCTTTTGGCCTTGGTGGCTTTTTAGCATCAGAAGCTTTTGACTTGGGTTTGCTCTTCTCAGCAGCAAATTTAGCTTCTTCTTCTCTTAATTACTCTAAATCCACTCCTGGATTATCCTTAAGGAATAGTCTCTTGGCCAATTCTTCATCAACGGATTGAATTTTGGGATCTTTGTAGAAGAATGTTGCTTTCTTTCCTTTGAATTTCAAAGTCCGCAAAAACTTCTGTGACTCTTGGCTTCCAGCTTGGACTATCACATCAGAAGTAGTTGTCAGAACTTGATCATCAGTATTTGAAGTATCAGCATTTGTGATCAACAAAGGAATATCCTGATCTGTTGGCTTCTTTCCTTCCTAATTCCTCCCTTGCATAGCAGATCTATCAGAGTTCTTGCTACCAGACATTTTCTGATGAGAACGTGTCTGTTGAGTGGGAATTCTGCTCAGCTGCTTCCCTTGACTTTGACCTCTACTCTTTTCAGAGTTTCCCTGGTCATCTCCATGATCATCCTTTTTCTTCAGTGTTTGGCTTGGTGAGCATTTGGACTTAACTACCTTCTCCCCCTTTTTGGCATCATCTGTCAGGAGTAGAGAAAGAAGGAGTTCCACTGAAGATTGGATCTCATTTAACTGAGTCTGTTAAGCAGCTTGATTTTGTAATACCTCGTCCAGTTGGGCCTGCTGCTTGGTTTGAACAAGCTCAATAGCATCCACTTTTTCTTGAATTGGTCTGATAAACCTCTTCTTGTCTAGTTTTTGCATCATGACTAGCTTATCAGTTATTTCCTGAAGGTTATCAACCTTTGCATGAGTCTTGAAGTGTTGACCTTGTAGAGTTCTTGTACTGAGAGCAGTGACCTTTAGTTGATGCTTGAAGTCAGAACTTGTCAGCAACTCATCAGCTTTTGAGACATGTTCTGTCAGAACATGTGGGCTGAGAATAAAATTAGTATCATTCCATTTATGCATCCACTCAGCCCCTCTAAAGGTTTCCTTCCATGGAACTGGAGGAGCCTCTTCCTCAAACTGGAATAATGCATCCTTTCCTGTAGGCACTGGGTGTTTACTGGAGCTGACTCTCCAGAACTTGCTAGAATCTCCTCATCTTTAGATAAGACCAAGTTATGTGTGGCTGTAAGAGACTCTGAAGCAGTTGCAGCTTTGTCTAAATTCTGATCTTCAGTTCCAAGATCAAGAATTGGTGTTGTTGGTATCTCAGCCTGTAAAATTGGAGAAGTAATAGGAGTTGGCTATTTTATAGTTAGAGCTTCCGGATATAGAATAATAGGTATAGTCAAATTATGAATATCTATTCCAGGACTTGTCTCTTGTTCTTCAACATCATCTGTAGCTTTGATTGGAGAGTGAGGTGGAGAAATCATAGATTCTTGTACAGGTTTTGATCTGTGGACTTCAGGAATTTCAGATTCCTGAATCAGAACTTCTTCAGCTGCTGGCAGTGCTTTGTTAGGGTGAAAACACACGCAAGTATACGCGTTCGCAAGTAATATAGAATACTTTCTAGTTCGTTCCCACAGAGACTCAGACTAATTATGTTCAATTAAACTCACTCACCAATGTATGATTATTTCTCAATGTTAAGACAATAACACTTAGATTTTGATTAACTAATTATTAACTACAATTAACTACTAAAATTAACCACTCAATTAACACTTCGAATTAACAATAGTAAAACACTCATGAGATCACAACTTCATTACTACTTCCTTCAATAGTCATTGTTAATTCCCTTAGCATGCAACAGTGATGATATTAATCGAATAACACGAAACTGATAAAAGCCAACTTTCATTGTACTAATACCATTCCACCAAACATCCATAATTAAGATAGAAGTTGAATAGGGCGAATAAAATGGTTAGAGTTACCCACTAATCATGCAACATCATACATGAACCTATGCTAGCATGGCAAGTTCTAAATCTCGAGATCCACCGTCGCTTCACAAGAGATTAACACCCTATCTTATATGTTCGCGACGCACATAAGACGAATACGCACAACCAATACTAGATATCATACAATCATCACACACTAAGGTATTAGACAACTAACTAAAGAATTCCATAGTAAATCTGTTACGACCCCATGATCACGATTAGCCCATAATAACACTTATCGTCATCATGGGTTCATATGAAAATATGATAAATAAACACAAGAGAATAATAACTAAACTAATTATATTAAACCAGAGTACGTCACAAGAGTAAATAGGTTCAAAGCAAGAAAACTAGCATCCAACGTTACAACGAAATAAAGAATCACAAGAAAATATGCTTCCTCTTCATTGCGGTGTGCTAAAACGGTCTTCTTCCTTATCTCCTTCTCTCCTTGCTTAATACAACGATTCCACCACGTGAAAACATCTCTAAATCTACTTATATAGAAGTCCCATAAAACTCAGATTATACAGAAGTTGGAAGCCAAACAGAAATAGAAGTCTAAAATAAATATTCTTTTTTCCCGACCCTGCGCGGCCGCTCAGCATAGCTGAGCGGGCGCTCAGACCCCTACTGGAATTTTTCTGAGTTTACTCCATTTCTTCGCTGTAATATGCTCCTCTCTTCCCTCTCGCAATGCTAGACACATGCCAAGGCTTATTCTTGATGATTACTCCCCCGAAATGCAACTAATACCCTGAAATGCACAAACACTAGAAAAACGCATCAAATACACAAAATACTTGATTTCAAGACACCAATTTAAGCTATTTTAAGACGTTCTAAGTGGTATAAAATGCCACTTATCACACCCCCAAACTTAAATCGATGTTTGTCCTCAAGCGTCACAGACTCAAAAACAAATAAAAACATGCATAAATGCAATCTATATGAAATACAGCGATCCCCCTTACTTCGACTAAACCAACCAACTTACAACATCTCAACAAATGCAATTAGGTGACTAAATAGATATCAAATCATGCAAACGAACATACAGCCAGAAACGTGGTGTGTGCAGATGCTTAACAGATATGCTTCGGAACTAAATCAATTATTATGACTCAACTATCATCAAGGCAATCACATGATTATACAAAGAATAAAAATTCTAGGCACAAAGTGACTTATAACACTACAAGAATTCTGGAGCTTATCACGGAATCATGCTTTTATTCATAACAATAATGCTTATTTGACCGTGCAATGAGTGAGGTCCACAAAAGACTTATACAATGGTATCCATGTAGCGAGCGTTAGGTTAGCGGATCCCAGACTCTAAAAGCCTTAGGTCACTAGGCACAAAGTCCCCTAAGAACTTAATAAATCGAATACCAAAGAGCCCACTCGTGATCAATTATGCATAAACACATACTTTTTTTTCTTTTTTTCTGCTTTTTTCTATTATTTTTTTTTCTTTTCTTTTTTTTTTCAAAATTTCTGAGCAAGTGCGTTTTGCTCCATCTTGCTCAACCCTAGACTACTCGCATAACATACGAGCTGGCTACTAGCCATTTGACGCCTAGCCACAATTAGCAACAAATTCCATTTTTTACTCCATTTTTCCTTTTTCATGCCTTTATCACTAAGAACCTATTATAAAATTCTAAGCATAATAAATAGATTATCCTCGAAAACAATCAGATCATAACAACAATCTAGTCCTTAAGCATACTCTAAGACTTAGTGAAAATACAAGTGCTTCTAGCATGCATATCAACCTACATGACTCAACGTTACTTTAATGCTATCACTACACTCGCATCAACATCACAAATCAGTCGGTAAATCATCGCAAAAGGGATCATGGCATATGCATGAGCTACATGATATGATAAACAAATAAAACTAAATAATAAATAAATAAAAACTATATGGCAAAAAATTATGCAACTATATGAACTAAACTATCATGAATATGCAGCTATATGACACACACACAAAATATTCCTTAACTACCACCCCCAAACTTAAAATCTTCACTGTCCCCAGTGAAGGTAGTAGAAAGGAACACAGGGTATACCTACTCGGAGTCATCATCATCATCCCCCTCAGTGGGTGGAGTATCAGGCGGCGGATATGCAGAGTCCTCACCAAAAACTGGTCACTGGATGTCAGCTCCAAGGCCTCGAAAAGCAGTCCCTAATGCAAGGGTGAGCTCCTGAGCAAACCTGCTCTGCGTCTCATACATAGCATCCATCCTCCGTGACAGCCTCCTATACTGGGCATCAGCCATCCCAGCACCCTCCTGAGCTCTCGAAGAACCAGCCTCATCACGCCTAAGCCTCGCCATAGTAGCACCTCGCGCTGGACGTCCTCCTGGAAGACGATAACCCAGCCCATGCTCCTCGGGCTCACCACCGGTCCACTCCTGCATCCCATTCAGAGTCCCAGAGTCAATCGGAGCGGTCGGCAACTGCAACTGCTCATGAGACGGCCAGTTCACTCCCACTGCTCGGCAAAGCTTCGTAACCGTGGATGCATAAGGGATGTTCATGTGCTTAGCTCCCCTCAAAAACTTCAGATTTCCTTGGTAGATGAACTCACCAAGGTCCACATAGTACTCATTCAAAATTCCCCACAACAACTGTGCTCTCTCAATTGTGACCTCATGTGCATGCGAAGAAGGCAGAATATTGGCACAAATAAACGCATTCCATGCACGGGCATACATGTTCATCATGATCTCCGGAAAGTGATGATACTCATTAGTTCCAGTCTTGAAGGTCCACACTGTGCCCGGCCTACAGAGTGTAGCACAAATCAAATCCAAGTCAAAATCCTCAGCAGTCTTCTCATTCCAGTTCTCCTCCATGGGCTTCCTCTCTCTATGCCCAATCACACGGCGAATCGCCGCTGGGTGATAATAAACCGTCATCCCCCGGACCACAGAAAACCCATTCTTCTCGGCCTTCGCGTTCGTATAGAACTCGCGAACCACGCTCATAGGCACTACTTCAGGCGACTCACAGAAAGCTAACCACCCCTTTTCAGCAATCATAGGTAGCAAATCACCAACCCTCCCCGATGGTAAAAATCCCCTCTCCTTCAGAATCGGCTTCCCCAAAAGCCTAGTGTACTCCTCCTCCGCAGCTCTGTCATTCAACTGAGGCCTCGCAGCAGTACACCTCGAAGAATCAGCAGTAGGGACTGTGCTGCTGCTATCGATAGTTCTTGCTCTCTTGGGTGCCATTGAATCTGAATAAAGTGCTTGAGAATTGTGTTTGTTGGTTTGGGAGAGAGTTTGAGTATAGAAGTTGTGTGGGAGATATGTGGGATAGGTGTATGTATATATAGGGAATGGATTAGGGTAGAATTTGATTAGGAGTGGGTTTATGGGTAAAAATCATGGGAAAATGGGGAATAGGTCGTGGGTTTTATGGGCTGAATTTTGTGTTTTAATTTTCTGATTTTTTTGGATTTTTATTGACTTAAAAAAAAATTCTGGCAGCCGACCCCTGAGCGGTCGCTCAGCAAAGCTAAGCGGGCGCTCAGCAGAGGTGAGCGGGTGCTCAGGGGGTTACTGGAAAAAAAATTTTAAAGCCCGGTTTTTCTGAATTTTTTGTGGTTTTGGATAGGTTATTAACTTCTAAGGGTTCCTGTAACAACAAATCATGGTTTGCCTCCCATGCAGCGCTTCTTTTTCGTCATTAGCTTGACGTTGCGTACCTTCCTCAAGTTGACAATAAAACGGCACTAACCACTTCTCGGTTTGCCGTGTCCCCATAGTAGTGCTTCAAACGCTGACCATTAACCTTGAATGCTTGGTCCGGATCATTCTCAAAAATTTCCACCGCTCCATGTGGAAACACAGTTTTGACAATAAAAGGCCCAGACCATCTTGATTTCAACTTCCCAGGAAAAAGTCGGAGACGAGAGTTGAATAAGAGAACTTGTTGCCCCGGCACGAATAACTTAGGATTTAGCTTCCTATTGTGCCACCTCTTCACCTTTTCCTTGTACATTTTGTTGTTCTCGTATGCTTGGAGTCGAAACTCATCAAGTTTATTAAGCTGAAGCATTCTCTTCTTACCAGCTGCATCTAGATCCAGGTTCAACTTTTTCAACGCCCAATAGGCCTTATGCTCAAGCTCCGCAGGTAAATGACATCCCTTACCATACACCAGTTGAAACAGGGACATACCAAGTGGAGTTTTGTATGCTGTTCTATAAGCCCAAACAGCTTCATCGAGCTTTAAAGACCAATCCTTCCTTGACGGACAAACAACCTTCTCTAGAATACGCTTGATCTCTCTGTTAGACACTTCCGCTTGACCATTTGTTTGCGGATGATAGGCAGTAGCAACTCGATGATTCACATTATAACGCTGCATCATAGAAGTGAACTTACGGTTGCAGAAATGCGACCCTTCATCACTTATGATTACCCGAGGCGTTCCAAACCTTGTGAAAATCTGCTTATAAAGAAAATTCAACACTGCCTTTGCATCATTTGTCGGTAGAGCTTTGACTTCTACCCATTTTGAGACATAATCGACTGTCAGCAAGATGTACTGATTGTTGCAGGACGAGACAAAAGGCCCCATGAAATCAATTCCCCAAACATCAAAGACCTCGACTTCAAGCATCACATTTAACGGCATCTCATCATTTCTCGTCAAATTTCCCACTCTTTGGCAAGGATCACACCTTAAAACAAACTGATGAGCATCCTTAAATAAAGTAGGCCAGAAAAAACCTGCTTGCAGAATACGAGCTGCCGTCTTCTCACCACCATAGTGTCCACCATAAACTGTTGAGTGGCAGTCTCGTAATATCCCCTCCGTCTCACAGAACGGGATACATCTCCTGATGATCTGGTCAGCTCTCGGTCTAAACAAGTATGGTTCATCCCACATATACCACTTCACCTCATGCAGAAACTTCTTTTTTTGAGCTGAGGTCAAATTAGGAGGCAAAATATTGCTGACAAGATAGTTTACAATATCTGCAAACCATGGCTCTTCCTCCTGAACTGCGAACAATTGCTCATCCGGAAAAGACTCGTTGATCAATGTCTTATCCTGTGAAGTAGACTCGGGATTCTCCAATCTAGAGAGATGATCAGCTACTTGATTCTCAGTACCTTTCTGATCCTTGATCTCTAACTCAAATTCTTGTAGTAAGAGCACCCAACGAATGAGTCTCGGCTTCGAATCCTGCTTGGAAACCAAATAGCGAATGGCCGCATGATCAGTGAATATTATCACTTTTGTCCCAAGCAGATAAGATCGAAATTTCTCAAAACCAAAGACTATAGCCAAGAGCTCCTTCTTAGTAGTGGTGTAGTTCATTTGGGCCCCGTTTAAGGTCTTGCTAGCATAGTAGACCACATAAAAGAGATTATTCTTGCGCTGCCCAAGAACTGCGCCTACCGCATAATCACTCGCATCACACATCATCTCAAAAGGCTATGTCCAATCCGGTGCTGTAATAACTGGCGCAGTGATTAAACTCTTCTTGAGAGTCTCGAATGCCGTCAAACATTCATCATCAAATTGGAAAGGCACATCTTTCTCAAGCAAGTTGTACAGCGGCTTAGATATCTTCGAAAAGTCCTTGATGAAACGCCGATAAAAACCCGCATGACCAAGAAAACTACGGATTCCTTTCACAGAAATAGGTGGTGGAAGATTTTCAATGACTCCCACTTTGGATTTATCCACCTCAAGACCCTTGCTAGAGACCTTATGCCCAAGAATAATGCCTTCACGCACCATAAAATGACATTTTTCCCAATTGAGCACCAAATTAGTTTCCACACACCTTTTGAGCACGGCACGAAGATTATTCAAACATTCATCATACAAATGTCCAAAGACGGAGAAGTCATCCATGAACACCTCAACATTATTCCCAATCATGTCAGAGAATATAGCCATCATACATCTCTGAAAAGTGGTCGGGGCGCCACATAACCCAAACGAAACTCTGCGAAAAGCAAACGTGCCAAATGGACAAGTGAAGGTAGTCTTTTCTTGATCCTCTGGTGCAATACAAATCTGATTATATCCCGAGTAACCATCCAGAAGACAATAATACTCATGACCAGCCAACCTGTCAAGCATCTGATCAATAAATGGAAGAGGGAAGTTATCCTTCCTCGTGGCCTTGTTCAACTTTTGGTAGTCCATACATACTCTCCATCCTGTAACTGTTCGAGTGGGGATGAGCTCATTCTTCTCATTTGCTACCACAGTGATACCTCTTTTCTTAGGCAAACATTGCATGAGGCTCACCCAAGAACTGTCAGAAATAGGATAAATGATGTCTGCATCCAGCCATTTCAGAATTTCTTTCTTCACCACCTCCTTCATGATAGGATTAAGTCTACACTGTTGCTCAACAGTTGGCTTACTACCCTCCTCTAGCAAAATCTTATGCATGCAGTATGAAGGGCTGATCCCCTTGATGTCTGCTATGGTCCATCCAATAGCCGATTTGAATTCTCTCAAAATTCTTAAGAGCTTGTCCTCCTCACTACCTGAAAGGTCAGATGCAATAATAACAGGTAAAGTAGATGCATCACCTAAAAAGGCATACCTCAAATGTTCAGGTAATGGCTTAAGCTCCAAGGTAGGTGCTTCCTCAATTGATGGTTTGAGCTTTCCTTCAGTATTCTTGAGGTCAGAAGTACCAAGAGGTTCAAACGGCATGTCCAGCTTTCGCCTCCAGGAAGAAGCATTAAGATATTGTAATTGCTCGTTGCTATCTTCATCATCACTTTCGAAATCCCCCACTAAGGCCTTTTCTAATGCATCAGTCATTAGCATATGATCGAGTTCTGAAGTAACCGCAGAATCAATCACATCCACTTTCAAGCACTCCTCATCTTCTATATGGAATTTTATTGCTTTGAATACATTGAAGGTCACATCCTGATCCTGCACCCGCATAGTAAGTTCACCTTTTTGCACATCTATCAAGGTACGGCCAGTAGCCAAGAAAGGTCTTCCCAAGATTATGGAAATTTTCTTATCTTCCTCGAAATCCAGAATAACAAAGTCTGCAGGAAAGAAGAGCTTATCCACATTGACTAGCACATCATCCACTATGCCCCTTGGGTAACTAATAGAACGATCGGCCAATTGTAGAGACATGTAGGTGGGTTTTGGATCAGGAAAATCCAACTTTTTAAAGATCGATAACGGCATCAGAATGATGCTAGCTCCTAAATCACAAAGGTACTTGTCAAATGACAACTTGCCAATGGTGCAAGAAATGGTGAAGCTACCTGGATCTTTAAGCTTTGGAGGTAACTTTTGCTGCAGCACAGCGCTGCATTCTTCCGTTAGAGCAACGGTCTCAAGGTCATCCAGTTTCACCTTTCTTGAAAGAATACTCTTCATAAACTTCGCATAACTAGGCATTTGCTCCAGAGCCTCAGCGAAAGGTATATTGATGTGAAGTTTCTTGAACACCTCCAGAAACTTACCGAACTGCTTATCCAGCTTTTGTTGTTGCAATCTCTTAGGGAAAGGTGGTGGAGGATAGAGATGTTTCTCCCCTGTATTACCCTCAGGTAGAGTGTGTTCAACAGTAGTCTTCCTTGGTTCCGCCGCTTTCTCCTTTTGCTTAGCTTCTTCATCTCTAATTTCAGCTTCTCCTTCTTTTGCCTTTTCAGCATCAGCAACTTTCCCAGACCTTAAGGTAATAGCCTTGACTTGCTCTTTAGCTTCCTTCCTGCCAGGTACTTCCGTGTCACTAGGAAGTGTTCCAGGCTGACGATTGAGCACTGCATTGGCTATTTGACCGATTTGATTCTCCAAGGTCTTGATAGAAACCGCCTAACTCTTGCACAACAACTTAAGTTCCTCAAAATCAGCACTAGTAGGTGCAGCTGCACTTCCCTGTTGAGGATATGATTGCCTTTGAGCATATTGCTGCGGTTACTGGAATCCATGTGGATTGAACTGTTTACTCACACCTTGCTGATATGGTGGCTGAATAGCATTCTGATTATTACCCCATCTGAAATTTGGATGATTTCTGTTGTTAGGATGATAAGTAGCTGGCACAGGCTGCTATTGTCACTGATAATTGTTCACATACTGAACAGATTTGTTGACAAGAGAACACTGATCTGTAGCATAAGAACCTGCACAAAGCACACAGACCATAGCTATTTGATTGACTCCACAGGTAGCTAGAGAATCGACCTTCATAGACAGCGCTTGGAGCTGCGCTGCAATAGCGGTGGCTGCATCGACTTCCAGAATACCTGCTACCTTCCCAGGCATCATCCTCTGAGTTGGGTTTTGATGCTCATTTGCAGCCATTGTTTCAATAATATTATAAGCCTCAGTATAGCTTTTGGCCCACAAGGCGCCTCAAGCTGCTGCATCGAGCATGGGCCGAGATTGGGCCCCCAAACCATTATAGAAACCAGTGATCACCATCCAATCGGGCATTCCATGATGTGGGCACTTTCTCAACATTTCCTTGTAGCATTCCCAAGCTTTGCACATAGATTCTGTAGGTTTCTGCGCAAACTGAGTAAGAGCACTCCTCATAGCAGCAGTCTTTGCCATTGGATAAAACTTTACCAGAAACTTTGTGCGAGATCTTTCCAAGTAGTGATGGACCCAGCTGGTTCAGAATGTAACCAGTCCTTAGCTTTGTCCCTCAGTGAGAATGGGAAAAGCCTCAGCTTGATAGCCTCATCAATCACGCCATTATATTTGAAAGTACTGCAGATCTCGACAAAATTCCTTATGTGCATGTTGGGGTCTTCAGTCGCAACACCTCCGAAAGAGACAGAATTCTACACTATCTGAATAGTTCCCGACTTGATTTCAAAGGTGTTAGCTTGAATAGCCGGATGAAGAATGCTTGACTGAATGTCATCAATTTTAGGCCGAGAAAAGTCCATAAGAGCTGGATAGGCCAGAACAATACGATCACCCATGATTACTGGTTTTTTCTG
The DNA here is from genome assembly GCF_009905375.1 of Apium graveolens. Lineage (NCBI taxonomy): Eukaryota > Viridiplantae > Streptophyta > Magnoliopsida > Apiales > Apiaceae > Apium > Apium graveolens. Next base: position 113,350,488 of record NC_133656.1, read on the forward strand.
CTCACTTCCTGAATCCGAATCTTCAAAATCTATCTTCTCCGGAATATCAAAAACTTCGTCTGTCTCCTCGGCTGTATCTAAAGTCCTATTGCGAGTACGAGAATGAGTTTTCATAAACGCTCGCTAAAGTACCTGAAACACAACCAGAAACAATAAGTAACAAATACGTCTTAATCACTGAGTCCTAACGACCAATGATGGTAAGTACATCAACTAAACAAATACGCCGAGTCCCCGGCAGCGGCGCCAAAAACTTGTTAGGGCGAAAACACGCGCTAATAACACACGCAAGTATACGCGTTCGCAAGTAATGTAGAATACTTTCTAGTTCGTTCCCACAGAGACTCAGACTAATTATGTTCAATTAAACTCACTCACCAATGTATGATTATTTTTCAATTTTAAGACAATAACACTTAGATTTTGATTACCTAATTATTAACTACAATTAACTACTAAAATTAACCACTCAATTAACACTTCGAATTAACAATAGTAAAACACTCATGAGATCACAACTTCATTACTACTTCCTTCAATAGTTATTGTTAATTCCCTTAGCATGCAACAGTGATGATATTAATCGAATAACACGAAACTGATAAAAGCCAACTTTCATTGTACTAATACCATTCTACCAAACATCCACAATTAAGATAGAAGTTGAATAGGCATCAATTATGTTGAGTCCCTATATGTCTACAGAAATTGACAACATAATGATTTAAGCACAAGTTATTCCTTTTGATTACACAGGGCGAATAAAACGGTTAGAGTTACCCACTAATCATGCAACATCATACATTAACCTATGCTAGCATGGCAAGTTCTAAATCTCGAGATCCACCGTCACTTCACAAGAGATTAACACCCTATCTTATATGTTCGCGACGCACATAAGACGAATACGCACAACCAATACTAGATATCATACAATCATCACACACTAAGGTATTACACAACTAACTAAAGAATTCCATAGTAAATCCGTTACAACCCCATGATCACGATTAGCCCATAATAGCACTTATCGTCATCATGGGTTCATATGAAAACATGATAAATAAACACAAGAGAATAATAACTAAACTAATTATATTAAACCAGAGTACGTCACAAGAGTAAATAAGTTCAAAGCAAGAAAACTAGCATCCAACCTTACAACGAAATAAAGAATTACAAGAAAATATGCTTCATCTTCGTTGCGGTATGCTAAAATGGTCTTCTTCCTTATCTCCTTCTCTCCTTGCTTAATACAACGATTCCACCACATGAAAACGTCTCTGAATCTACTTATATAGAAGTCCCATAAAACTCAGATTACACAGAAGTTGGAAGCCAAACAGAAATAGAAGTCTAAAATAAATATTCTTTTTTCCGACCCTGCGCGGCCGCTCAGCATAGCTGAGCGGGCGCTTAGACCCCTACTGGAATTTTTCTGAGTTTCCTCCGTTTCTTCGCTGTAATCTGCTCCTCTCTTTCCTCTCGCAATGCTAGACATATGCCAAGGCTTATTCTTGATGATTACTCCCCTGAAATGCAACTAATACCCTGAAATGCACAAACAATAGAAAAACGCATCAAATACACAAAATACTTGATTTCAAGACACCAATTTAAGCTATTTTAAGATGTTCTAAGGGGTATAAAATGCCACTTATCATGCTTCAATCACAATAGGTTTTGATGAGATCAGAGATTCCTGATCCCCTTCCTCAGCATCTTCAGCATCCTCAGATTGAGTTTGTGCAATATGCACACCTTCTCTCATCTTCCTCAATTTTTATTTTCTAGATGGAGGGGTGACATGATCTGTATCAGAATGTGAAGACCTCTTTCTTTTCTGAATGCCAGAAGCTTCAGCTGTTATCTCCTTCTGAAGAGTTGAGTCTTCAGCTTCTTCTGTCACAGGTTCTGATGCAGGAACCTGTATATGTTCTTCCTCATCTGATTCATCTCTCAGAATCAGCCTTCTCTTTCTCCTTGGTGGAGATTGAGGAACGGATTTAGCTCTTGAGGTTTTGGGTCTGGAGGATATGTCAGATTTTACAACTGGCACTTTTTGAGAAGCACCAGAGGTTGGTTTGGTTTGGATTTGGGTCTGGACTATGAAGTGTTGATAACAGGTGCTGATGTTGGTGGTTGTGAGGTAGACTGTGGTTGTTGAGTAGTGGATGATTGTGATGGTGCTACATCAGGGAATATGGTTGTGTAAGTGCCTGTGATAGTGTTGAATAAGAACTGTTTGACAGATTGGGGTATTTGGAGAGGTCTTAGTACTTCCTTCTTGTTATCAGCAGATAACAAGTCAGTAAATGCCCTTTTATGTAACTTAAAAGGTTCCATTAGGTCACTGAACACTTGTGGCTTATCAGGACAACAATAACTATAAATTAATTGACAGAACCTAGCAAAATATACTACATTTGCATCTTCCTTCATTCTATCACCAATATAGCCTAACTTAGCAGATGCATAATCAAAATGAGTCTGATTAAGAAGTGCATACCCTATTTGTTGACTCATGATTGGAATGACATCGAAATTGGAGCATTTGTTAGCAAAAGTCTTTGTGATGCAATCAAAGAAGAAGCTCCATTCCCTCCTGATGTAAGGCTGTTAGGCCTCAATGATACTATAGAAGGGGGTTGAATATAGTATCTACAATCAATTCGATTATGAACACAAGTATGTAACAGAAAACAAGTTTATTCAATATATCAAACTCTGTTACAGTAAATTAATCTACTCTCTCAATGATGTATGATATCACTAAGAGATGCTAGTATTATAATGAATAATATTCTCATGAATGATAACACTTATAGTGTAAACCCTAATCTGTGTTTATATACTACACAGTTACAAGATATCTCCTAATTGATATGATATGTTCTGTTTCCTAAAATATATTAATCAGAGATTATCTACTGTAGTCCTTTAGCTGTATAACTCTCCAAGCATATCTTCTTTTGTTTAATCCAGATCCTCTCCTGTAAATCAGCCGTTTTTCATCCCTGAAGTGTATCCACACTTAAGTTTTGATGTAAGTTCTGACGCCTTAAGTTCTGATAACTTCCTGCCTTCAGCAAGTTCTGATTTCCAGTTAAGTTCTGATACTAAGTTCTGAAACTAAACAAATCAGATTAGACATGACATCACAAATATATCTAACAATCTCCCCCTACTTCTAAATTACAATAATATACAAGTTTATAGATTTGATTATGTCAAAAACATTTAACTACAAATGCAATGAGATATTATTTTAAACAGCTAAATACAACTTACAGTACATGTAGCTTTACCAATATCACTGGGTCAATCTGAATCCAAAGTGATTCCTTGTAAAATCTGTTACCAGCTTGTCCTCAGCATTTCTCAGAACTTCAACTAATTGTGCTTTGAATTGCATCAGTTCTTCATCTTCATTATCACCAATCTGATAAATGGCTGCTCTGAGTGTAGGAATTGATGTTCTTTCAAGTCTATCTCCAAGTCTGATAATTCTGGGATGTGAAAAGTCTTCCTTGTAGCATAAACATTTTCCCTTCAGAATTACTTCAATCTTGGCAGACTTCTTCTTCATAGAAACTTCCCTTCCATCATCTTCAGTAATTTTTGGAATATATTCAGAAGCTTTTGCACCAGAAATTCTGAGAAGATCCCTTATAGCCTTCAAAATATAATATGACCACCTTCTTGTAACATCAGATTTTACTTCCAGAAGGTAGTGAATATGTTGAAGCTCTTTGACAGACTTCTTTAGCACATCAGAATCTGCTAGTCTGTAAGTTCTGCCATCATTGAGAAACAGGATCAATTTTTCTTTAACTTCTGATTTATCATGAGTATCCATGACAATTTGAGCAGACAGCACTTTGTCAAGGTGCTTTTGTTTGATTTCCTCATATGGTTTATCTATCAGAATGAAAGGATCTCTGAGAGTAACTTCTACTCCTGTTTGTATCTTTTCTTTGTCAGAACTTAATCCAGACTTGTCTCTAGCTTGCTTGGCTTTTAACCTAAATGTTGCAAGTTGATTCAACATTAGCCTGGTCTTAGGTTCCATTGGAGTAGCTTTGTTCCATAGCAGCTTCTTTTTATCAGCAATTGTCAACTTTCCCAAATCAACTTGAGCTCTGTCAGAGGTTGATGTCTTGATGACTTGTTCAAGATTTACAGATTCTTTTGTAGCTTGCTGTTCTGAAATTTCTTCAGGATTTGTCAAGTTCTGAACTTCTTCACTCTGAACAACTTGAGCTATGTCAGAGGTTGTCTTAGATTTTTCTGTCACCTTTCTTCTTTTCATAGTTTTATCTTCTGCAGCAGCATCATCAAATACTTGAACCATCTTGCACACAAGATCCATCAAAATTTGAGGAATTTCCATCTTCTGTTTCTTGACTTTCTTCCCAACTTTTCCTTTTCCCTTGTCTTTGGGATCAGTAGCAGTTTGAGATCTAGTACTTGATCTAGGAATCTCTATGGCAGATCTTTCTTTTATCACAATCCCCTTTTCTTTTGGCCTTGGTGGCTTTTTAGCATCAGAAGCTTTTGACTTTGGTTTTCTCTTCTCAGCAGCAAATTTAGCTTCTTCTTCTCTTAATTCCTCTAAATCCACTCCTGGATTATCCTTAAGGAATAGTCTCTTGGCCATTTCTTCATCAATAGTTTGAATTTTGGGATCCTTGTAAAAGAATGTTGCTTTCTTTTCTTTGAATTTCAAAGTTTGCAAAAACTGCTGTGACTCTTGGCTTCCAGCTTGGACTATCACATCAGAAGTAGTTGTCATCAGTATTTGAAGTATCAGCATTTGTGATCAACAAAGGAACATCTTGATATGTTGGCTTCTTTCCTTCCTTATTCCTCCCTTGCATAGCAGATCTATCAGAACTTGTCCGTTGAGTGGGAATTCTGCTCAGCTGCTTCCCTTGACTTTGACCTCTACTCTTTTCAGAGTTTCCCTAGTCATCTCCATGATCATCCTTTTTCTTCGTGTTTGGCTTGGTGAGCATTTGGACTTAACTACCTTCTCCCCCTTTTTGGCATCATCTGTCAGGAGTAGAGAAAGAAGGAGTTCCACTGAAGATTGGATCTCATTTAACTGAGTCTGTTGAGCAGCTTGATTTTGTAATACCTCATCCAGTTGGGCCTGCTGCTTGGTTTGAACAAGCTCAATAGCATCCACTTTTTCATGAATTGGTCTGATAAACCTCTTCTTGTCTAGATCTTGCATCATGGCTGTTTTTATCTCACCTAATTATTTTTCTGAGAAATATAACTGTTACAGTAAATACCAAAAATAAGTCAAGTAAATAAATAATGCCACGCAAGCATCAGGATTTGCATCAGAACTTGACTATTATCAGAATTTAACGGTCATCAGAACATGGATTCTGTACTCAAAAAGTGAATGACTGTTTCTATGTTTCTTCACATAAATACTGACTGGTTTCTTCAGAGTTTAATCATCAGAACATAATCAGAACTTGTCCTCGGTATTTATGCAAATAATACTTAACTGTTTATCAGAAACAACTTAATCACCACAGTAATTTTCATCATTCATATGGAGTGATAGTGTGTGTATGTGCAAATGATCAGATAAAGATTAAAGTCTGATAAACTTCAGTATATCTTCAAAATAAGGCATAACTAAGAAAATTGCTTAAAATCTGTCTTGAATTTTGAAGTCTACCGTAGAATAAAGTTATGCAAGAATCCACCTCAACTGTTTGTGCTTATTTTATCCATCTTTTGAAATTCTTTTGGCAAGGGCTTCTCAGCGTAAATGAGTTACAACTGCCATCAAAATTAATGTTGTTATCAGAATATTTCTCCAGTAATCAGAGAATGTGAAAAGTCACCAAGAAAAATTAATTTGCTTTTATAATGCATATAACTTAATACCAACAATGCACTTGGATCTTCCTTTTCACATAAATTACTCTAGATCTCAAAGGAGAACCTGATTTCAATTTTTCTTTTCTTTTATTTTTTTCAGATAAGTGAGGCTTATCAAGCATGTAGTTCATCCTTAAGATTTACTGACATCAGAATTTGACAGATAAGAAGCAATAATCTAGTTTGTGACTTAGTAATAAGATACAGGAAGTAAATTTGACTAAGATCAAAATCAGAATTTGCTTGTGTTATTGATTTTCACATAAATAACTAATTCAAACATGGGATACATAGTTTGTTAAAGACTACTAAGTCAGCATCTAACAAGATAATCCTCATTGGATTGAATCATCACAGAACATTCAAAACACTTTCAGAATTTATTGAATCACATCAGATAATAAGGAGTGTTTAATATGTTATAATTTAAGCACAAATTACATTGAGATAGAAAAATCTGTAAACACTGATCATAAAGTCAGATGTATGAGAACAAAAACTAAACAGATTTTGAGAAAGAACCTGAAACCATTCCAAGTTCATTTACCAGTCTTGTAAAAGTAGCTTCACATAGTGATTTTGTAAAGATATTTGCTAGTTATTGATCTGTTGGAACAAAATGCAATTCCACTGTACCTTCCATCACATGTTCCCTTATGAAATGGTACCTACTGCTGATGTGCTTTGTCATTGAATGTTGAACTGGATTTCATTTCATAGCAATAGCACTTTGATTATCACAGTAAATGGGTATTTCAGAAAATTCTAACCCATAGTCCAGTAACTGATTCTTCATCCAAATAATCTGTGCACAACAGCTTCCTGCAGAAATATATTCTGCTTCTGTAGTTCATATGGAAATTGATTTTTGTTTCTTGCTAAACCAAGAAACTAATCTGCCTCCAAGAAATTGGCAGCTTCCACTAGTGCTTTTCCTGTCTATTTTGTATCCTGCAAAATCTGCATCTGAGTAACCTATTAGCTTCAAATCTGATTCCCTAAAATACCACAATCCTAGATCAGCTGTACCCTTGAGGTACTTGAAAATTCTTTTCACAGCTATTAGATGAGGTTCTCCTGGATCAGCCTGAAATCTTGCACAAAGACAGGTAGCATACATGATATCTGGTCTACTTTTTTAATTACATGATTGATGTCCCAAGGTTTCAGGATTCTGTTGAAAAAGCTTGGTCTCTGTCTTGCTCGGGGTCATGTTATGCTAAATTTGCTCACAAGCTTAAGGAATTAAAGGTTTTACTTCGTCAACTAAACAAGGCTCACGACAACGTCTCTTCTAATGTGTTAGTGGCTCGAGCTAACCTTGAACAACTCCAAGTGAATTTTCTTAATAACCAAGACTCTTCCCTTCTTTCTGAGGAAAAGAATTTGATTAATATTTTGAATTTAGCTCTGGCTGAGGAAGAATCTTTGTACTTGCAAAAATCTAGGGTTAGATGAATGGGCATTGGCGATGGAAACAACTCCTTCTTTCATCAACAATGCAAAGCTCATTGGAACCGAAATAAAATTTTGGTGCTTGAAAATGATTCTGGGAATATTGTGCATGGCCAACATCTTTGTGCTAATGTAGTTGTTCAATACTTCCAAACTTTTCTTGGGTCTGAAGTCACTCACTCTCCCATTGACCTAGACGCTGTTGATTGTCAGGTTTTGACAGATTCTCAAGCCACTACTCTCAGTGCTTCTGTTAGTGATGTTCTTATTTACAACACCTTGAAGAAAATGAAGAAGAACAAATCTCCTGGACCAGATGGGGTTAATGTCGAATTTTTTCTCGCAACTTGGAGCACTACTGGTACGGATTTCTGTAACTCAGTCAAGTCCTTTTTTTCCACAGGGTTTCTTCCTTCGGGTATAAACTCCACTCTCATTGCCTTGATCCCTAAAGTTGACTCACCTACTAGAATGGCTGACTTTCGTCCCATTTCACTTTGTACGGTCATGTATAAATGCATAGCCAAGATCATCGCATCCAGACTCAAATTGATTATGCCCACAGTGATAGATATTGCCCAATCTGCCTTTATACCTGGGAAATCCATTTCAGACAATATTCTGCTAGCACAGGAATTGTTTAGAGGTTATGGGAGGGATACTGGGACTTCTAAGTGTGCCCTAAAAATTGATCTTCATAAGGCTTTCGACTCCTTGCATTGGGACTTCATTTTAGCTGTCTTGGTCCGGTTTAAATTTCCTGCCATTGTGATTAAGTGGCTAAAAGCATGCTTATTTACAACCAAATTCTCTGTTAAATTAAATGGGATCATTCACGGCTATTTCAAAGGGACGAAGGGTATTCGACAAGGTGACCCTTTATCACCCTACATTTTTGCTTTGTGCATGCATGTTTTATCTGGGTTGCTCAACAAGGTTCCTCCAGGGTTTCGTTATCACTGGCGTTGCAGAGAGATGGGATTAACCCAACTGTTTTTTGCAGACGACATTCTCTTTTTCAGTCATGGCTCTCAAGTGTCTGTAAGCACATCATGGAATCCATAGCAAGGTTCTCTACTTGGAGTGGTCTAGTCTCGAGCATCCATAAGAGTAACAGCTACTTGTGCAACTGTGATAGCAGTTTTACTACTTGGTTTGATACTTTGTTAATTCCGCGAGGTACCTTACCAGTTCGGTTTCTTGGAGTTCCGTTGATTACCTCCCAGCTCTGTATCAACGATTGCATGCTCTTATTGTTACAACCGGCATTTTCGTGTAATATTAATTGTAAAATTTGGTGTAATTATAAAGTCGAATGCCAATATATTCAACTATTGTATGCTTGTGTGAATGAGAATATCCGCGTCTTAAATTTTTGATATGTGGTATATGATTTTTTAAATCAAAAGTTTAATTATTTCTTTCATTTTTGATTTATAATGAATATCTTAAACCTTGAATAAATATCTTTTTAAAAAGTTATTTGTTCACAAAATTCAAAAGTAGTTTTATAAAATTTCTAAAAATCCAAGTTATTTTATGGTATAAATTTTATAATTTTTGAACTTGTATTTTATTTTATAAAAATAAATCTTTATAAATTTTAGTTGTCATATTTAGCAAATTACAAGAAAGCCCTTACATGCAAACCACCCTTTCATTCTTTTCAAGGACAAAGAGGACAATTCCAAACCCACTAACTCATGAACTAGTAGCCAAATTACCTCCTTGACCTTGCATGCAAGTTAGCTTAGTTCTAGCTAGAAGGATACCCTTGTCATTTCTCAAACCCACTCACATTATAGTCAAATCAAGATATAAAAACAACTCAAAGAAGTGATCATCACTTCACTTCACCCCACTACTTCACTCTCATCTCCTTCTTCCCCTCCCTCTCGGCTTTTTCCCCCTCCCCTCTCGGCAATTCCCAAAAACCGAGCCCCCATCCCCTTCTTTCTTCATTTCTCACTCAAACAATCATCCTATTAACAAGTAATCCTACTCCCTACATGTTGTCCTTGTATATCTTAAGAGTTTAGAGTAGAAAAACTTATGTGTTGACCTTGCATGGTGGTGTGTTGTTAAAACTCCAAGTGAATATCCTTTGATTCTTGTGAATTCAAGGCTTTCACCATGAGTTATAGTAGCAAGGGTTGAGAATGGCTAGACATGAGTATATTACACTCATGCAATTGTTGTTTTCACCCTAATCCATTCGGCCATGACTTGATAGGAGCCGAATGGATGGTGTTTTGGTTGTCATGTTCCACTTTGTATGTTTTTGTGATGATAACATGAAAATCTTAGTGAAGTTTTAATAAAACCCTTTGCATGCTAAGTGATCATCTAGATATAGCTTATTATAGGCTTGCATGTCAATTTCATGGTAATATATATTTAGAAAACATGTTGCTTTGATTGGTAAAACTCGAAGACATGCATGCATGTAAATTTCTCTTGGAATGTTGGAAGATTTTGATCATTTGGAAAGATTTTGTTAGTAAGCTTTAATTTCAGTAGGAATAAGGTGTTAATATTGATTAATGCTCCTTGATTCATGGTAATAATTCGTGGTTATCTTTTATAAAAATGTATATCTTGTTGTTTCAAAAACTTGATGATTTGTGAGTTGTGAAGCGTAGTTTCTTTTGTTTTGCCATAATTGCACCTTAGGTAAGGATGATCTCCACCAAAGTTATTTTGAGAATAAGGGAGTTAGTTCAGTAGATCACCATGATTAAGTCTTAGTTTGGGTATTGGGTTGTTGGTAGTTGAGTTTGTCAAGTCAAAACCTTGGAGAAATGAGAGTTATAATTTCTGCAGAAAATCAGTTTAGTATCCTGAGGTTTAGAGTGAGTTTTGACCATCTCATTGATGTGCACTTTGAGGTCCAAGCCACCAGAACTTAGTATTGGGAGTATATAAAAGGTTTTAGGTGTTGGTTGGAGGTTTGCATGTCATTTGGTTAGGTGCACAAGTAGAATAACAAAATCTGTCCAGCAGGGGACAGTTTTGTTGCAACTTAGAAATAGGGAGACTTGACCATGTCATGGGTAGGCCCTCATTAGGCCCTGTTGGGCCTTAATTAGAGGGAGTGTCAGAGAAGTTCTTCCAACCATAGTTCATAGGATATGAGTTAGAACTATGTGTCACAAGTTAATTCAAGTCAGGGCATTTTCTACCCCGAAAAACAGGGGAACCTTGGACTTTTAGCTTAGGCCCAAGAAGGCCCAAGCCAGGCCCTTGAGCCACATCAAGTTTAGGAGATGCCCTTAGGTCAGGAGAGTCTTGTGTAAAAGTTTTGAAGGAAAACTTGTAGTTTAAGAGTGTCTAATGCACTCAAGAAACCATAGTTGTCATTCTGAAATTTGCACCAGTGAGCACTTTCACTTATCACATAGTTTTAGAATACTTAGGAGTGAGAATTAGGTTGACCACCATAGTTGTAAGATAGTATAAGGTCAGTAGAGAAAAAGGCACAAGTGAGGGTCAATAGGTTTTGGATAGTTTAGTAAAGGCTCATCGAGTTAGGAAGATAAAATTTGAAGACTTTGTCTAGTTTAGCGACCAAGTGACTTAAGTTGTGAGTCGAGATCATCCAAGCCTAGTGTTGCATTATGGTGTATATGGTGTTATTTGGTATTAATATATGATATGTGATTATGTGGCTATGTGTGTACAATTATAATTTAAAGGTGAATATAAATTAAGTACATATAGGCCTAAGCGCCATCCGTGTTTAATTTTGGGTTATAAATAGGTTAAGTTGGTGAGAATATATTATAATGAGGATTATTATTATTTATGTAGGATCTCGAGACGAGGGAAAACTTGCCATAAAGGTCGAGTGAAGCTCCAGTTGCTCCTACCAGTCAGACCAGACCAGCTTTTCTCAAGGCAAGTGATTCAACTTGACCTTCGTATTTACTGCTAATAGTTCATATATTGCTACAACTATCCTGTGTCATTTGATATATTAAATCAAGCATATCTTATGTTTACCTTTGAATTATATAGAGATTCCATGAACCCTCGAGTACGTATTGCAAGTAGTTCAAAAGTCTTTTCATGATAGTTGAATGTCATGATAAAATAAAGAGTTGTTATACTACTTGATTGATCCTCTTGATTAACATGCTAATGATTCCTAAGTATTAATATCTCATCCTGATACTTGAACCCCTATAGAACCTTACCTTGAACTCTGATAGTCAGATACTTACCAACGTGATTCCTCATTGATTGATACCCTCTTTCTTATCCTAAAGCTTGACAATTCTGATATATATCCTAAGCTAAAGATCATTTCTGCTCACCTTAACACCCTTAGTATTCATGAAGCTTACATTCTTGATGATCCAGAACTTGAACCTTGATGAGAAACCATTGCTTAAAGCCCAATTTAGCATTACCCTTTTATAATATCCAATAGCCTCACTAAATCCCCTTGTCTAAATCTTTGATATATGAAAACCATTCAGTTACTTTAATAGAGTATAGTTTTGTGAATCATGGCCCTGAGATTTAGTACCATATTTCCCGTGTCTCGAGTTGATCTATAATCCCTTGATAAAAATGTTTACTGTAAAAAGAGATTTTGTTATAATTCGGCATCAGTTTTTAAAATAAATAAAATGTGGGTTTTCAGTCCCAAAGGGGGATAAATGTTTTCTTTGAATGGTAGATCTGGACTGAGACACGAGTCCTTTCCACACTTATATTAGGCTTAAAAGTTGCCTAGAGATTCCCATTAATGTTTTAGAACCCAGCGAGGTTCGGGATTACTTTGCGGCTGATCACCGGCTGTAATCCGTAGCGTCATAAAATGATTTTGATTAAGACATGATTTTGAAATTATTTTGATACAAGCAAAAATGATGCCATCACCCATAGTTTTATCCCTCGTTATCATTGGTTATGTCTTTCCATTGTCATTCTTTAATGTATATCTCAATTTATATTTTGTATCGTACTGTTAGCACTTGTTGAGCATTTGGCTCACTCCTTGCTTTACCCTGATATTACAGCTAGCAGCTATGGTTAAATTCAAGCAAACTGCTCGTAAGACCTATGATGCTGATGCTTATGTTCGAGCTCAGGTAGAATAAGAGATAGTAGTTTTGTGTGAGGACTTGCTATTTAAAATCAGTTGTAATAGATGGTAGTGTTGGGCTGTTCTAAACCCTAACCTGTAAGATCTTGGAGTTGGTTATGTTTACTTCTTTTTAAAATGTTGTAATAGTTATATTTAATTTGCTGTTTAAGTTGGGGGTGTGACACTTATCAGCAAAATAACGAGTAAACTGAACTCATGGACTACGTTACTTCTATCTTTGGCTGGGAGAACTCTTCTTCTCAAGTCAGTTATCTGTGCTATAGAGGCGTTTTGGTGTAATCACTTTTTTCTTCCAGCTACAGTTCATGCAAATATTCAATCTCTTCTCACAAGATTCTTATGGCGGGGTAATATAAATCAAAAAGGTGGTGCAAAGCTTTCCTGGCAAACTGTGTGCCTTCCCAGAGAGGAAGGAGGTCTTGATTTAAGGAACATGCTCGAATGGAATAAATCCCAGATCATCTGTCATTTGTTAAAGGTAGTAACCAAATCCAACACCCTATGGGCCTCCTGGGTGAACAAAACGGTGCTCAAAGGTAAAAATTTCTGGACTACAAAAATTCCTTCAGATTGTTCTTGGATATGGAAAAAACTGTTAAAGCTGCGTCTTTTGGCTATGCACTTTGTGTGTTTTAAAATTGGAAATGGCGAGTCTATCTCGATTTGGTTTGATCCTTGGTGGCAACACACATGTTTAGCATCTTCTGTGTTCTCCCCCATTATTTCTCAGAGTGGATTGCACCATAACGACAAACTCGACGCTATTATTTGCAATGGTGCCTGGTCTCTCCCAACAGCAAACTCTCGAAGCCATCACCTTGACCCTATGCTGGTACATTGGCTTTCAACCTTTGACCACCCAACTTTGCATGCAGGGCCTGACCTTCTTTTATGGAATGGCATTGATGCTTCAAAAGTCAAACCTTGGCATATTTGGGATTCTATCCGGTTTAAAGCAGATTTGCTTCCGTGGTACAAGGGAGTTTGGCATAAACTTCGGGTAAATCGGTATGCTCACCATATTTGGGTTACATGTCATGGAAGACTCCACACTCTAGCTCGTCTACATAGACTCGGTCTAGTGGTTTCTCAGCAGTGCTTCCTGTGTATTTGTGGTCGAGAAACAGACTCCCATCTCTTCCTGCATTGCTCGTATAGCAGATGGGTTCTTCGCAGCCTTATGTCCCCTTTTGATATCGCCATTCAAGGAAACACTTGGAACAGTTTCATTGCCTTTCTTATAGATCTCCCGGATAAAACTAAGAGCTTATTAGAACTGTGTTGTGCTCAAATTTTCCGCTACCATATTTGGCGTAAGCGTAATGCTAGAGCTCATGACTCGGGAATCCTTGGACCTAGGAAGCTTTTAAATGAAATCAGGAAGGACTTTATTGCTAGACTTCATAGCTCGGCTTGGTTTTCTAAAATGTTAGAAAGTAGACCAGATTTTATTCACTGTACTAGCTTGTAGTAGGGTTTCTTTGTTTTGTTGCTTTCTATCTCCAATCTTTTTGTTTAGATTGGTTATAGATAGTCTCTCTATGGCCTGTCCTAGAGCATAGGCTAGATCCCTTCTTTTTCCCTTTGTTTGTTGATATATACATAATTTAGCAAAAAAATAGAGTAAAGAGCCAATCATACCTCTGTAGTTAGTAATATCTACTGATGCTCCAGTATTTTTATCTAACTTGGTGGCAGTGATCATGGGAGTGGATGCAGTTGAACTGTCTTGCATTCCAAATTTCTTGAGTAAATTTCTGGTGTACTTGGATTGATTTATGAAAGTACCTTCTTCAGTTTATTTTACTTGAAGTCCCGTAAAATAACTCAACTCTCCCATCATACTCATTTGATATCTTGACTGCATTAACTTGGAAAATCTTTCACAAAGTTTTGTATTTGTAGAGCCAAAGATGATATCATCAACATATATCTGTACCAAAAGTAAGTCCTTTCCATGATTGAGGTAGAATAAAGTCTTGTCAATTGTGCCTCTGTGAAATCCACTTTCCAGAAGGAATTGAGCTAAAGTCTCATACCATGCTCTAGGAGTTTGCTTAAGGCCATAAAGTGCTTTATCAAGCTTATAGACATGATTTGGAAATTTTGGATCTACAAAGCCTGGAGGTTGTTCAACATATACCTCTTCTTCCAATTCTCCATTGATAAAAGCACTTTTCACATCCATTTGAAAGACTTTAAACTTCTTGTGAGCAGCATAAGCCAAAAAGATTCTTATGGCTTCCAATCTAGCAACTGGAGCAAATGTTTCATCATAGTCAATACCCTCATATTGAGAGTAACCTTTAGAAACCAGCCTTGCTTTGTTTCTTGTAATTATGCCATCACTGTCAGTTTTGTTTCTGAACACCCATTTTGTACCAACAACTGATCTGTTCTTTGGTCTTGGTACTAGGGTCCAGACTTTATTTCTTTCAAATTCATTTAACTCTTCTTGCATTGCTTGCACCCAATCAGCATCTTGAAGAGCTTCTTCCACTTTCTTTGGTTCAGTATTAGATTGAAAGGAATGATAGAGACATTCATTTGTTATTGTTGTTCTAGTTCTGACACCTGCTTCAGGATCTCCAATTATTAAGTCAGGTGTGTGTGATTTAGTCCACATCCTTGCAGATGGAAGTTGATCTCTAGAAGTGGATCCTCCCCCATGATCCATACTGTCTCCATCAGCATTTTCTGATGCTCCCCCTGAAGTTATGCTCTCTGAGATTCCAGAATTTGAGTGGATCCTTCAGGAATTGAAGAATTAGAGTTTCCAGAATTATCAGAATTTGATGAATCAGAACTTGAAGAGCCAGTGACTGGTTCTGATGCTTCTTGAGAGTCTTGAGATGTGGTATGATCATCAGCTTTCCCCCCTGAACAGGTGCATTTTCCTTTGGAGCAGTCACCACAGTTTCAATGACATCAGAATTTAACCCGTCAGAACTTACAGGATCAGGATTTAGGTCATCAGAATTTACAGAATTAGAATTTACATCTTCATTTTTAAATCTTAGCTGATCATGATCATTGAAATCTTCAAGTCCATTAATCTTTTTATCATCAAAAGATACATTGATAGATTCCATGACAACCCTGTTGTGCATATGTTGTGTACTTGATGATTTCATATACAAAACATCTAAGTAGATTTTACTTAGTGAAATTATGTAGCACTCGACGGAATTATAGTCTCGACGGATAACTCATTATAGTCCCGACGGATGTTAACTTATTATCCATCGAGTGAGTAGCTTATGTAATAATAAGTCTGTAGCACAGTTCTGTATACATCTTTGTATAGAATCTGTAGTAGCCTATAAGTCATGTTGACTTTAACTAGATATGCAGAATAGGTTGATTAATTGTATATAAATGATGTCTTGTAATTCTGCATAAGTGAAATAAAGTCAAGTGCCAAAATAGCTACCGACGGATGATTAACAAAGCCATCAACGGATGATCAAATGACTATCAACGGATGTTTAATATAGCAGTCGACGGATGATCAATGAAGCCATCAACGGATGTTCAGAAAGTCGACGGATGATCATATATCCAACGGATGTTCATAGAATCCAACGGATGATCATGTAAAGAATTCAAACAGCAGTTGAACAATGAAAGCTGAGCACAGCCGTCGAGAAGTATATAAATCTACTGTGGAAGCCCATTAACTGGGTAATAGAGGACGAAAAGCAGCAAAGCTTAAGACTGATAGTTGTTATATTTATTCAGTCTTTTTGACTTTGTAATCTTGGTAATATATAAACCAGGAACGTAGCAAATAGAAAGATAACAGTTGAGAAACAAAAACAGAGAAATCTTTGTAAGCAGAATTTTTAGCATTTCCCTGTATTCTCAGTAGTTCAATTTTGTAAGCAGCTGTGAGCATTCTTGCACACAGAGTCCTCTCGATATATAATATATATATCTCTGGTGGAATTGTTTAAATCCACCAGAAACTTTTTAAAGACTCTTGTTTTTTAATTACTTATGTTTTGATTCAGTTAAGTTTCTATTCCGCATTGTGCTAATCAAAATACTTATATCTATATTCGAGTTGAACATTTTTATTTCGAGAAAAAGGTTCAAGAATTCCATTCAAACCCCCTTCTGTAATTCTTTCTATATTGTTAAGGGACTAACAATTGGTATCAGAGCAAGCTCTTAATCTACAAAGAGTTTAAAGATCAAAACAATTCAGCAAGATGAACAAGAAAGATGTTGGAGTCAAGATTCCTTTTCTTGATAAAGATAATTACCATCATTGGAAGGTAAAGATGCATCTTCATATGCTTTCTCAAGATGAGGCCTATGTGGACTGCATAGAAAGAGGCCCTCATGTTCCAATGAGAGCTGCAACAGGAAACGAGCCATCAGTTCCCAAGCCGAGGCACGAATGGTCTGATCCTGACATTGAACAAGTCAGGAAGGATAAAAAGGCCATGAACATTCTGTTCAATGGAGTTGATGCAGACATGTTTGACAACATTATCAACTGCAAAACTGCCAAGGAAGTTTGGGATACTATACAGATAATCTGTGATGGAACTGAGCAAGTTAGAGAAAACAAGATGCAGCTCTTGATTCAACAATATGAGCATTTTCATAATGAGGAAAGTGAGTCACTCACTGACATTTTTAGTAGATTCCAAAAACTACTAAATGCTCTTAAGTTGCATGGAAGAGTCTATCAGACTAAAGACTCTAATCTGAAATTCCTTAGATCTCTTCCAAAGAAATGGAAACCAATGACAGTCTCATTGAGAAACTCTCAAGACTATAAAGAGTTTACTTTGGAGAGACTGTATGGCATCCTGAAGACTTATGAGCTTGAGATAGAGCAGGATGAAAGGATGGAGAGAGGAAAGAAGAAAGGAGGATCCATTGCACTAGTTGCTGATTTGGAAAAGGAGAAGGAAGTGAAAATGGAAGCTGTAGAATCAACTTCAAAGATCTGTGAGAATAAGATAAAGGGCTTGCAGCAGAAAGTGAAGATTCATTGAGCCAAGATGACATGGAGGACATTGATGAGCACCAAGAATTTCTTTCCAGGAGATTTGCCAAGCTCAAGTTCAAAAAGAACTTTGGAGCAGCCAAGCCAAATAGAAACATGGTGGATAAGTCAAAATTCAAATGTTTCAAATGTGGCTTGGCAGGGCATTTTGCAAATGAGTGTAGAAAGTTTCCAGTAAGAAAAGGTTTGAGTCTATGATCTACTCAAATAAAAGGAAAGGGCTTTTATTACACAAGAGAATGACTGGGCAGCAGATGGTTTGGATGAAGATGAAGATGTCAACTATGTCAATCTAGCCCTAATGGCCAAGTCTGATGAAACAGAGACAAGTTCCTCAAAAAATCAGGGAAACAGAAGGAATCTTTGGTACTTGGATAGTGGTTGTTCAAGACACATGACTGGTGATTCTACCCTGCTCACAGAGTTTAAGGAGAGAGCTGACCCAAGTATTACTTTTGAAGATGACAGCAAGGGTTATACTGTGGGATATGGCTTGATTTCAAAGGACAATGTCATCATTGAAGAGGTTGCCTTAGTGGATGGTCTCAAACACAATCTGTTGAGTATCAGCCAGCTTTGAGACAAAGGCAACTCAGTAACCTTCAATAAAGAAGCATGTGTTTTGACTAATAATCAAAACAACAAAGTGGTTCTCACTGGTGTGAGAAGAGGAAATGTGTACCTAGCTGACTTCAACTCAACTAAAGCAGAATCTGTAACTTGTCTTCTCAGTAAAGCAAGTCAAGATGAAAGTTGGTTATGGCACAAGAAGCTATCCCATTTAAACTTCAAGACCATGAATGAGCTGGTAAAGAAAGAACTAGTAAGAGGCATTCCTCTAGTGGAGTTTACAAAGGATGGACTGTGTGATGCCTGCCAAAAAGGGAAGCAGATCAAAGCATCATTCAGGAAGAAACTTGATTCAGTAATTGAAGAGCCTCTGCAACTGCTTCACATGGATTTGTTTGGACCAGTCAATGTATTGTCAATTTCAAGGAAAAGATTTTGCCTAGTAATTGTAGATGATTTCTCAAAGTTCTCTTGGACATATTTCCTAAAGTCTAAAGATGAGGCTAGTGAAATCATCATCAATCACATAAGGCAAGTTAACAATAATCCTGATTTCAAAGTTAGAAGAATCAGGAGTGATAATGGAACTGAGTTCAAGAACTATGTCATGAGAGCATTTTGTGAGGAAAATGGGATCTTGCATGAGTTTTCAGCAGCAAGGACTCCTCAACGGAATGGAGTAGTGGAAAGGAAGAACAGATCACTTATTGAAGCTGCAAGGATAATGATTGAAGAATCAAAATTACCAACATATTTCTGGGCTGAAGCTGTAAATACTGCATGCTACACTTAGAACATTTCTCTGATTAATCAAGCAAGATGCATGACTCCTTATCAATTGTTCAAGAACAAGAAGCCAACTCTAAACTTTCTTCATGTCTTTGGCTGTAAATGCTATATTATGAGAAATCAAACTGATCAAAATGGGAAGTTTGATGCTAAAGCTGATGAAGGAATTTTTGTTGGATATGCTGTTAGTAAAGCATATAGAGTCTATAATCTTAGAACCAACATTGTTGTGGAATCTATTCATGTTGTGTTTGATGATAAAAAGATTGAAGGACTGGAAGATGGAGATTACCATGAGAGCCTCAAATTCGACAATGTTGAGATGGTCAGTGATGAAGGTGATGATGAGAGTGATCAAGAAACAGTGTCTAAGGATAATGCAGACAAATCTACCACCAATGAAGCACAAAACTCAACATCCGTCGAGTTGCATAATGCTTCATCCGTCGGAAGGCAATCTGTGTTATCCGTCGGAAGACAACCTGCATCATCCGTCGGAACTCAAAATTCACCATCCGTCGGGTTATCAAAAGGAGCAGGAAGTCAAGACAGATCACCTACAGAAAATTCTCCTTTATCAAATCAAAGATCCACAAACTCAGGGGGAATTTCTAGCAATCAAAACTCAATAACACATCAAGACAATCATGAGGCCTCTTCATTTAGAGCTAATCTACCTCAACAAAGGAAATGGAAAAAAGATCACCCCTTTGAACTTATTATTGGTGATGTTTCTTCTAGAGTTCAAACAAGGAGAGCAACTCAGGAAGAATGTCTATACAGTAGCTTTATATCAAAGGAAGAACCAAAGAAGGTAGAAGAAGCTTTGTTATATCCTGATTGGATTTTAGCTATGCAGGAGGAGCTAAACCAATTTGAAAGGAATAAAATATGGAAGCTGGTACCCAAGCCTAAAGGAAAGAATCCAATAGACACCAAATGGGTATTCAGAAACAAGATGGATGAAAATGGCATAGTAGTAAGGAACAAAGCTAGATTGGTTGCTAAAGGCTATTGCCAGCAAGAAGGAATAGATTTTGATGAAATATTTGCTCCTGTTGCAAGACTTGAAGCCATCAGAATCTTCTTAGCCTATGGAGCCCATGCCAATTTCAAGGTCTATCAAATGGATGTCAAAAGTGCCTTTCTGAATGGAGATTTGGAGGAAGAAGTATATGTCAGTCAACCTCCTTGCTTTGAAGATCCAAATTTTCCAGCATATGTCTATTATCTTCTGAAAGCACTTTATGGACTGAAGCAAACACCTAGAGCCTGATATGACACTTTGTAAGTCATATGTCATAGGCCTATTTGTATATTCGAGGATTCAACTCAACTCAAATAAGAATATAATAAGTAAATAGTGGATCGACCGTCAGAGAGATCTCGCAAAGTAATATCTGTCAAAGGATTCAGAAACAAGGTTCATCTACAGACTCGAGGAGTTAATTCACTGGAAGAAGTTCAAGAAGTTGATCATGCCTCAGTGATATAAATCAAGATCGTGGATTTAATCAAGTGACAGAGATCTCGTCAGAGTATCATTAATTACAAGGATTTAATCTGAAGAAAATCAAAGTGTCAAAGTCAAGACATGAAGAAACGTCACGGAAGTTAGTCACTCATGAACCAGACAGTACATCGAGTGTCAACATTGAAGTGGTGGAATTGATTCATAATTTTCAGTGATTTTCAGAAGATCTGCAGAAGGATGGGTGCTGTTGAAGACTAGAATTAATTCTCTATTAATTAATTAAGTCATCTAATTTAATTAAGAAAATAAATTATATCTGCGAAGAATAATTTATTTATTAATTGAATTAATTGATTAATTAATTCTGAATTAATTTTAGGAATTTTCAGAATTTAAATTGGATTAAAATCTGCATTAAATCAGCAAGACAATTGAAAATGAACTAGCATGACAATCAGGATTGTCATACCGATTGTCATGCTAGGCCATTTTCAATAGTCTCACCGAAAGTTACACTAGGAGGATGATTGTCTTGCTAGTTCATTCTGATTGTCATGCTAGTTCATTCAGATTGTCTTGCTAGTTCAATCCATTGTCCTACCGAAAGTCTTGCCAGCTATAGGATTGTCATACCGATTATCATGCTAGGCCATTTTCAATAGTCTCACCGAAAGTTACACTAGGAGGATGATTGTCTTGCTAGTTCATTCTAATTGTCATGCTAGTTCATTCAGATTGTCTTGCTAGTTCAATCCATTGTCCTACCGAAAGTCTTGCCAGCTATAGGATTGTCATTCCAATTCAATTCTATTCGGCTGTTGATTAAAAAGAAGCAGAGAAGCAGCAACTCAATAATCCAGAACACAGAAGTCAAGAAAAAAGCAGAAAAGAAAAACAAGAAGAAATATTTCATCTTTTCATCTGCATACTTCAAGATTAAATTTCTAGATTGTAAAGTTAAATCCAATCCACTAGAAATCTTTATCTTGCTCTTGTGTAACAATCTAGCGGATTAAAATCCCTAGAACTTAATCTCAAATCGCGTTTAGCATTTGATTCTAATTATTACAAAAATAGAAAAAGTTCATGTCGAATTTATTCTAAATTTGTGATAATTAATTTGAGATTAATTCCTTGTAATCGATACAGTTGTTGTAACACCTTTCAAGTTTAATAATATTCTTATTTAACTTGAATTTTGTTTCACATTTTTTATTCCGCATTTAATTCGATTATTCGGTACTATTTGTATTCAACCCCCCCTTCTACAAACACATTGGGACCTAACAATTGGTATCAGAGCCTTCTGATTAACGAACAAATCAAGATCCTAGACTTTTGTGATTTTTCAACTCCTTGAATTTTTATTTATTCAAAAATTCATAATGACTTCACATAATGTTGGAACCGTTAAAATTCCACAATTTGATAAAGAGAATTATATCATGTGGAAGAAGAAGATGCTATTATTTTTACAAGTTGCAAATCCCAAATATTCAAACTTGTTAAAGAAGGGTATAAAAACTCCGATGGTTATTGAACCGGAGGTAATAATAGATGGTGTGGTGACTACTAAAGCTAGAACCTATCCAAAAGAGCCCGAAGATTTTACTCCTGCTGAGAAGGAAGAAGCCTCCTTGGATGCCAGCCTTCAATTAATATTAATTGATTCCCTTGATCCCTTGATGAACAGACATGTGATGAACTGTAAAAATTCTAAACACATGTGGGAAACTATTGAGGTAATTAATGAAGGCACAGAGGAAGTTAGGGAGAACAAGTTGGAGATCCTAACCTCTGAGTATGAATATTTTAAATCAAATCCAGGAGAAGGAATTACTGAAGTGTTTGAGAGGTACAATGCGTTGATCAACAACCTGAACATCAATGGAAAGTATTATTCAATCAGGGAGGTCAACAAAAAGTTCCTTTTAACACTGCCAGCTCATCTTGAACATAGAATCACTGCCATTAGAGAAGCTAGAGATCTGAGTGAGATTTCTTTGGACAGGCTCTATGGAGTGTTAAAAACTTATGAGTTGGAGCAGATTCAACAGAAGGAAGTCTACGGGAAGGATAGAATGGTCAGCACATCTAATGCACTTGTAGCTGAAGGTCAACAACAACAGCAATCTCAACAATTGGAAAGAATGGTACAGTGTTCCAAGGCTGAGGAAAATATGTTAGTAGCAGAATATGATCCTCCTACTACAAATCAATCAAGTGATGATTTTTATTCCTTGGAAGAGCTGGAGCAATTGGAAGACGAGTCAATGGCCCAAATTGTCAAGAGATTCTCCCATGTCAGATTCAAGAGGAATCCCAAGCTTAAGTACAAGTCCAACTACAACAAATTCCAGAAAGGTGGATCTTCATCCTCTAACACCAGCAGTGGTGGATATAAAACAGGGATGGTTGATCGGAGCACCATCAGATGCTATAACTGCAATGAGTTGGGACACTTTGCCACAGAATGTAGAAAGCCAAAGCAAGTAAGAAAGAACTCTGAAAGGGCTTATCTGGCAAAGGGAAGAAGCTGGGATGATACTGACAGTGAAGATGAAGATGAAGGAAATCTTGCTCTTATGGCTATTGATGGAAAAGCTTCATCATCAAGAATAGAGGTAAAACTTTCTGATGCTGAAATGGTTTATCATCTAAGAGGTAACTTAGATTGTGCACGTCGTGATAATGAACTGTTAAGTTTACAGATCACAGACCTTGAGAAAGAGGTCAATGAATTAAGACTTGTGCACATTAATCAAGACAAATTAAAAGAACAAGTATCTTTTCTAGAGAATAGAGTTGACTGTTATAGAAAACTCGAAACTATTCTCAAAGACAAGATCACCGGTCTTGAGACTAAGGTTAGAGCCTACTTCAATTCTTGTTTGAAGGCTAAAGAGTTCTACAGTAAGCAATCTATTAATCAAACATCTGGAATAGGTTATGATTACAATGTTGCTATTGGAGAATTAGGCATAAACTCCCATCCTCGTGTATGTGCTAAAGGGAGGGAAGTACCACATGTGCTTAAGGGTGTTGATGAACCCCTCTATAAACCATCAATTGCTGAACCATTTGATGCGACCTCTTCTGTTATTCAAGAAGAAATACGTGCTGAAGATCTTGCTAATGAGAAGGTTGTTTCCAAGTCAAGTGTGTCGAAAGTTCCAGTCAAAGTTGTGAAAGCAACTGAGACTAACTCAGACACACATGAGTTGGATAACAAAAATGCCATGTCTGCCATGCATAAATTACCTACTATTAATCACTATCATAAAGCATGTGGTGTTTCTAATTGTATGTCTTGTGCTTTTAATATGATGTATGCTTATTTTAATGGTAAGCATATTTCTAATGATAAGACTACTCCTCGTCAGCATGTGAATAACAAGAAGCATGACAGGTCTAAGACTGCTAGTCCTTCTAAGGCTAGAAAGGAGACATTTGTGCCTAAGCTTAAACAGAAATTTGTTAAGGCTGTTTACAAGGTCAAATGTTCAGTCATTGAGAATGTTGAGATCGTTAAAATTAAAAATGTTGTTTGCATGACAAAGGACAATTCTACAAGTATGCCGGGCCCAACCAAGTTTGGGTTCCGAAGAAGGTCTAATCCATTTGAAGTGCAGGGCAGTATACAGGTGTAACCGGTAGTGTGGATTCTTGACAGTGGATCATCAAGACATATGACCAGAGATAGAGCCCTGCTATCAAATGAGGATTGAGAAAGCTGGCCCCCTGGTTACCTTTGGAGATAACAGCAAAGGTTTATCTGAGGGATATGGCTGTTTGCAAGCTGGGAATGTTATCATTGTAATTTTGTATATTGTGCTAGGTTATTATCAGGAAGCAGTATCCAATATATAGCACCAGTGACGAGACTTGGGAATATTACGACATATCAAGCACCTGCTGCACATTACACTTGGAATTGTACTCTAGTAAGATGTGTACAAGTGTACTCCTGGTTGGTGAGTTAAAAAAGGAAGTTAGAGCACCACAGTTCATGGACTTTGCAGCTGCAGATCTATTGGACTATGCAATCTCTTCTTCACAATCTCACTTCAGGTTGGTATGAACTAGTGTACTACTCAAGCAATCGTCAAGAACATGGTATGGCACTCTAACTGAAGTTATTGTTTAATATGAACGAGTAGAGTCGTCATATTTTTAACTCTCTTATCATTAGGCACAATCATATTGTTTTATATGTGCAGTGATATATTGATTATGCAACATAATAATTAGTATCTAAAGTACTTGACAAGTATCGGTCAATGACATCTTGTTAACATTATGTTGCAGATATTTGTAAGCTTTTGACATGAATGAGAATTACTTAGACTTTACCCTAAGTGATCAATGTTTTATCAAAAACTCATTCATATTGAAAAACAAAATCAAACTTCTTTCTACATTAGTGATTTCTTATTTCATGTAAAATCTTTTGAAATCACTATTGTAAATCATTTTCTCTCTATTACCATATGTTCTGTGTCACAGGTTCAGTCTCCAATGACTTTCTTTCATTGACAGTCATGAGGTTGAAAACCCACAACGTCTATCCCAGACTGTAAAGACAAACACAAAAACAGAACCAACCAACATTCTCTTACCACAAAATGTAGTATGAATGAGCGTGAGGAAGATAGTGCCTTAGTGCACCACATAAGGAAGGTTCTGAAGTCAACCCAGTAGCTCTGTCTCCTACAAAGATGAGTAGTATTTAAAACCGAGACAACTGCTAGCCCCCATACATCTTCTCAAAAAGATGTAATGGCTAAAAAGGCACAAAAACAGTTACTAGATTCATTCTCTCAACAGGGTGCATCTATTGAATTTTGCCTGTCGGCCAAGGTATCCGATGTAGTGTCACCACTTCAAACATAAACAATTCTTGATGCACAAGGAGAGGTTACACACACAAAGGATGAGTTGACGGAAACAAGAGTTTCGACCATTTTAAGGTCAAATTCGATTGTTCAAGGTTCATTAGTGGACCAATTGCCTTTACAGGTGTTAGGAGAGGATACTGATCCAAAAGCCATAT
The DNA here is from genome assembly GCF_009905375.1 of Apium graveolens. Lineage (NCBI taxonomy): Eukaryota > Viridiplantae > Streptophyta > Magnoliopsida > Apiales > Apiaceae > Apium > Apium graveolens. The sequence goes on from NC_133656.1 coordinate 113,375,875, forward strand.
GTCAGTGGTCAGTGTCTACCTCCCCAGGCTTAAATCCCCTGGATGCATCTGCGGATAGTGGATCTGACATAGGCGCAGATCGGCAACTTGTTGATAATAATTCAGATATTACCTGATGAGTCACAAGGAAATGTCTTCACAGACATTAGAAGGGAACCTTGATCTTTATGCTAAATTCTTTGGATCATTGTTTACCTTCCCAGAATTCAAATCTGGAACCCTAAAAGGGAAACTAGCAACTTGTAAATTATGACTCAGATTCATCTGACGAGTTTAACAAGGATGGGGATTTGTGAACTCCCATTGCACCACCTGTTACCTCCTTAAGGATGGCTAAGGTGATTTTCCTTGCAGGTACAGCTGGATTATGGAGCTATGAGAGAAGAGTGATACACTTGTGAGAATGAGTGTAAACACGAGTGGAGAGAAGAGTGAAACACATGTGAGGTACACTAAAACAGAATCACACACTCACAGTGAGGAAGAAAGAGAAACTTCTTGTTATTTCTTTTCCAACCAAGTGAAATATGAGAACTCCTTCAGACGACGGCATACATTCCTTCTTTAAGGGGGAGATAAAAGCTTAAGTAATAGTTTGGAGGATTCCTCAACTAAGGGGGAGAAATAGAAGGGAGGAAGAAAAAGATCATATGTACACTACACCACACCATTGTTGTTTGTAACTACGAATCCTATTGTACGGGAGAGGTGGTAAACACAAGGTGATTTTCTAGTAAGGGAAGAAGCTGTTTTCAAAAGGGGAGTACCATTGGTTTTTATCTGCGGATCCTATTGTACGGGAGAGGTGGTAAACGAAGGTGATCTTCTTTAATCAGTTGATTCTCATAGGGGGAGAAGCAAGAGAGATATGGGCTTCTCAACAGGAAATGTGGTTGTACAAATGAAGATGGAACTACTTGAAGATATGTTCAGTCTAGAGGAACATCTACTTGGAATCTGGAAAATGTTAAATCTAGTCCAGAACTTTTCTACTATTTACTTTGCATTTCTGTTTATATCTTTTTCTTATTTGTTAGTTGAGTTATCCTCTAGGTATTTGTGTGTTATTGTCTAACAAACAAATAGGGGGAGATTGTAAGTCATATGTCATAGGCCTATTTGTATATTCGAGGATTCAACTCAACTCAAATAAGAATATAATAAGTAAATAGTGGATCGACCGTCAGAGAGATCTCGCAAAGTAATATCTGTCAAAGGATTCAGAAACAAGGTTCATCTACAGACTCGAGGAGTTAATTCACTGGAAGAAGTTCAAGAAGTTGATCATGCCTCAGTGATATAAATCAAGATCGTGGATTTAATCAAGTGACAGAGATCTCGTCAGAGTATCATTAATTACAAGGATTTAATCTGAAGAAAATCAAAGTGTCAAAGTCAAGACATGAAGAAACGTCACGGAAGTTAGTCACTCATGAACCAAACAGTACATCGAGTGTCAACATTGAAGTGGTGGAATTGATTCATAATTTTCAGTGATTTTCAGAAGATCTGCAGAAGGATGGGTGCTGTTGAAGACTAGAATTAATTCTCTATTAATTAATTAAGTCATCTAATTTAATTAAGAAAATAAATTATATCTGCGAAGAATAATTTATTTATTAATTGAATTAATTGATTAATTAATTCTGAATTAATTTTAGGAATTTTTAGAATTTAAATTGGATTAAAATCTGCATTAAATCAGCAAGACAATTGAAAATGAACTAGCATGACAATCAGGATTGTCATACCGATTGTCATGCTAGGCCATTTTCAATAGTCTCACCGAAAGTTACACTAGGAGGATGATTGTCTTGCTAGTTCAATCTGATTGTCATGCTAGTTCATTCAGATTGTCTTGCTAGTTCAATCCATTGTCCTACCGAAAGTCTTGCCAGCTATAGGATTGTCATACCGATTGTCATGCTAGGCCATTTTCAATAGTCTCACCGAAAGTTATACTAGGAGGATGATTGTCTTGCTAGTTCATTCTAATTGTCATGCTAGTTCATTCAGATTGTCTTGCTAGTTCCATCCATTGTCCTACCGAAAGTCTTGCCAGCTATAGGATTGTCATGCCAATTCAATTCTATTCGGCTGTTGATTAAAAAGAAGCAGAGAAGCAGCAACTCAATAATCCAGAACACAGAAGTCAAGAAAAAAGCAGAAAAGAAAAACAAGAAGAAATATTTCATCTTTTCATCTGCATACTTCAAGATTAAATTTCTAGATTGTAAAGTTAAATCCAATCCACTAGAAATCTTTATCTTGCTCTTGTGTAACAATCTAGCGGATTAAAATCCCTAGAACTTAATCTCAAATCGCGTTTAGCATTTGATTCTAATTATTGCAAAAATAGAAAAAGTTCATGTCGAATTTATTCTAAATTTGTGATAATTAATTTGAGATTAATTCCTTGTAATCGATACAGTTGTTGTAACACCTTTCAAGTTTAATAATATTCTTATTTAACTTGAATTTTGTTTCACATTTTTTATTCCGCATTTAATTCGATTATTCGGTACTGTTTGTATTCAACCCCCCCTTCTACAAACACATTGGGACCTAACACACTTTATCAAAGTTCCTTTTGGAAAATCACTTCACAAGAGGTACTGTAGATAAAACTTTATTTTTCAGAAATGTTAATGGCTCTAGCATACTTGTTCAAATTTATGTAGATGATATTATTTTTGGCTCTACAGATGAGAAACTTTGTAAAAAGTTTGCCAAATTGATGCAAAGTAAGTATGAAATGAGTATGATGGGAGAACTAACTTACTTTCTTGGTTTACAAGTTAAACAAGTTAGTGATGTAATATTCATTAGTCAAACTAAATATATTTTTGATCTTTTAAAGAAGTTTGATCTAATGGATTGCACATCTGCAAAAACTCCCATGGCCACTGCAACTAAGCTTGAATTAAACACTACTGAAAAGTCTGTGGATATTTAAAGTTATAGAGGCATGGTTGGCTCACTTCTGTACTTAACAGCTAGTAGGCCAGATATAATGTTTGCTACATGTTTATGTGCTAGATTTCAGGCTGATCCTAGAGAATCTCACTTGATAGCTATTAAGAGAATTTTCAGATATCTCAAGGGAACACAAAAACTTGGCATTTGGTACCCTAGAGATTCTGGTTTTGATCTAACTGGTTATTCAGATGCAGATTATGCAGGTTGCAGAATTGACAGAAAGAGCACAACATGAACTTGTCAATTTCTAGGAAACAAGCTTGTGTCCTAGTTCAGTAAAAACCAAAATTCAGTTTCTACTTCTACAGCTGAAGCTGAATATATTGCTGCTGGCAGTTGCTGTGCAAGATTTTATGGATGAAAAATCAATTGCTAGACTATGGTTTGCAAGTTGAAAGGATTCCTATTTTCTGTGATAACACAAGTGCAATTTCCATCACTGAAAATCCAGTGCAACATTCAAGGACAAAGCACATAGACATCAAGTACCATTTCATAAGGGAACATGTAATGAATGGTACTGTGGAGTTACATTTTGTTCCAAGTGAGAAGCAACTTACAGATATCTTTACCAAGCCACTGGATGAATCCACCTTTTCAAGGTTGGTAAGTGAGTTAGGTATGCTTAATTACTCTTAAATTTATCTGAGTTATTTTGTAGGTTGTTATGTCGCCAGAAATTTAGTTAATTTTTAAGTCTTGGATGAGATTTTGGCTAAGTCAAAATTTGCATCTCAGCAGATGACCCTTATCCATCGAGTTTAGTCATCCGTCGATATACTACTTGCTAATAAAAGTCAATCACTTTTCTAGAATACTTTATGACTCGACGGATATCAGTTTATCCTCATCCGTCGAATTGTCTAAATCTCAGCCGTTAATTCCCTGAACATTATCCATTGAGTATACTTACAGTTTGTAAGCATTACACGACGGATAATGGGTGGAATTTTTACAGTTTATTTTTAAACGGCTATTTTGGGCAATTTCTATTGGTTAATTTACTCTTCTTTATTATTTTTATCCGTTGTTTTTGAGATAGTATAAAAGCTTATTTCATTCCAATTGTTTTCTTTTATCATTCTCAAATTCAACTGCTTTTATTTCATTCTCTCTCAAGCAAATATTCTCTTTCTCTTCAAGCTTTCATTCTCTAACAATGGCACCTGTAGTAAAGATTATGTCTCAAACTGGGTTCATTTATGAGAAGAATAATTTCACTGCATTGGTCAATAGGGGTATTCAGCAATCAGAGGACTATCACAAGATGATGGACTTTGTGAAGAACTGCAAGCTAAATTACGCCATGCTGGAATCACCCACAATCTTCTGTGAAGTTGTTGAAGAGATGTGGACCACTGCAATCTACAACTCTACTGACAAGACCATCACTCTAACCATCAAAGGTAATGAATTCTGTATCAATGGTGATGTGATAAAAGCATGTTTCAAAATTTCTGATAATAATATGACTTTACCACACAATGACACTGATATTATCAATATGCTTAATTCCATGCATTATGCACTTCCTACTACTAAACTAAGTGATATTAGGAGATTGGGTCTTAGGAAGGAGTGGAGTTTCTTGTGTGATGTTGTGACTAAAGTTTTCTCTGGAAAAATTAGTAATTTTGATTCTGTGAATATTTCCATGCTTAACATGCTATACATGCTAGTTACAGATAAATTTTATAACTTCAATGACCTTGTCTTGATTGAGTTAGGCTTTAAACTAGATGAGTTAGCTAAAAGAGGAAAGAATGTGTATTATGCTAGATTTTTCATGCTATTGGCTAACCATCTTTGTCAAGAGATTGTGCTTGACAACCCAAACAACAAATTGGATTATTGGGTTCAAGAGAGAAGACTCATTGCAGATTTGAACAGAGCCAACTATCATAGGGATGTGCCAATGTTCTACTTTCCTGTAATGCAGACACCTCAGGTAAGTGAGGTAAGTTCATCCATCCCTTCAACTATTCCAATCTCCTCAATTTCTTTGAGTTCAGGAGTAGCTATGGCAACTGTGACAATGACCAAACAGTTGCCTACCAAAGCTGCCAAAACTACTGTTATTTCTAAATCCAAATCAAAGAAAACCCCCTCTGGTATTTCTCAAAAGGTACCAGTTACAAAATCCACCAAAACTAAAGAGGGGAGTGTGAAGGAGGGTCAGTTAGGTGAGGGAAGGGGTGAACATCAAAGAAACCCCAATGATAAGGTTGGAGAGATGAGTGAATCTCAGCCTAGCCACACTGCAGTTTCCCAACAAACTGTAGTGCTTAAAAAGGACAAAAGCTCATTTCTAGTTGCATCCTCCCAAAACGATGTAGTTATTGAACAAAGCTCACATTCAAGAGCACAGGCCAAAAGGGTTAGGGACACAAGCTCACCCCAAACTTACATAAGAAAGAAGAAATCCAAAACCTCTGGGGATGCACAGGGCACACACACAGTGCAAACTGGTGCTAAAGATACAGTCCCTGCACTTTCTCAAATTCAGTTTGATGTGGCTCCAATAAATGTGGAGTCACAGCCAAAATCTCTAATAATAGAAGCATCTGAAACACCATACTCACCAACAAACTCTCTGGAAGTGGATATGATAAACACTTCAATTCCTGATTCCCCTTCTTTAACTCTGTTGGGGAAGCCAAAATCTAGTGCAAGTGAGCATCATCTTTTAGATGATTTGTTGGCTCACCTGCCAATTCTTTCAGATACTATTGTGATATCTATGCCTCAAATAACTTCAATAAACACAGAGTCAACAATAGTTTCTCTTCCCACCTCATTCATTTCTACTCTCTCGATGGATATTGCTCATCCGTCGAGTAGTGATTGTATCCCGACGGATAAGCCTAACAGCAGTTATCCGTCGGATAACATTACCACTCACTCGACGGATGTCACTTATCTGTCGAGTATCTCTGCACAACTTCAAACTTCAGTTATTTCAAGTGCAGAAGATTTAGTGGTTGTACAGTCACTCTTAGGACTGAGAGAGGAGAGTGTATTGAGTGAGAGGCTGGGTTGCTCCCAGGCAAAAGGAGAGGAAAAGAGTGAAAATCAGCAATCCACTTATTCAGGATTGGCAAAAGTGAGTGAGAGGAGTCCCACCTTAGTAGGTGAAGGTGAGGGTGTGAGGGTGGGGAGCCAGGGTGAGACCCTGATGCAACAAAAGAGAGATTATGAGAGAAAGGCAGGGTGAGACCCTGAAAAGGAAAGACAATTTCAGCAACATTACAAAGCTGTAATTGATAACATTTCCTTGGATGCTGACACTTTTACTCATCCCATGTCAGCCTATCAATTGTTGGTTGCTCAGGGCAATGTGGAGGCAGAACAGACTTTGAACTTAGTACACACCTCAGAATCTCTTCAAAGAGATAAAGCTACTGTCAGTAGGATGCCTTCTCAAGCTGGTGAGCCATCTGAAGAATTTGGAATAAATTCTAATGATGATGACTCTGTTTCTTTGGATGGAAGCACGAACTTAGGGGGAGATGAAGGCCAAAGTTCTATTTCAAATTTAGATGGCTATACAAAAGGCCCTTCAGGAAACTTCAGATGCTGGTACCAAGGCTATTCTTCAAGCTCACCTAGACTCTCTACATCTTATGAAGATCCAGCAATTAAGACAGAATCTGAGTGTGGATGAACTAAAAAGAGATATAGCTGACTTGAAGACCTACAATTCTGAGAAGCTGGATTCAGTAATGCCATATGGTACCATGCAAGCTCTATTACTAAGATTGAGGAGAGAATCAGATTCTGAAAAGAAGTTGGCCAAGCTGGAAGACAGAGTTCAAGTTATTGAGAATTCAGTGGCTATCCTTCTTCAAAATCAACAGACTCAGACAAATCTTCTCATGCAACTGGCTAAAGCACAAGGCCTAACTCCTCAACTTGATGATAACAAAAAGGGGGAGAGAGAATCAAGTAAGGGGGAGAAAGGACCAACTGAGGGGGAGAAACTTCAAGTACAAATTAGAAAAGTAATTGTACCTTCAATTACTGTCTCCAAGCCAACAATTGCAGATAGTATAGTGTTAGATATATTTGATAATGTCATGGCTAATATGTTTTATGTTTAGATTTCAGATCTTATTTGAACAGAACAAATCAGTACTTAACTGATCAGTACTTATACTGGAAGTCAGAACTTAAGGTACTGGAAGTCAGAACTTAAGGGATATCAGTACTTATGTTATCAGGAGATAGATATCAGAACTTAAGTGCTGAAGGACGATCAGATAAGGACAGTAGCTGATTAAAGTTAAGAAGATCAAGATAAACATAAGAAGAGATATGCATGAAGAAGGAATTCCGTGAAGAATGGAATACTTGGAATAGAAGATATCTGATTGATATATTTTAGGAAGCAGAATTATATTCCATATCAATTAGCGAATATCTTGTAACTGTGTAGTATATAAACACAGAAATAGAGTTTACACTAGAAGTGTTATCATTATCGAGAATATTATTTAATATAACTCTAGCAGCTCTCGTGATATTTTGTTCATCACTGAGAGATAACAGTTCCAGATTGTAACAAAATTTATTGTTTAAATAAAGTTTGTTTTCTGTTACATAAGTTCTTGAAGTTTGATTTGATTGTAATAAACACCGTATTCACCCCCTCTACAGTGAAAGTGTGACCTAACAAGTGGTATCAGAGCTATCTGTTAACACACATACAGTTAAAGATCCAAACACAATCATGTCTGACACAGAAACTCCAACTAAGCCTACCAAAACTGAGGAATCATCAAAGATATCAACTCAGAGTCGATATGAGACTATCAGAGTTCCCATATTGAGACCATCTGAATATCCCATATGGAAGGTAAGGATGACCATGTTTCTGGAAGCAACAGATCCAAAATACCTTGATAGAATCAGGGAAGGGCCTCACAAACCTACCAAGCTCGCTGTTGTAGTTGCAGGTGAAGCAGCAATGACCGTACCAAAGGAAAAGACTGATTACACTGCTGAAGATATAGCATCTATTGCTAAGGATGCCAAGGTACGTCACTTATTGCATAGTGCCATTGATAATGTAATGTCAAACAGGGTAATCAACTGCAAGACTGCTAAGGAGATATGGGATGCACTGGAGACAAGGTGTCAAGGAACTGAAACAGTTAAGAAGAACAGGAAGACAATACTCACTCAAGAGTATGAACACTTTGACTCTAGGACTAATGAGTCATTGACTGATGTATATGATAGATTTGTCAAACTCTTGAATGACTTGTCATTAGTAAATAAGGAGTATGATCTTGAAGATACAAACCTCAAATTCCTGTTAGCTCTTCCTGAATGTTAGGATTTGAAGGCAACAACAATAAGAGACAACTACAATCTTGATGAAACAACTCTTGATGAAATCTATGGAATGCTCAAGACCCATGAACTTGAGATGGAACAAAGAAGCAAGAGAAAAGGAGGAAAGTCAAGGACAGTTGCTCTCAAGGTTGAAGAGGAATCCCCCAAACCACCTTCCTCAAAGAAAGATAAGGGTAAAGCTCTTATCATAAAATCTGATACTGAGTCATCAAGTTCTGAGAGTGATGATGACTCAGATTCTGAAAGCTTGCCTGAAACTGATGCTGATGAGGAGATGTTGAAGCTGTGTGCTCTTATGGTGAAAGGAATCACAAAGATTGCATACAGGAAGTTCAGGAAGGGAAAGATGTTTTCCAGGAAAGGCATAAGTTCTGATAAGAAGAATTTCAGAAGATCTGAAGGAAAAGGAGGAAAGTCCGACAGAGGAGATTACGCTAATGTTAAATGTTATAATTGTGGTGAGAAAGGCCACATATCTCCTGATTGCAAGAAGACCAAGAATGACAAAGGCAAAGCTCTTGTCACAAAGCAGAAAAGCTGGACAGACACCTCAGACTCTGAAAGTGAGGAGAACTATGCATTGATGGCAAATGCTGATAAATCAAGTTCTGAAAGCAGTTCTGAAGCTGCTGAAACAAAGGTACCTCAGACTACTTATGCTTTTCATACTGATGATATTGATGAGTTGAGAAGATATCTTAAAACCATGTTTGTTAGTTATAGAGATCAAACTTTAACATGTGAAAGATTAACTTCTGAAAATCTTGCTTTTAAGAAAAGAAATGATTTCTTAGAAAAAGAGTTAGTCATGTTTCATCAAACTCAGCAGGATAGAGATAATGCTTTTTATATTAGGGATGAAGTGCTAAAAATGAATGAATCTCTAAAAACTGAGTTAGAAAAGGAGAGAGAGATTATCAGAACTTGGACTAACTCTGGCAAAACAACTCAAAATTTGCTAAGCAGTGGAAACTGGAAAGAGGGTTTAGGCTATGGAGTAAATGAAAAAGGAACTGTAGAAATTAAGCCTGTTGATAAGCAAAAGCCGAAGTTAAAACCTGTTAAGTTTGTAACTGAAAAATCTGAAAATGAGAAATCAGAAGTTAAAAAGGAATTAGCTTCTGACAAACTAAAACAGGAAAAGACAGCTGAAGTTAACATAGGCTTAATGACGAAGAAGCAGCTTAAGCATAAGCTGAAAGATGTTAAGGATGCAAACAAGGTAAAATCACCTAGGAAAAACAGGAATGGAAAGGAAGGTGTGAATAAAAGCAATAACTATAAATCTGTTCCTGATGCTCCTAGAAAAGCGTGTCATAACTGTGGAAGTTCTAACCATCTGGCTTCTTTTTGCAGGAAGAATAAGAATATTAACTCCTTATCTACAAAGTCAGGAGTTAAGAGTCAGTCTGTTAGATACAAACCACAAAATCCTTGTTTTCATTGTGGTAGTTTATGGCATTCCATTTATACTTGTAAGGAATATCATAGTTTGTACTATGATTATTATCAAATAAAACCTTCTTTAAAGAAAGTTTCTGTTGTTCCTCCTAGTATAAGGTCTGATAAGAAAACTGTTAACATAAAATCTGATGTTAAATCCGCTGCAAATGTTAACAAACCTAAAAAGGCCAAAGGATCCAAGCAGGTCTGGGTCCTTAAAACTAATAATTAGTGGTCTTTTTGATTGCAGGGCAACAGGAAAAATATTCTAGTTCTGGACAGTGGATGTTCAGGACATATGACTGGAAATAAGGCCCTGCTATCAGACTTTGTGGACAAAGCTGGCCCAAGTGTTTCTTATGGAGATGGCAACATTGGAAAAACCTTGGGATATGGCAATATCAATCTTGGGAATGTCATTATTAAAAATGTAGCTCTGGTCTCAGGACTTAAACACAACTTACTGAGTATAAGTCAAATCTGTGACAGAGGTTATCATGTTGATTTCTTTGCAGAACATTGTGAAATAGTTAGTAAATCTAAAGGAAAAATTGTTCTGAAGGGATTCAGGCGTGGTAACATTTATGAAGCTAAGCTTTCAACAAGTTCTGATGGTTCTGCAATCTGTTTAGTGAGTAGAGCCTCAACTGAAGAAAGCTGGAATTGGCACAAGAAACTCTCTCATTTAAACTTCAACAAGATAAATGAACTGATCAAGAAAGATCTTGTGAGAGGACTGCCAAAATCAGTGTTTGTTCCTGATGGTCTTTGTGACTCATGTCAGAAGGCTAAACAAAGAAAATCTTCGTTCAAGAGCAAGACTGAATCATCAATTCTTGAGCCTTACTATCTACTTCATGTTGATCTATTTGGTCCAGTGAATGTCATGTCTATTGCAAAGAAGAAATATGCGTTGGTCATAGTAGATGAGTTCACCAGATACACATGGGTGTATTACTTGCACACAAAAAGTGAAACTGCATCTATCCTGATTGATCATGTCAAACATCTGGATAAATTGATCAAAGATTCTGTGAAAATTTTGAGGAGTGATAATGGCACTGAATTCAAGAATTTGATAATGGAAGAGTTCTTCAAAAATCATGGAATAAAGCAGGAATTTTCTGCTCCTGGAACTCCACAGCAAAATGGAGTTGTTGAAAGGAAGAATAGAACTCTAATTGAAGCTGCACGAACAATGCTTGAAGAAGCAAAGCTTCCAACCTATTTCTGGGCTGAAGCTGTGCAGACTGCTTGTTTTACTCAAAATGCAACACTCATTAACAAGCATGGAAAAACACCATATGAGATGGTGAAGAACAAGAAGCCAAATCTCAAATACTTTCATGTATTTGGATGTAAGTGTTTTGTTCTCAAGACTCATCCTGAACAGCTATCCAAGTTTGATCTAAAAGCTGATGAGGGAATCTTTGTAGGATATCCACTTTCTACAAAAGCCTTCAGAGTCTATAATTTGAGAACAAAAGTGGTCATGGAATCTATCAATGTCTCTTTTGATGACAAGAAGATCACTGGACTTGAAGATTGCATTGATCATAATAAGCTGAGATTTGAAAATGAAGATTCATATTCTGATACCTCAAGTCCTGACAGTCAAAGTCCTGATACTGTAAATTCTGATGGATTAAACTCTGATGTTATTGAAACTGTGGTGACTACGTCAAAGGAAGATGCACCATTGCAGGGGGAGCATACTCAAGATTTTATCACATCTCAAGAAGCATCAGAACATACATCTGGCTCGTCAAATTCTGATTCGTCAAGTTCTGATAAGCCAAGTACTGACAGTGCTGAAAATCTAAATACTGAAGGATCCAACTCAGAGAGCATAGTTTCAGGGGGAGCATCAGAAAATGAAATCGAAGACAGCATGAATTATGGGGGAGCATCCAGTTCTAGAGAAAATCTTCCATCTGCAAGGAAGTGGACAAAATCACATACACCTGATTTAATAATTGGAAATCCTGAGGCAGGTGTCAGAACTAGAACAGGTACTTCGAATGAATGTCTTTACAATTCTTTTTTCTCTCAGACTGAGCCAAAGAAAGTAGAAGAAGCTCTTCAAGATGCTGATTGGGTGCAAGCAATGCAGGAAGAGTTGAATGAATTTGAAAGAAACAAAGTCTGGACCTTAGTGCCAAGACCCAAGAATAGATCGGTTGTTGGTACAAAGTGGGTATTCAGAAACAAAACTGACAGTGATGGCATAATTGTAAGGAACAAGGCAAGGCTGGTTGCAAAAGGATATTCTCAACAGGAGGGAATTGACTATGATGAAACATTTGCTCCAGTTGCTAGGTTAGAAGCCATAAGGATATTCATGGCTTATGCTGCTCACAAAAAGTTTACTGTCTTTCAAATGGATGTGAAAAGTGCTTTTCTCAATGGAGAATTGGAAGAGGAAGTATATGTTGAACAACCTCCAGGCTTTGTAGATTCCAAACATCCAGATTATGTCTACAGGCTTGATAAAGCACTTTATGGACTTAAGCAAGCTCCTAGAGCATGGTATGAGACTTTAACTCAGTTTCTTCTGGAAAGTGGATTCAACAGAGGAACTATTGACAAAACATTGTTCTATCTCAACCATGGCAAGGACTTACTTTTGATCCAGATTTATGTTGATGATATCATTTTTGGGTCTCCAAATGACAAACTTTGCAAAAAGTTTGCCAATCTAATGCAGTCAAGATATCAGATGAGTATGATGGGAGAACTTAGTTATTTTCTGGGCCTTCAAGTCAAGCAGAGTGAAGAAGGAACTTTTATTTGTCAATCTAAGTACACCAGAAATTTGCTGAAAAAATTTGGAATGCAAGACTGTTCAAGTGCATCCACTCCCATGGCCACTGCAACAAAACTGGATAAGGATACTGGTAATTCAGTAGATATTACTGATTACAGAGGTATGATTGGCTCACTTCTCTATCTAACTGCTAGTAGACCAGATATCATGTTTGCTACCTGTCTTTGTGCAAGATTTCAAGCAGATCCAAGAGAACCTCACTTAACAGCTGTAAAAAGAATCTTTAAGTATCTTAAAGGAACAGCTGATCTAGGATTATGGTATCCTAGAGAATCAGATTTTAAATTAATAGGTTACTCAGATGCAGATTTTGCAGGTTGCAAAATTGACAGGAAAAGCACAAGTGGAAGCTGCCAATTTCTTGGAGGCAGATTGGTTTCTTGGTATAGCAAGAAACAAAAGTCAATTTCCACATCAACTGCAGAAGCAGAGTATATTGCTGCAGGAAGCTGCTGTGCACAGATTCTCTGGATGAAGAATCAGTTACTGGATTATGGGTTAACATATTTCAAAATCCCTATTTACTGTGATAATCAAAGTGCTATTGCTATGACAGGTAATCCAGTTCAACACTCTATGACAAAGCACATCAGCATCAGGTACCATTTCATCAGGGAACATGTGGATGAAGGTACAGTGGAATTGCATTTTGTTCCCACAGATCAACAAGTAGCAGATATCTTCACAAAACCACTGTGTGAAGCTACCTTTTCAAAATTGGTAAATGAACTTGGAATGATTTCAGGTTCTTTCTCTAAATCTGCTTAAACTTGTTCTATGTTATCAGACTTTATGATCAGTATTTACAGAATTAATCTCTTTGTATATTCTGTGCATTAATTGATAAATGTCTTCAAGTACTGACTGTTGTCTGATATATGTGTCTAAACTCTGATAAGTGATATGTCTGTTTCAGTAACTCTTCTATCCTATGAGGATAACTGTGCTAGATACTGACCTACTAGTCTTCAATAAACAAATGATCCCATGAAAGAAGTAGTTATTTCTGTGGAAATCTTATGACACAAGCAAATTCTGATAACTGAGCTTAGTTAAGTTTACTTTGTATATCTTATTACTAAGTCACAAATTAGAATAATGCTACTCATCTGTTTAAGTTCTGATTCTAGTAAAACTGCTGAATGTACTAAGTGCTGATAAACCTCACTTATCAAAAGAAGAAGAACAATAATCAAAGAATAATATCAGGTACTCCTTTGAGATCTAGAGTAAAAATGTGAAAGGGACGACCCAAGTGCATTGCTGGTATTAAGTAAATATGCATTAGAAAAGCAAAATATTTTCTTGGTGACTTTTCACACTCTATGATTACTGGAGAAATACTCTGATAATAGCATAAATTCTAATAAACAGTCGTGACTCACTTACACTGAGAAGCCTCTGTAAAATAGAATTTCAAAAGATGCATAAAATTAGCACAAAAACAGTTGAGGTGGACTCATGCATGAACTCGTTTATCAGTAGGTTTCAGGATAATGACAGTTCTTTAGCAAAATTTTAATTATGACTTATTTCTAAGATGTACTGAAGTAGATCAGACTTTACTCTTTGTCGGTTATTTAGCTTAATGCACACACACATCACTCCATATGAATGATGAAATTTCTGTGGTGATCTATGTTATTTTAGATAAACAGTCATTGTGTCACTTCTGCACAAATTCTGAGGACAAGTTCTAGTTACACGTTCTGATGATTAAGTTCTGACGTTCATAACTAAGAACTTGTATGAGTATTTACTAAGATAGATATTCCTTGTTCGAGGTAAGACATTATGTTCTGATGACTGTTAAGTTCTGGTATAGGTCTAAGTTCTGATTTTTCAGTCTAACCCTTTACTTGACTTATTTATGAGTAAAATTTGGTAACAGTCTCAGATTAATTTCGAAATGTTGAAGTGGAAGATTAATAGTCTTTGGTTAAAACATAATGGCACTCGTCCTTGAACAGTTCACTCTTGTTACATGTGCCCATTCCTTTTCCAATGACTGTTATTCTTTTTCAAGGTCTAGGGAGACGAGGTAGAATTAATTCTACCTGTCTGCATTCAATATCTTTGTGTCTCTTGGCATTCTCTTGCCTATATATGCAACCACTTCACATCAGTCTTTCCATCACATTCTTCTCACACACTTATCCTCCTTCTTCTGTCAAAAACACAATGGTTCGATACAACATGTTTTTGAACACTCAAACCTTCACAATGGAGCTCAGTTGTGCCGAGTGGCAGCAGGAGTGGCATATAACAGCCATTCCTGAGGAGATCTGGGACTCTGTCCCACAGGAGGTGCTGGCTCACCTTCTATTCTTCGAGATGGATTATCATCGCCATCTGGAGCGCCTGGAGGAGGAAAGGCAGGAAGCTATCCGTCAGCAAGAGCGAATCATTCGACTCGCTATCTTGTTTGTCGAAGATAGGAAGAGGAAGATGACTTAATCTCGTCTTCTTCCTGTTCTTCTTCATCCTCAGCTTTGTCAGGCTTCTTAGCTAGGACTAAAGCTGTTGACGTTAGGATTAGAAGCTTAGGGAAAATCTTGCATTGCTGTAATTTCTATTTCATTTATGTATTGACTTGATATATTAATGAAAATTGTTTTTACTTCAAGATTTTGTCTCTGAGTTATTTTATCTTGTGTTGTTAAATCCTGCTTGATATTCTGATGACCATTTAAATTTTGTCTTAAGTTCTGATTTAAGTCCTGCTTCTTAGTCAGCACTTATTCATCGAAATTATCTCGGTCATTTTTAACATGATTCATTTTCAGAATATTAATGTTGCAGTGCAAAATAACCAATCAGTGATAACGGGTTAAAATTTGAATTGTTTCCATTGATAAATGGAACAGTTTTTCCTTGAAACTCGGCAAATAGGTAAGTATTGATTATTGTTTTCTCGAGCCCAGTAACTATCCGTTATTACTGCATGTCTGACAGGTGTCCAACGATATTATCTCAAACACCTAACAGGCATACTTGAATTTCAATATTTTTCACATGGCACCAAAGGATTTAATCATTGATGGAGCAAAGTTTGTTCCAAACAACTATGCTGCAATTCTTGATCATGCTGACGCTCCATCTGAATTGCATTTTGTGCAAGATCTTCTTGCACATAGTGAGGTTGGGTACGCCTTAACTCAGCCTGAATTATTTTCAAGTCAACAAGTTCTGCGGTTCTGGAGGACTGGAATTTTTGATGATGGTGGTAAACGAGGAACTCCAAGTATTATCTTCCAAGTGGGTGATTCTTCCTATGTAGTCACTCCTGGTACAGTACGAAGAGCATTACATCTTCCAGAAGATTGTACCTTCTCTATACCAGAGGAATCAGAACTTCGGGGGTTAATGACTGATTTGGGATATGAACAGAGTCCGACGAAACTTGGACAGTTGAAACGGGCTCATATCAGAAGAGAATGGAGTTTCTTCTTCGATTGCATCACCAAGGCTTTTGGGAACAAATGTTCTAATTTTGATGCTATCCCAATTCTGAGTCAGCACATCGGGTATGCTATTATCCATCAAACTCATTTTGATTTTGCAACTGGAATAATTGGTTTTATTGGGGATAGGATGACAGAGGATCGAGATGTTGTTTATTTTGCTAGATTCTGTCAACTTATTTATACGTATTGTACTGCTGAATACCAGTTAGTCAGCACTCAAACCCCACCTTTTAAGGTTGCAAAAAGGTACTTTAACGACCTGATAAATGCTGACACAAAGAAATCAATGGTGAGACAATTACAGATTCCTCAGTCTGTGAAACAGATTCTGGTAAATGCTGATCCAGCTACTTACAAATCTGTTTACTCAAATGTTCAACCAACTCACCATAACCAAAATCCATCAACCTCAGTCCCTACCTCTAATTCTACTCAACCTACCTTCAGAACTTATCTCAAATCCTATCTCTCCACTTCACATCGGACTGCTCAACATTCTTCTTCAGCACCTACTGTGAAGCCTACATCCTCTAAGCCAAAGAGAACAAAGACTGTTCCTCAAACATCTCAGAAGAAGAGGAGGATTACTTTGAGAGATGAATCAGATTCTGAGGATCAGATTCCATCTTCAGAACCTATGATAGATGAAGCTGAGAAGGCAACTTCTCAGAAGGATTCTGCAATTGGGGGTTCTAGGCTTCTCAAGAGGCTTAGACGTATGACGGTTCCTGCAACTCCCAAGGAATCCAAATCAACAACAAAGTACAAGAAACAGAGGGCACAGAGGCCAGTTTCAGATGATGAGGAGGAAGCAGCTAAGGAAGGGGATCAGGAATCTCTGATCTCACAAGACAAGGAATTTGCTCCAGTCACTTCTTCTCCATCAACTCCATTTCAGGAACCTGTATCTGACAAGGCTAATTTACCTTCTTTATCTCTTGTTGATCCAGGCACAAGTGCTGAAATTGATATTCAGAACTTGGTTGTGCCTGAAATACTTTTCTTAGAAGCTCCAACAGCAAATAATTCTTTCACAACACCTGTTACTGATGCTGTTCAAACTCCTGAGTTATCACTAACACCTTCTCTGCATCAAGATGATGATCAGATTTTAGGTGAGCATCAGGATATGGCTGTTGATCAGAACTTAGTATCAGATCAGCAATTAGAGGATGTTGAAGCCTCCATTGCTACTCATACAGTTGTCTTATCAGAAGATACTGATTCTTTAAGTTCTGATGCTGCAAATGTTGGAGATACTGGTGAAGCTGCTACAACTGTAGATGCTGATGCAGCAGGACCTTCAGGACATACTCCTCCACTGACTCTTCCTAAGTCTGAACTGCTAAAGGAGTTTGTTATCAGGGATGCACCAGTACCTTGGAGTGAAACTCCTGCAGGACAGGAGTGGACTAAGGAATGGAACTCAGTTTCATGTGTTCCAAATGCTTTACATCTTGCTGAGCACTTGACTAAAGCTGATGAAATGTTAAATTCTGATGATTTTAAAACCCAGCTTAGAGTCACTGCATTGAGTACTAAACATCTACAAGGTCTTCATTCCAACACTCATGCAGAGCTACACAAGATTCAGGAGAACTTTATTAAACAGGAACAAGTTTGGAAACTTGATAAGAAAAAGTTCTTCCAACCTACCATTGACAGGGTTGCTTATATTGAGAAAACTCAAGAGAAGCAACAAGCTCAGATTGATCAAATTCTGACAAATCAAGCTTCTCAGCAATCGCAACTTACTGAAATCCAGACCTCAGTGGAACTACTTATCTCTCTTTTATTACCTGCTGATGCCAAAAAGGGGGAGAAGGTAATTAAGTCCAAATGCAAAACCAACAAGTCACTGCAAGGAAAGGATGATGGAAAAGATGACCAAGGAAACTCTGGAATGGGTAGTGGTCATAGTCAAGGTAGAAGATTTACATCAAGACAAGCTAGTCACAGAACAAGTTCTGATACTGGGAAAAGAATAAGTTCTGCTGCTGGTAAAAGGATAAGTTCTGATGAACTTCTAGATCTTGATGAGGAAATGTCAAGACAGTTATTTCTTCAAGAAAATCCAGGGATGGACTTGGAAAGGTTAAAGGAAGAAGAAGCCAGACTTAAATCAGAGAAAGTCACATCTAAATCTGAAACTTCTGGTAAAAAGTTACTTCCAAAACCTAAAGGCATTGTGATCAAAGAGAGGATACATACTGAAGAAACTTTGGCTAGATCACAACCACAGATAGATCCAAGATCCAAGGGTAAAGAAAAGGTTGGTGAACCTATCAAGCCTTATGTACCTCCTGAGGAAGAAGAAATTACTGATGGAAAACATAATCTTGCTCTGACTTCAAGAAAAATTCTTAAAACAACCTCTGACATGGCTCAAGTTGTTCAGAGTCAAGAAATTGTAAGTTCTGATATTCAGAAGAAGCAAGTAACCTCTGACAGTGCTCAAGTTAACTTGATATCAGAAGATAAATCTAAAACACTCCTACCAGGATTCACTAAAGCAAAACAGACTCAATCTTTGAAGACTACTTTAAGTGGTTTTGAAGCAAGAGTAGTTACTGGAAAGGAAGCTAGAGATAAAACTGGATTGGGAAGTGCTGATGAAAGAAGAGTACACAACACTACTGATGATCCAACTTCCTTGAGTGAACCAGGTATTGGAGCAACTCCTGAGAGATTGAATCAACTAGAATCTGTACAGATGGTTTACCATACCTACTTGAAAGAATACATCATGTTGTATTTCATGACAGATGGTAGGGTTTATCATATAAGACAAAATGCCATTCCATTGAAGTATTTTGAAGAATTGGAACATGTATTATTCTTACTTCAAGTGGATGACAGAATAACAGAGACTGCTGCAAACTACTTAAAGGAACAGATTCAGAGACAGAAAAGACTTTATTCTGTTAAGTCTGACAGCAGATATGTTCCAAAGTACAGAAATCACAATGGTGATATTGTTGATATGAAGCCTAATACTGCACAGATCAGAACATATCTTGGTATTAAGGGGCTTGAATTCAATCTAGAGTCTAACAAAGCTTATGTCATAAGACTAGATCGGGAGTTGAGAAAAGCAAAGATTAATGATCTCAGAGCTGCAATATTTCAAACTGGTGAAGATACTGCAGAGCTTAAAGATGTCAAACGGAGAATGATTGATGAACTCAGATATGCTGAGAAATGTTTGTTGAAGAATTATCTCAGAACAACTTCTGACATCAGAGAGATCGGAAAATGATGAAGCCAAGTCGAAGATCTACAACTGCTTAAATTCTGATATTTATACAGGTTGAAGTTGTTATCAGAAGTTGAATTGGTAAAAACTTTAAGGACTGTAAGTTGTAGTTATCTTGTCTATTTCTCATGCATTTGTACTTAATATTTTTGACATCATCAAATATCTGTTAAACTTGTATATTTTGTTAATTTACAAGTTGGGGGAGATTGTTAGATATATTTGATAATGTCATGGCTAATATGTTTTATGTTTAGATTTCAGATCTTATTTGAACAGAACAAATCAGTACTTAACTGATCAGTACTTATACTGGAAGTCAGAACTTAAGGTACTGGAAGTCAGAACTTAAGGGATATCAGTACTTATGTTATCAGGAGATAGATATCAGAACTTAAGTGCTGAAGGACGATCAGATAAGGACAGTAGCTGATTAAAGTTAAGAAGATCAAGATAAACATAAGAAGAGATATGCATGAAGAAGGAATTCCGTGAAGAATGGAATACTTGGAATAGAAGATATCTGATTGATATATTTTAGGAAGCAGAATTATATTCCATATCAATTAGCGAATATCTTGTAACTGTGTAGTATATAAACACAGAAATAGAGTTTACACTAGAAGTGTTATCATTATCGAGAATATTATTTAATATAACTCTAGCAGCTCTCGTGATATTTTGTTCATCACTGAGAGATAACAGTTCCAGATTGTAACAGAATTTATTGTTTAAATAAAGTTTGTTTTCTGTTACATAAGTTCTTGAAGTTTGATTTGATTGTAATAAACACCGTATTCACCCCCTCTACAGTGAAAGTGTGACCTAACATATAGATCTAATTAAAGTAGAAGCAGCAAATTTGAAAGTTGCTGAAAAAGGAAAGTTGAGTTTGATCAACTGGAATAAGATTGATGAGGAGACACAGAAAAAGTTTGAACTTGTCAAGGAGCCAGTTAAGTCATCCATCCATCACTCTCAAGTCAAGCCAATCAGTGTGAATGAGATGAGCATGAATTATTTGGAAAGAGGACAATCTTCCTGCATCAAGTCTCCAAAGGCTGAAACAATTCTTAAACCAAGGGCAAATTATCCAAAATCATCTTTGAAGAACCCTTTGGACACTGTGTATGAGACACCCAAGCCTGATGAAAAGAAGCTTCTATCAAGATCAATTGTCTTCTATAAAGATCCAGCTGATTCAGCTTCAAAAAGGAGAATTGCTAAGATATTCAGAAATGGAAAGTAAATTTGTGTGGTAGCTGGACATCCACAATTTGCTCAAGTAAAGAAAGAAGAAAAAGCCAGATTAAAGCAGAAAAAGAGGCAAGCTGCTCTAGATGCAAAGAAGTCTAAACAAAAGAAAGAACAGATTGCTATTTAGCCAAGCTACAGGCTGTGAATTCATCTCAACAAATTCCCTCACAACCATCTGAAGCTGTTGAATCAAAGAAGAAGATTGAAGAACTAAGGAGTGTTAGAGCTAAAGATGCACTCCCAAAGACTCTAATCATCCCATACACAGGGAGAAGAGTGCATCTAAGGCCTTACTGGCTGATGGAGTTCATGGATGACAAGGGTGTGAGAAGATTCTTCAGATTAGAAGACCAATTGAGTATCTCTAGCAATGAGACTCTCTTGGAAATGCAAGAAAAGCTAGATCTCTCAGAATCTGATGAACTAGAATTCCACAGGCAGCTCCAAAATCAGATTGAGGAAAATAACAGAAAGCTTGGAAGAAGATCCAGACCTTCAAGGAACTAGAAAAATCTGCTCAGGCTAGAGGAGCATCTTGAATTGACTGTGAGCCAAACCTTGTACATTTTGATTATTTGAAGCACTTTCAGTTCTATCTACTTATCTTTAAAGATATATGTTTAGGATGTTTTGTTATCATCAAGTATCTCTTAATTTATGGCTACAATTCCAGTAGACATAAATTGGGGGAGATTGTTGTGCATATGTTGTGTACTTGATGATTTCATAAACAAAACATCTAAGTAGATTTTACTTAGTAAAATTATGTAGCACTCGACGGATAAGAATTATAGTCTCGACGGATAACTCATTATAGTCCCGACGGATGTTAACTTATTATCCATCGAGTGAGTAACTTATGTAATAATAAGTCTGTAATCCATCGAGTGAGTAACTTATGTAATAATAAGTCTGTAGCACAATTCTGTATACATCTCTGTATAGAATCTGTAGTAGCCTATAAGTCATGTTGACTTTAACTAGATATGCAGAATAGGTTGATTAATTGTATATAAATAATATCTTGTAATTCTGCATAAGTGAAGTAAAGTCAAGTGCCAAAATAGCTACCGACGGATGATTAACAAAGCCATCAACGGATGATCAAATGACTATCAACGGATGTTTAATATAGCAGTCGACGGATGATCAATGAAGCCATCAACGGATGTTCAGAAAGTCGACGGATGATCATATATCCAACGGGAACGTAGCAAATAGAAAGATAACAGTTGAGAAACAAAAACATAGAAATCTTTGTAAGCAGAATTTTTAGCATTTCCCTGTATTCTCAGTAGTTCAATTTTATAAGCAGCTGTGAGCATTCTTGCACACAGAGTCCTCTCGATATATAATATATATATATATCTCTGGTGGAATTGTTTAAATCCACCAGAAAGTTTTTAAAGACTCTTGGTTTTTAATTACTTATGTTTTGATTCAGTTAAGTTTCTATTCCGCATTGTGCTAATCAAAACACTTATATCTATATTCGAGTTGAACATTTTAATTTCGAGAAAAAGGTTCAAGAATTCCATTCAACCCCCCTTCTGTAATTCTTGCTATATTGTTAAGGGACTAACAAACCCTTGTTCTTAAGTTGTAGACTCTAAAGGATTTTGTGGAAAGTGGATATCCAACAAAAATTCCTTCATCAGCTTTTAGATCAAATTTTGACAGCTGTTCAGGATGAGTCTTAAGAACAAAACATTTGCATCCAAATACATGAAAATATTTCAGATTTGGCTTCTTTTTCTTCACCATCTCATATGGTATTTTTTTCATGCTTGTTTATGAGTGTTGCATTCTATGTAAAACAAGCAGTCTGCACAGCCTTAGCCCAAAAATAGGTTGGTAGCTTTGCTTCATCAAGCATAGTTCGTGTAGCTTCAATAAGAGTCATGTTCTTTCTTTCTACAACTCCATTATGTTGTGGAGTTCCAGGTGCAGAAAATTCCTGTTTTATTCCTTGCTCTTTGCAGAACTCTTCCATGATTAAATTCTTGAACTCAGTGTCATTATCACTTCTTATTATTTTAACAAAATCTTTGACTAACTTATCCAGCTGTCTGACATGATCAATTAAAGTAGATACAGTTTCATTCTTCTTGTGTAAGAAATACACCCAAGTGTATCTTGTGAACTCATCCACTATAACCATATCATATTTCTTCTTTGTAATAGACATGACATTGACTGGACCAAAAAGATCAACATACAGTAAGTGATAAGGCTCAAGAATTGAGGATCCAGTTTTGCTCTTAAATGAAGATTTTCTTTGTTTTGCCTTTTGACATGAGTCACAAAGACCATCAGGAGCAAATATTGATTTTGGCAGTCCTCTCACAAGATCTTTCTTTACTAGCTCATTTATGTTGTTGAAATTTAAATGAGAGAGTCTCTTGTGCCAATTCCAACTTTCTTCAATTGATGCCCTGCTTAACAGACAGATTGCAGAACCATCAGAATTTATTGAAAGTCTGGCTTCATATATGTTACCATGTCGGTAACCTTTCAGAACCACTTTGCCTGTAGAATTACTTACAACTTCACAGTGTTCTTCAAAGAAATCCACATGATAACCTCTGTCACATATTTGACTCACACTTAGTAGATTGTGTTTAAGTCCTGAGACAAGAGCTACTGTTTCAATTATGACATTCTCAAGACTGATATTGCCATATCCCAGAGTCTTTCCCTTGTTGCCATCTCCATAAGAAACTCCTGGGCCAGCTTTCTCCACAAAGTCTGATAGCAGGGCTTTATTTCCAGTCATATGTCCTGAACATCCACTGTCCAGAACCAGGATGTTTTTCCTGTTGCCCTGCAATCACAAATACCACAATTGATTAGTTTTAAGGACCCAGACTTGCTTGGATCCTTTGGCCTTGTTAAGTTTGTTAGCATTTGCAGCGGATTTAGTTTCAGAGTTTATGCTAACATGCTTTTTATCAGACTTTATATCAGACTTTACATCAGAATTTACACTAGAATGAATAATGCTAACTTTCTTTAATGAAGGTTTTATTTCATAATAATCATAGTACAAACTATGATATTCCTTACAAGTATAAATGGAATGCCATGAACTACCACAATGAAAACAAGGATTTTATGGTTTAAACCTAACAAGCTGACTCTTAACTCCTGATCTAGGAGGTAAAGAGTTTATATCTTTATTTTTCCTGCAAAAAGAAGCAAGATGGTTAGAGTTTCCACAATTATAGCATTTCTTTCTTGGAGCATTAGGAACAGGCATATAGTTATTACTTTTATTCACACCTTCCTTTCCATTCCTATTTTTCCTAGCTTCCTTTACCTTGCTTATATTTTAAATCTCTTTCAGCTTATACTTAAGCTGCTTCTTTGTCATTAAACCAATGTTTACCATAGTTGGTTTATCTTGTCTTAATTTGTCAGAACTTGACTTTTCTTTGATTTCTGTTTTAGAGTCTTTCATCTCTTCAGAATCAGACACAACAGTTTTTATAACAAATTTAATATGATTTACCTTTGGCTTAATTGGCAAAGTCCCTTTCTCATTTTTACCATCTTTATAACCTAACCCCTCTTTCAAGTTTCCAATACTTTGAATATTCTGAGTTGTTTTTCCTGAGTTAGTCCAAATCCTGATGATTTCTCTTTCTTTTTCTAATTCAGTTTTTAGATAATCATTCTGTTTAAGCACTTCATTCTTAACATACACAACATTATATCTCTCTGTCTGAATAGTGTTCTGGTGGACTAACTCTTCTTCAAGATAGCTATTTCTATTTTTGTACTTTAGATTTTCAGATTTTAATCTTTCATTCTCTAAAGTCTGATCTCTATAGCTAATATAAATGTTTTTCAGAAATAATCTCAACTCAGTAATATCTTCTGTATCAAAAGCAAGAGTTGATAGAGGTACCTCTAGTTTAGAAGCATCGGAACTGCTATCAGCATTTGCCATTAAGGCATAGTTCACCTCTTCTTTAGATTCTGAAGTGTCTGCCCAGTTTTTCTTCTTTGTGATAAGTGCCTGGCCTTTATAACCTTTTCCTTTCTTGCAATCAGGAGAGATGTGGCCTCTTTCACCATAATTGTAGCATTTGACATTTGAGTTGTCTCCTCTGTCAGACTTTCCTCCTTTGCCTATAGACTTTCTGAACCCTTTCTTGTTAGAACTTCCACCTTTCTTGGAAAACTTCTTACCCTTTCTTAATTTCTTGTAGGCTATCTTTGTGATAACCTTCACCATAAGAGCACACAGTTGCATCATCTCTGCATCAATATCCACTTCAGATAAATTTTTAAGTTCTGAATCATCATCATCAGAATCTGATAACTGAGAATCAGACTGGATGATGAGAGTTTTTCCTTTTGCCTTTCTAGAGACAATTGGCTTTTCTTCAGCCTTTAAAGCAACTGTCTTAGACTTGCCTTCATGCCTCTTCTTTCTTTGCTCCATCTCAAGTTCATGAGTCTTGAGGATCCCATAGATTTCATCATGAGACATATCAGCAAGTTCATAGTTGTCTCTTATTGTAGTAACTTTCAAATCCCACTTTTCAGGAAGAGCTAATAGGAATTTCATATTTGAATCTTCTGTATCATATTCCTTATCCACCAGTGACAGATCATTCAACAACTTTGTGAATCTGTTATATGTCTCAGTTTGTGACTCATCAGATTTTGAGTCAAAGTGCTCATACTCCTGTGTGAGTATTGTCTTCCTATTCTTTTTGATGTCATTGGTTCCTTGACATCTCACTTCCAATGCATCCCATATTTCTTTTGCAGTCTTGCATCCAATCACCCTATTTGACATGACATTGTCAAGTGCACTATGAAGCAAATGTCTTACTTTTGCATCCTTGCCTAGTGAAGAGATGTCTTAAGTGGTGTATTCTCTCTTTTCTTTGGGAATCATCTTCGTGGCTCATTCCCAACTGTAATAGAAAGCTTTGTGGGCTTGTGTGCACCATCATAAATTCTGTCTAAATATTCTGGATCTATAGCTTCCAGAAACATGGCTATCTTCACACTCCATACAGGGTACTCAGACACCCTGAGCATAGGAACCCTGATGGTTTCATATCTACTAGTGTTTTGAATGGGTTGAACCTTTGCAGGTTCTTGAGGGTCTGGTATTTTTGCTTGTTCAGACATGATTGATTGTTTGTTTGGATCTTAACTGTTTGTAAGCTTAACAGATTGGATCTGATACCACTTGTTAGGCCTCAATAATACTATAGAAGGGGGTTTAATATAGTATCTACAATTAATTCGATTATGAACAGAAGTATGTAACAGAAAACAAGTTTATTCAATATAACAAACTCTGTTACAGTAGGTTAATCTACTCTTTCAGTGATGTATGATATCACTAGGAGCTGCAGGGTTACAATGAATAATATTCTCGTGAATGATAACAGTTATAGTGTAAACCCTAATCTGTGTTTATATACTACACAGTTACAAGATATCTCCTAATTGATATGATATGTTCTGTTTCCTAAAATACATCAATCAGAGATATCTACTGTAGTTCTTTAGCTGTATAACTCTCCAAACATATCTTTTTTTGTTTAATCCAGATTCTTTCCTGTAAATCAGCCGCTTTTCATCCCTGAAGTGTATCCACACTTAAGTTCTGATGTAAGTCCTGATGGCTTAAGTTTTGATAACTTCCTGTCTTCAGTAAGTTCTGATTTCCAGTTAAATTCTGATAGTAAGTTTTGAAACTAAACAAATCAGATTAGACATGACATTACAAATATATCTAGCAGTTTACATTATATTTTAGTTAACAAATATGACTAAAAATAGAAAAAAATATTTTTACTAATATTTTAGAAAAATAATAATATTGTTTTGAAAAGACCTTCTAAAACTTGATATTTACAAGAAAAGCCCTTTATATATTGACTTTTTAAAGCATTATTGCCTCCCATCAAATGCCAACGCAACGTGGATTACAGGCGGCTCTTATCTCGACCGTCCGATTCATCAAGCGTGTAGTGGCGCGAGCTCTCCTTTATTTCCTGTTACTCTCAAAGTCCACTCTCTCGTCACTTTCTGCACTTGTATCTTTTCAGACATAATCTATAAACACACACAACCGAGATTTCAATCAACTTAACCAACAACACTCTACTTCCATTTATTTTGTTTCGATAAATTAAGCATATATTTTGTATTTAGCTATAAAAAAAGAATTACTTAAAAAACAAGTCAGCATATATTCGCGTGTGTTTTATATTAGAGTGAAGGTTAAGGTTTACAGAGAGATAGTGAGAAATGGCTAACCCGGGCGATGGTCAATACACCGATTTTCCGGCGATTCAAACACACGGAGGACAGTTCATTCAGTACAATATATTTGGAAACTTATTCGAAGTTACGAATAAGTATCGCCCTCCGATCATGCCTATTGGCCGGGGTGCTTACGGAATCGTCTGGTACGTTTTTTATTTGTGTATTGATATTGTATTGATCAGTGGATCTGATTGTGGTGTTTAGATGCGTAAATAGAATCCTGTCTGGATCTTGTTTTGCTAGCGGGATATACTGTGTATGTTTGATGAGGTTAACTGGTTTGTTTATTGTTGATTACGAAATAGTTCAATTATGAATACGGAGACCAATGAGATGGTCGCGGTCAAGAAGATTGCTAATGCTTTCGATAATTACATGGATGCCAAGCGAACTTTGAGGGAGATTAAGCTTCTTCGTCATTTGGATCATGAAAATGTTAGTCAATTTATGTTTGTTTTAATTTACTTTATTTTGTACTTAATTGATAACCATAAGTGAAGTATATTTTGATAGTTGACTTTTTTTGCTACTGTGTTTGAGCTGAATCAGATACATAGGACATGTACATGTGGACTTTTTATTCAATTATACACTAAAAATGGAAATATACAGTTCTAAATATCTTGAATTTCTTTGGTTATGAGTAAATATGCTTATGTAAGTCTTTCAGTCACCTATGTGGAATAAATTGGCATAAGACTTTTAAAACAGAGAGTAAATATTCTTTGTTAAAAAGGGAACTAAAACATATTCGAAAGTCTAGTTTTCACTTCTGATGGTTGGATTTAACTGAAGTTGGAAGAGACCAGTTTGCATCACTTCATTTCAACAATCTGTTCAGCTAGCTATCTGTTAATAGCTGTACTTGTGAGTTTCAACACAATAATAACTATTAAACTAGACATCTATTAGTGATGTCAAAAAAAAAACTAGCCATATATTAGAATGAAATTCTTATGATGTTCAAGGGAATACTAATTTTGGAATTATATATTGATAATGCAGGTCATAGCAATTACTGATGTAATTCCTCCACCCTTAAGGAGAGAATTCACTGATGTTTATATTGCTACGGAACTAATGGACACTGATCTTCACCAAATCATTCGATCTAATCAAGGTCTATCAGAGGAACACTGTCAGGTAATACATATTAGATAAAGTTTCTTTCTATTTTGTCAGTAAGGAAAAGCTAAACCTGACATTCAGTTGTGTATGTGCCTGTTTTGCAGTATTTCTTGTATCAACTGCTTCGAGGACTAAAATATATTCATTCTGCGAACATAATCCATCGAGACTTAAAGCCCAGCAATTTGTTGTTAAATGCAAATTGTGATCTGAAAATCTGTGATTTTGGTCTTGCTCGTCATAGTACGGACGATGAGTTCATGACAGAATATGTTGTCACCCGATGGTATAGAGCACCTGAGCTGCTATTGAACTCTTCCGATTATACCGTTGCAATAGATGTTTGGTCAGTGGGTTGCATATACATGGAGCTAATGAACAAGAAACCTTTGTTTGCGGGTAAAGATCATGTGCACCAGATGCGGTTGCTGACCGAGGTAGGCTGACTTCGCTGAGTGTATCTTTTTATTTTGGTGGAAAAATAACTCAGTTAGAAAAGTAGTTTGCCTCGCAACCTTCTTTTTCTTTCCATAGAGCGGATTAAGTTATTTGCTAGCTATTCAAATCTCATTCCTGCTTTTAAAACGGGCTCTTTACCTTACTTTGAACGTTTACATCTTATTTTTCCCCTTTCAGCTTCTTGGCTCACCGACCGAAGCGGATCTTGGATTTGTACGAAATGAGGATGCAAAAAGATTTATTCTGCAGCTTCCTCGACACCCTCGTCAGCCTCTAAGGCAGCTGTATCCACAAGTCCATCCTTTGGCCATTGACCTTATTGATAAAATGCTTACATTTGATCCCTCTAAAAGAATTACAGGTAATATCTCATCTTGTTCGACCTAGTTGTGTTTTGTGCAGTCTAAATACCTTGTCTGGGTGTTCTTGCTTTTAACTTCGTGCCATAGAGGGGAGGGAAGTAGTGGCAGAAGAATGCCGTTCTAGTAAAAGTCTTCGTCAGAAGTAAGATATAACATGTTTAAACTAATCTGGTAAGCATGATAACTAGGGTCATCATTAAGCATGATGATATCAAGATAAAAATGTGAGCCTTAAAAATGTATGTAATACGCATGATGTCAATATATCATAACAGGAAACAAGGTTTAGCAGCAGTATCTTGGTACATGGGTGATTTAGGAAATACATATCCAAGACCCCTAAAGACTAGTACTAATTTCTATAAACGAGAGGAATGTAGTATATAATGTCCATGAATTGTGTAGGAAATGTGACCTTATGCTAGTGCTTGTATGTGTATATGTTCACATAGAAGAGTAAAATTTACTGTATAAACACTTTGAAGCATAGGTGAAGCATGAATAACAATGTAAGAGAAATCTAGTTATTGCTGTAGAGTATTCAGCTTATCTTATTACACTATGAGATGAACATATTTATACAGGAAATACATGTATGGAAAGTCTATACTAATAAACGGATGAACCGCTCAACTACAATTTGGTTCAACCAGAGAGTTTGTGTTGTTGATGTAATATAGGAGTTGACATTGTGTCAATGTCACTGACTTTAACAAACTGTAACCTACTGATGTAAGTTTAGTTATCT
Organism: Apium graveolens; assembly: GCF_009905375.1. Classification (NCBI taxonomy): domain Eukaryota; kingdom Viridiplantae; phylum Streptophyta; class Magnoliopsida; order Apiales; family Apiaceae; genus Apium; species Apium graveolens. Next base: position 113,405,459 of record NC_133656.1, read on the forward strand.
AGGGGGTTGAGAATTTAACTTCAGATGCAAACATTTTCTTTTCAGACATGTACCAATGCATCCTTAATTTTCGATATTTCTGTCTTCTACTGCAACAGTATATGACATTTATTTCCCGCCTACATAAAACTTGAGCAGCTTGGTCATAAATTGAAAACTCAGATTTAAATTATGAACATATGTTGTGTTTCAGAAGAATCTGTTTCTGTAATCTCTTCGAAGTTGGTTGGTATACCTCTCCACACAGGACCGGCTTTAAATGTCCTACACGAATTATTTGAAATGGTGCCCTTTCTGTTTAAAGTTGCTGAGAAAAACATTATGCATATTCAAATCACAACATTCATACTAGTTATATACAACAATAAGACTAAAAAAATTCATTTATAATTAAATGCACATTCAAATGCGATCGTATGTGTATAGTTCATAAATTTATATTAACTATTACATAATATATATATACATATATATATATATAACTTTTATAATGCCCTAAGTGATTGCCTTGGATGCTTCATCTAAGGGCCGGCCCTACCTCCAGAGTAACTCTAGTTGGATCTTCTAGTTTTTAGACTTTTGTGCAAGTAATTCAACCACAGAGAGTCTCTAGAGATTGCAGTGACCAAATTTTATAAAGTTGACTTATAAAGCTATAGTATTAGCAATAATTTTTCCACTGGAATGGTTATATAAAATTTGTTGGTAATATTTTCTGGGGAATTTAATAAACTATTTATTTAAACCTTCCTCATGTCGTGATCTACATATCTGGTATGTTCTTAATGCAGTTGAAGAAGCATTAGCCCATCCCTATTTGGCAAGATTACACGATATAGCTGATGAACCAGTTTGCACAAAACCGTTCTCCTTTGAGTTTGAGACGGCACATCTTGGAGAAGAGCAGATAAAGGACATGATTTACCAGGAGGCCTTAGCCTTTAACCCAGACTGTGCATAATATATTAATAGTATGCACCATCTGCTTGACCCCTTCCTGTTTCACCCTTTTCTTTTAGATTTACCTCAAGAAGTCCATTATAAAGCAATTATTCGGTTAGTGCGGGTGATGGAAGAAAGCTGAAAGCAGAATCATTGCATGTGAGGGAAGACTAATGCAACTGGGATGCAATACACTCAATGGCGGGATTGCTTAGCAGATCCAACATATTCTGCGTCCTTGTTTACTTCGATTAGTCTTCCATTTTTTATTCGCCATCTTGGATTTTTGCTGATGGATTAAATTTCTCCGTCACACTCTCATTTTCCTCTCTTTGTTGTAAAGGTTTCTGTTTAATAATTTTTGGGCGGGAGTTGTTTCTTTCTATTCTCAAACGATTGAACCTAGGCCATTTGAATGTACCATGATATGAAAGTATTCTAGTTTTTATCTTTGTAAACTTTGCTGTAACATAAATGGTTTGAAGGGAAGTCGTTTCTTTGGTTCATTATTCTCCTAGTGCAGTGTATCCGACGATTGTAAACTTTTGCTTATTATTTGTAAACATGAAAAGTTAAGTATTATACTAAGAGGAAGTCCAACAACTCCCTTATATGAGCTCTTAAGTTCAATTATAAGTATTTTGACAAAAAATGGCTGTCTGTTGTGCTCAAAATCTTGCACGGATTAGATTTAACTTCCATAAAAGAATTGGGTTCGATTGTAATGGAACAATATAGGTTTTTAATGAGGTTCTTGATTCAAAGGATCGCGGTTTGGAGGAATCTGCATCAAGGTGCAGGAATCTTGCCTTAAAAGAAATTGATTGTGAGCAGGTTTATATGGCCATGGATGGTACAATTAAATTGATTGTGAGCAGGTTTATATGGCCATGAATGGTACAGAGATATTTTAGGAATAGGTGCTTGTATGATTGTGGTAAAAGAATGGTAATGTATTGGTGCGGGAGCATAGTGCACCTTAACAGGTTGAAATGGTAAATCTCGATTGGCAGAGGTAGAGTTTGGTTAGGATTATACCTCCTACAATAAAATAGGAGGACACCTTCTATTTACATGGAATGGACTTTTAGATCTTATTTGGATCGGGGGTTGAGGAGAAAGAGGGTTAGGTTGAGATAGGTTAAGTTGGGTTGGGTTGAACCCTTGTTTCATTTGAATGTAGGGGCTGAGTGAGCCTTGTCATGTTTGGTTTGGGATTGGAGTAAAGTTAGTTTTTATCATGTATAAAATATATATTGAAAATTTAGTGAATGATTTTAGATTTATCTAAAAATTTTAACTAAACTTTAAAATATTTTTAAAAAATTAGAATTTTCAAAAAGAAAAAAATGATTTTTTTTATTATTAATATTTATAATAAAAGAATTATAAATAGAGAGAGATTGTGAGACAGAGAGAGGAGGAGGTGAGGGAAAGTGGCGATGGATAAAAAAAAGTAAGCTGCAGCACCCCAATTTGGGGTGTTGGAAAAAATTAGTTTGTGTATTGCAAATTAACCCCTTTCAACATTTGATGAACCTTACCAAAACTCAACCCCTACTTTGACAAACTTTCCCAAACGTGGTTCTCTTGAGCCCGTTTCAGCCCAACACAACTCACTCCTTTCCAACCCCCATCCAAATACAAGTTTAATGGAATTCTATTACTATAAAACGTGATAAACCTCATTAATTAAGGGATAAATACATAAATTCATCGAAACATATTTGGGAATTGAATTAACAGAGGGTTCTAAGTGTCCAACCGCACCTGGACATTGAACCTCATCTGAAAACAGTTAAATTAACTGTGGGAGCTCGTTTTGGCTTATCAAAACGTTAATTATTGGTCAAGTAATGGAGTCCAACCCTACAGAACTACATTGAAATTGATCCCTATATAAAGTATGTAGGCAATTGGTAAAAAGGGGTTTAAATATTCACTTTTTGCACATTGGCACGTGTCACCATTGTGATTATTTTTCAAGTACATTTGACATGATTCGAGAAGGCATTTCTCAGCCATTTTGCTTGGTTCTTTGCTGTCTCAGTTCGTTAATCATAGATATTAACAACTTTATTTCTGTTGCTGAACGTTCAGCAGCTGCAACAACTTATAATTACATGAGAACCAATGGTAATTCAGTTATTCAATCACGATAAATTCGGGGTGTTATAATTCATTCTCTCCTAACACATTCCAAACAGTATCTTTGTGCTTACTTAAATCACTAAAATATGACCTTCATTCTTTAGGTCTAAGAAACTTTTAGTACTCCCTTATAACACTTTTAACAATAAAAAATTCATTTCTCTTTCTTCTTTCTACTTTTTTCTCTCTCTTTCTTCCACTTTTTGTCCATATCTTTTTAAATTTATTAATTTAACAATAATAAGGAAGTAGTATAGGGATCATTGTTGGAGTTAAAATATAAAATCATATTCTAAATTACTAAAAGTCAATATTTTATATTCTTTATAAAGAAGTTACTAGCTTGCTGTTGTACTTGCTCTAAACCATCTAATTATACAGAATTGATTCTAAACTTTTGATCATGAAAAGTTAAGTACTAATAATAAAATCATCTAATTATGCAGAATCAATTCGATAAGAAATTGGGTTCGAATTTGAATTTAAAAAAGTATTACATAAGCTTATTTTATTGGGTCGATCAAAGTTTCATGCGTGTTAGATTTAAATTCTGACTTTATAATAGACTGATATACTCCATTATATCCCTATTATATAACTAATTGCGATACACATATTGTTTTTAATATTATATAATTTTTAAATTTAATTTAAAATAAAAATTGTAAACTCTGAAATTTATTTATTAGAAATTTTTGATAATATGACTTGATAATAATTTTAACTATGCATGTGTATAATTTAGTGAAAATTTAGTTTTTAAAGAAATATAAAAAAATTAGTTTTGTTGAAATTCATAGGCGTGTTTACAAATGATAATTATGTTTTCATTAAAAAATAAATTTTAGCTCGCATTTTTATTTTGGTATACCGAACAAATCTAACGAAGTATATTTAAATTTATTTTGGTTTAATTTGTTTAAAACAGGATCAATGATAAAAAATTTATGTATCAATAATAAAAAAATTATGTTAACCTGAATAAAAGTACATATTATTTTTTTAACTGGTATAGTTATTTTCTTATTTTAATTTTAATTTATCATGAATCAATTGTATAATTTTGTTAGCCTAGATGAATAACATGTATTGATTTTCTTTTAGTACGACATAATTATACTAACTAATGAATCATCTCTATTTTCATTTTATTAAAATAGTTTTGGATATTATCGAAATTGAAAAAACCCGTAATTATATAAACCCAAACATTACATTTTACACACAGATCTGCAATCAAACTTTTAATATATCGACTATTAGGGTCGGATCTCAGTTATCCCACAATCCTAAACCTACATTATACCTAACAACGAATTAAGTAATTTTTTTTTTATTTTAACACGGATCAATAATATAAGAATTACCTTTATTTTGAATTTAATTGCTAAAATGCAATTGTATGCACTTAATTACTATCTAAAATTAATTATGTTAGCTTGTATCTCGTATGCCATATTCCGTATCATTTTGCGCGCAACTTCATGTTTTGTATTTGTTTTTGGGTTGTATTTTAAAATTGGAAAATATTTCGATTTATTTAAAATAATCGGACCGGGACTCGACCGGGACATCAAAGCCCACACAATTCGTATATTTGTTTTTATAAAATCAAAGATCATTCAATATTTTCGTATTTTTGGAATATTCATAATTTTCGGGAAATTTTAGTATATATTTTATACTTATGTAAAAATATTATTTTAAAAATCAATCTCCGTAAATTATTATTTCCGAGCTTCTTAATTAAAGTTACCAAATATAAATAGCGATTTGTGATTTATCGGATATGATTTTTCAATAATTATAAATAGTCTAAAATTATTTTTATTTTAAAAATATCAAAATTTTCATCAAATTTTATCAAGAGCAAGATAAGCTAAGTCTGCAAGGGTTGACTCAATTGGTTAAAAAGGGGATAATTATCATTTTGGTCACAGTTTGGAATCCTACGGGATGAGAATTTATGATTATGCCTCCTGAACCAGAGCCTGTCGCTTAATTGTAGTTTATCTTGGTTCACGTGGACCTGCAATCCGAACTGAGGGCGGGTTTTTGGAGTTAGCTCACCCTCGCGGGATCGCGACCCTTTGTCCCGACCATTGTAGCACGTGTGTGGTTTGCAGGCTATTACGTGAGCCCGTGGGGTTTACCCAGTGCGCATCCGAAGGGTAGCTGTTAGGCACAAAACATGCGCTAAATAAATCACGCAAGTATACGCGTTCGCAAGGAGTATAGAATGATTTCTAGTTCGTTCCCACAGAGACTCTGATTAGTTATATCTAATTAACACTTACTCACCAATGTATGATTATTCTTCAATGTCAAGACAATAACAATTAAGGTTGCTTAACTAATATTAACTACGAGAATTAAATATTTAAATTAACAATATTAAACACACATGAGATCATAACTTCATTACTACTTCATTCAATAGTTATTGCTATTACCCTTAGCATGTAATGGTGATGATATTAATCGAACAAACGAAACTTATAAACGCCAACTTTCATTGTACGAATACCATTCTACCAAGCATCCACAATTAAGATAGAAGTTGAATAGGCATCAATTATGTTGAGACCCTATATGTATACAAAATTTGACAACATAACGATTTAAGCGCAAGTTATTCATTATGATTACATAGGGCAAGTAAAACGGTTAGAGTTACCCACTAATAATGCATACAATACATGAACCTATGCTAGCATGGCAAGTTCTAAATCTCAAGATTCACTGTCGCTATTCACCTGTTGTCCATCGACTACACCTTTCGGCCTGATCTTAGGCCCTGACTCACCCTCCGTGGACGAACCTTGCTCAACGTTCCAACAAAAATACTTGTATGCATCAAAAACCCCAGGTTCAGAGGGGTAAATACATTAAAAAAGGACAAATTTTATTTCTGCAAAGCGTAAAGGTATTCATATTCTAAATCTTACTAGAACCGCTTGTTTTTTATCAGAAGCTTGTGATTTGGTTTTTGATGCAGCAAGTAAGGGAAAACAATTCTTAATCGTTGGCACTCCGTATGAGATGAAAATCTCATGTACGGTTCTGGAACGGAGATTCTTTGAATTGAATGACGACCGTAACGGATGTCGGCTCAATCCGAAGGAACTTTTTTTGTCTTGGGTACAATTTAATATTAAAAGATTAACAGGCTATCTTACATGTTCGCGACACACATAAGACGAATAAGCACAACCTATGCTAGATATCATACAATCACCACATACCAAGGTATTAAACAATTAACTAAAGAAATCCATAGTAAATCCACTATGATCTCGTGATCACGATTAGCCCATAATAGAACTCATCTTCACCATGGGTTCATATGAAAACATGATATAACACAATGATATAAACTAATAAAAATACTTAATAAATAATGAAGTACATCACGAGAGTATTAATGTTCAAAGCATAAAGAAAACTAGCTACCACTGTTACAATGAATTAAAAGAATCACAAGATAAACGTATGCTTCATCTTCTTCGTTGTTGCGTGCTAAAACGGTCTTCTTGATCTTCTTGCCTTCGCTCCTTGTTACTTGTCGTCGAAAACGTCTTCCAAGATTGTTTATATAATAGCCCAAAAGAACCAGCGCTAACAGAAGCCCAATAAAACTTGAATTCTAAAAATCAGATTCTGAAAATCCGCACCCAGACGGTCGCCTCCTCCTTCCAGGATGGCGCCTGCTACCAGGCGGTCACCTGCTCCCATCAGGCGGGAGCCTGCAACCCTTCTGGAAAAATTATTATTTTGATTATGTTTTTGCTGAATTCTTCGCGCATCAACCCGGGACTGACTCCAAGCACTTCCTTAAGCTTATTTTGATGAAATCCACCTATCTAAGCAAGTTATACCCTGAGATGCAAAAACACTCGAAATGCGTTAAATACACAAAATACTCGAGTTCAAGACACCAATTCAAGCTGCTAAGAAACACTCTAAGTGGTATAAAATGCCACTTATCACACCCCCAAACTTGAATCGATGCTTGTCCTCAAGTAGCATAAACTCAAACTTAGAATAAAACATGCATGAATGCAAACTACATGACTGCAGCGATCCCCATCGCGATGACTAAACCAACTAACACATGTCATATCAACAAATGTAATTAGGCGACTAAAGATCAATCAAATCACGCAAGCTACATACAACTAGAAACGTGGTGTGTGCGAATGCTTAACAAATATGCTTCGAAACTAGATCAATCACCATAACTTAATTATCCTCAAAGCAATCACAAGCTTATACGAAGAATATATTCTAGACACAAAATAACTTATAACACTTCAAGATCATTGGAGTTTATTACGGAATCATGCTTTTATTCAACACATAAACAAATGCTTATTTGATTGTACAATGAGTGAGGTCCACAAAAGACTTATGCAATGGTATCCATTTAGCGAGCGTTAGGTTAGCGGATCCCAGACTATAAAAGCCTTAGGTCACTAGGCACAAAGTCCCCTAAGAACTTAATAACTCGAATACCAAAGAGCTCACTCGTGATCAATTGTGAATTAAACCACATATTTCTTTTCTCTTTTCTTTTTTTTTTTCTCTTTTTTTTCTCTTTTTTTTCTCTTTTTTTTCTCTTTTTTTTTTAATTTCTGAGCAAGTGCGTTTCGCTCCATCTTGCTCAACCGTAGACTACTCGTATACAATACGAGCCGGCTACTAGCCATTTGACGCCTAGCCACAACTAGCAGTGAATTCCAATTTTTTTCCAATTTCTATCTTTTCATGTCTTTTATCATTAGGAGTTTATCATACATTCTAAGCATAAGCAATAGATTAACCTAAAAAATTATCAAATCATGACAACAATCTAGTCCTTAAGCATACTCTAAGACTTAGTGAAATTACAAGTATTTCTAGCATGCATTCCAACCTAAAAAGATTCAACATCACTCTAGCGCTATCACTACACTCACATCAATATCACATATTAATCGGTAAAGCAACACAAAAGGGATCATGGTATATGCATGAGCTATATGAAATGATAAATAAAGCTATAAAATAAAAAAAAACTATATAAAAAACTATATGGCAAAAATATGCAACTATATGAACTAAACTAACATGAAAATACAACTACATGACACACACACAAATATGTTCCTTAACTACTATCCCCAAACTTAAAATCTACACTGTCCCCAATGAAGGTAATAGAAAGGAACACAGGGTATACCTACTCAGAAGAATCATCATCATCATCATCACCCTCAGAGGGTGGAGTGTCAGGAGGTGGATAAGCAGAATCCTCACCATAAATGGGCTACTAGATGTCAGCTCCAAGACCTTTAAATGCAGTACCAAGTGCTTGGGTGAGCTCCTGCACAAACCTACTCTGTGACTCATACATCGCATCCATCCTCCTGGAAAGTCTCCTGGACTGTACATCAGCCAATCCCGAACCATCTCCTCCCTGAGCTCTTGAAGGACCTGCCTCTCCCCGAGCCTGACTGGGCCTAGCCATGGTAGCACCAGTTGCTGGAACCCCTCCTGGAAGGTGATATCCCAAACCATGTGACTCGAGCTCTCCACCCGTCCACTCCTGCATCGTATTCAACGTCGATGAATAAATAGGAGCGGCCGGCATCTGTAGCTTCTCATAAGAATGCCACTGGACTCCACATGCCTTGCAAAGCTTCATGATAATAGAGGCATACGGGATATAGTACTGCGACTTCCCCCTCAAAAACTTTAAAATCCCTTGGTAGATGTACTCACCAAGGTCCACATAATACTCATCATTCAAAATCCCCCACACCAACCTCGCCCTCTCCACTGTAACCTCGTGTGCATGTAGAGAAGGAAGAATATTAGCACACATAAATGCAATTCAAGCACGAGCATACCTGTTCATCGCGATAGCAGGAAAATTACTATACTCGTTGGTCCCCCTTTTGAACTTCCACACTGTGCCCAACTGACAGAGAGTAGCAACAATCAAGCCCATATCAAAATCCTCAGGGGACTTTTCATTCCAATTCTCCTCCTGTGGTTTCCTTTGTCACTGCCCAATAACACGGCGAATCGCCTCAGACTGATAATCAACAGTAAGCCCACGAACAACAGAAAACCCATTCTTGTCGGCCTTGGCATTCGCATAGAACTCGCGAACAATACTCATCAGAATCGCCTCAGGTGACTGACAGAATGTAATCCATCCCTTCTCAGCAATCATCGGTAACAAATCACCATCCCTCCCTGATGGCAAGAACCCCATCTCCCTTATAATAGGCTTAGTCAGAAGCTTTGTGTACTCTTCTTCAGCAGCCCCATCCAACAATCGGGGCCTCGCAACAATGTTCCTCGATGAATCAGCAATCGGAATGGTGCTGCTGCTCCCTACAGTTCGTGATCTCTTTGGGGCCATGAAATCTGAGAATAAGGGTTAGAGAGTTGTGTTTGGTGTGTAGGAGAGATTTTGTAGAGTTGAAAGTGTGTGGGATGTATATGTAGTGGTTGTATGTATATATAGGGCAAATTAGGGTTATAATTTAATTAGGAGTGGGGATTGTGGTTAATTATGGGGAAGAAATCGTGGGTTAATGGGGATTGTGGGCTGTGGTTTTTGTTTTGTGTTTTTCTGTTTTTTTATAGAGGGTGAAAACTGTTTTTTTTAAATCATGTCCGCAGGCGGTCGCCTGGCACCAGCAGGCGGGCGCCTGCTAGCGCGCGGCCGCCTGGTCCTAGCAGGCGGACGCCTGCAAGGTCTCTGTAATTTTTTTTTCTGCCAACATTTTTATGTGTTTTTGGATAAAGTACTAAATTCTAAGGGTTCCTGTGGTCTCATATTTTGGGTTGCCTCCCAAGAAGCGCTTCTTTTACGTCATTAGCTTGACGTAGAGTAATGCGATCAAGTTGACAATAAAACGGCACAAACCACTTCACGGTTTGCTTTGAATGCTTGGCCCAGATCGTTCTAAAAAGTCTCCATCACTCCATGTGGAAACACAGTTTTGATGATAAATGGTTTAGACCACCTTGATTTCAACTTTCCAGGAAAAAGTCGAAGACGAGAGTTGAATATAAGAACTTGTTGCCCCAGCATTAATGACTTAGGCGATAGCTTCCTGTCATGCCACTTTTTTACCTTTTCCTTGTATATTTTGTTGTTTTTGTACGCTTGAAGTCGAAATTCATCAAGTTCATTTAACTGAAGCATTCGCTTCTTCCCAGCCGCATCTAGATCAAGGTTTAACTTCTTCAATGCCCAATAAGCCTTATGCTCAAGCTCCGCAGGTAAATGACATCCCTTATCATAGACAAGTTGAAACGGGGACATCCCAAGTGGAGTCTTGTATGCTGTTCTATAAGCCCAAATAGCTTCATCGAGCTTCAAAGACCAATCTTTCCTTGACGGACAAATGACTTTCTCTAGAATGCGCTTGACCTCTCTATTAGACACTTCAGCTTGACCATTAGTCTGCGGATGATAGGCAGTAGCGATGCGATGATTCACATTGTAGCATTGCATCATAGAAGTAAACTTATGATTGAAGAAATTCGACCCTTCATCACTTATGATAACTCATGGCGTTCCAAACCTTTTGAATATCTGCTTATGAAGAAAACTCAACACTACCTTTACATCATTAGTCGGTAGAGCCTTGACTTCTACCCATTTCGAGATATAATCGACTGCCAGCAAGATGTACTGATTATTGCAGGATGAGATAAATGGTCCCATGAAATCGATTCCCCAAACATCGAAGACCTCAACTTCAAGCATCACATTTAAAGGCATCTCATCCTTTCTGGTAAGATTCCCAACTCTTTGGCAACGATCACACCTTTAAACGAACTGATGTGCATCCTTAAACAACGTAGGCCAGAAAAAACCTACTTGAAGAATACGAGCTGCTGTCTTTTCACCACCATAATGTCCACCATAAACTGTGGAATGACAGTCTCGTAATATCCCCTCCGTCTCACAGAATGGGATACATCTCCTGATGATCTGGTCAGCTCCTTGTCTAAACAAATATGGTTCATCCCACATGTACCACTTCACCTCATGCAGAAACTTCTTCTTTTGAGCCGCATTCATATTAGGAGGCATTATATTGCTAACAAGATAGTTCACAATATCTGTGAACCATGGCTCTTCCTCTTGAATTGCGAATAATTGCTCATCCGGAAAAGATTCGTTGATCAATGTCTTGTCATGTGAAGTAGAATTGGGATTCTCCAATCTAAAGAGATGGTCAGCTACTTGATTTCTAGTACCTTTTCGATCCTTGATCTCTAACTCGAATTCCTGTAGTAAGAGAACCCAACGAATAAGTCTAGGCTTCGAATCCTTCTTTGAGACCATATAGCAGATGGCAGTGTGATCAGTGAGCACTGTCACCTTTGTCCCAAGTAGATAAGATCAAAATTTTTCGAAACCAAAAACTATAGCCAAGAGCTCCTTCTCAGTAGTGGTGTAGTTCATTTAGGCTCCATTTAGTGTCTTACTAGCATAGTAGACCACATAAAAGATATTAGACTTTCGCTGCCCAAGAACTGCTCCCACTGCATAATCACTTGCATCACACATCATCTCAAAAGGTTCTCTCTAATCAGGTGCCGTAATAACTGGTGCAGTGATCAAACTCTTCTTGAGAGTCTCAAATGCTGCCAAGCATTCATCATCAAATTTGAAAGGCACATCTTTCTCGAGCAAGTTGCACAACGGCTTAGATATCTTAGAGAAGTCCTTGATGAAATGCCGATAAAAACCCGCATGACCAAGAAAGCTACGGATTCCTTTCACAGAAATAGGTGGCGGAAGATTTTCAATGACGCCTACCTTGGCTTTATCCACCTCAAGACCTTTACTAGAGACCTTGTGCCCAAGAATGATGCCTTGCTGCACCATAAAGTGACATTTTTCCCAATTGAGCACTAGATTGGTTTCCACACACCTTTTGAGCACCAAACGAAGATTATTCAAGCATTCATCATACGAATGTCCAAAGACGGAGAAGTCGTCCATGAACACTTCGACATTATTTCCAATCATATCAGAAAATATAGCCATCATGCATCTCTGAAAAGTGGCAGGTGCACCACATAAGCCAAAAGAAACTCTGCAAAAAATAAACGTGCCAAATGGAAAAGTGAAAGTAGTCTTCTCTTGATCTTCTGGTGCAATGCAAATCTGATTGTAGCCCGAATAGCCATCCAGAAGATAATAATACTCATGACCAGCCAACCTGTCAAGCATCTGATCAATAAATGGAAGAGGGAAGTGATCCTTCCTTGTGGCTTTATTCAACTTTCTATAATCCATGCATACCCTCCATCCTGTGACTGTTCGAGTGGGGATGAGCTCGTTCTTCTCATTTGCTACCACAATAATACCTCCTTTCTTAGGTACACATTGCACGGGGCTCACCCAAGAACTATCAGAAATAGGATATATGATTTCTGCATCCAACCACTTTAGAATTTCTTTCTTCACCACTTCTTTCAAGATAGGATTAAGCCTTCGTTGTTGCTCAACCGTTGGCTTGCTAACTTCCTCTAGCAGAATTTTATGCATGCAGTACGAAGGGTTGATCCCTTTTATATTTACTATAGTCCATCCAATGGCCGATTTGAATTCTCTCAAAATCCTCAAGAGCTTGTCCTCATCACTACCTGAAAGGTCAGATGCAATAATAACAGGCAAAGTAGATGCATCACCTAAAAAAGCATACCTCAAGTGTTCAGGCAGTGGTTTAAGCTCCAAAGTAGGTGCTTCCTCAATAGATGGTTTGAGCTTTCCCTCAGCATTCTTGAGATCAGTATTACCAAGAGATTCAAATGGCATGTCTAACTTTCATTTCCAAGGAGAAGCATTTAGATATTGTAACTGCTCATTGCCTTCCTCATCATCACTGTCAAATTCCCCCAATAAGGCTTTTTCTAAGGCATCAAACCTTAGCACATGATCAAGTTCTGAAGTAACTGCAGAATCAATCAAGTCCACCTTGAAGCACTCCTCATCTTCCGTAGGGAATTTCATCACATTGAACACATTGAATGTCACATCTCTATCCTGCACCCTCATTGTGAGTTCACCTTTTTGCACATCTATCAAGGTACGGCCTGTAGCCAAGAAAGGTCTTCCTAAGATTATGGGAATCTTCTTATCTTCCTCGAAATTCAGAATGACAAAATCTGCAGGAAAGATGAGCTTGTCCACCTTTACTAGCACGTCCTCCACGATGCCTCGTGGGTATGTAATCGAACGATCAGCCAATTATAGAGACATGTAGGTGGGCTTTGGATCAGGAAAATTCAGATTTTTGAATATAGACAACGGCATCAGATTGATGCTTGCTCCCAAATCACAAAGGCACTTGTCGAATGACAACTTGCCAATGGTTCAAGGAATGGTAAAGCTACCTGGATCCTTAAGCTTTGGAGGTAACTTTTGTTGTAGCACAACACTGCACTCTTCCGTCAGAGCAACGGTATCAAGATCATCGAGTTTCACCTTCCTTGAAAGAATACCTTTCATGAATTTTGCATAACTAAGCATTTGCTCCAGAGCCTCAGCGAATGGTATGTTCATGTGAAGTTTCTTGAACACCTCCAGAAACTTACCAAATTGCTTGTCCAGCTTTTGTTTTTGCAATCGTTTAGGAAAAGGTGGTGGAGGATAGAGCTGTTTCTCCCCTGTATTACCCTTAGGAAGAGTGTGTTCAACAGTAGTCTTCCTTGGTTCCCCCTCTTTCTCCTTTTGCTTTTCTTCTTTATCTACAACTTCAACTTCTCCATCTTTTGCTTTTTCAGCATCAACAACTTTTCCAGACCTTAAGGTGACAGCTTTGACTTGCTCTTTAGCTTCCTTCCTGCCTGGCACTTCGGTATCACTGGGAAGTGAGCCAGGTTGACGATTGAGCAAGGCATTGGCTATTTGTCCAATTTGATTTTTCAGGGTCTTGATAGAATCAGCCTGACTTTTGCACAACAGCTTTAACTCCTCAAAATCAGCACTAAAAGGTGGAGCAGCACCTCCTTGTTGAGGATATGATTGCCTTTGAGCAAATTGCTGAGGTTGCTGGAATCCATGTGGATTAAACTGTTTACTTGCAGCTTGCTGATATGGTTGCTGAACAGCATTCTGATTATTGCTCCAGCTGAAATTGGGATGATTTCTGTAATTAGGATGATAAGTAGCTGGCATAGGCTGCTGCAGTCACTGATAATTGTTCACATACTGAATAGATTCATTAACAAGAGAATATTGATCTGTAACATGAGAGCTTGCACAAAGCTCACAGACACTAGCTATTTGATTTACTCCATAGTTGGCTAAAGAATCGACCTTCATAGATGTTAGGGCGAAAACACGCGCTAATATTCACGCAAGTATACGCGTTCGCAAGTAATATAAAATACTTTCTAGTTCGTTCCCACAGAGACTCAGACTAATTATTGTTTAATTAAACTCACGCACCAACGTATGATTACTTCTCAATGTTAAGACACTAACACTTAGAATTGTTGACTAAATATTAACTATAATTAATTAATTAGGTTATCACTTAAATAACACTTCAATTAACAATATTAAAACACTCATGAGATCACAACTTTATTACTACTTCCTTCAATAGTTATTGTTAATACATTTAGCATGTGACAGTGATGATATTAATCGAATAACACAAAACTGATAAAAGCCAACTTTCATTGTACTCATACCATTCTACCAAGCATCCACAATTAAGATAGAAGTTGAATAGACATCAATTATGTTGAGTTCCTATATGTCTACAGAAATTGACAACACAACGATTTAAGCACAAGTTATTCCTTTTGATTACACAGGGCGAATAAAACTGTTAGAGTTACCCACTAATCATGCACATCATACATGAACCTATGCTAGCATGACAAGTTCTAAATCTCAAGATCCACCGTCGCTTCACAAGAGATTAACACCCTATCTTATATGTTCGCAACGCACATAAGACGCATACACACAACCAATACTAGATATCATACAATCATCACACACTAAAGTATTAAACAATTAACTAAAGAATTCCATAGTAAATCCGTTGCGACCCCATGATCACGATTAGCCCATAATAGCACTTATCGTCATCATGGGTTCATACGAAATCATGATAAACAAATACAAGAAAATAATAACTAACTAATTATATTAAATCAGAGTACGTCACAAGAGTAATTAAGTTCAAAGTAAGAAAACTAGCATCCAATGTTACAACGAAATAAGAATCACAAGAAAGTATGCTTCCTCTTCGTTGCTGTGTGCTAAAACGGTCTTCTTCCTTATCTCCTTTGCTCCTTGCTTAATACCACGATCCAACCTCGTGAAAACGTCTCCAAATCTACTTATATAATAGTCCCATAAAACTCAGATTACATACAAGTTGGAAGCCAAACAGAAGTAGAAGTCTAAAAATAATTATTTAATTTCCCGACCCTGCACGGCCGCTCAGCATAGCTGAGCGGGCGCTCAGCTTTCTGCGCGGCCGCTCAGCATAGCTGAGCGGGCGCTCAGGACCCTATTGGATTTTTTCTGAGTTTGCTCCGTTTCTTCGCCGTAATCTGCCCCTTTCTTTCCTCTCGCTATGGTGAACACATGCCAAGGCTTATTCTTGATGATTACTCCTCCGAAATGCAACTAATACCCTGAAATGCATAAACACTAGAAAAACACATCAAATACACAAAATACTTGATTTCAAGGCACCAATTTAAGCCATTTAAGATGTTCTAAGTGGTATAAAATGCCACTTATCACACCCCCAAACTTAAATCGATGCTTGTCCTCAAGCGTCACAGACTCAAAAACAAATAAAAAAAATGCATGAATGCAATCTATATGAAAATGCAGCGATCCCCCTTACTACGAACAAACCAACCAAATTGCAACATCTCAATAAATGCAGTTAGGTGACTAAAGATCAATAAACTCATGCAAACGAACATACAGCCAGAAACGTGGTGTGTGCAGATGCTTAACAGATTTGCTTCGAAACTAGACCAGTTATTATGACTCAACTATCATCAAGGCAATCACATGATTATACAAAGAATAAAAATTCTAGGCATAAAGTGACATATAACACTACAAGAATTCTGGAGCTTATTACGGAATCATGCTTTTTATTCACGACAACAATGCTTATTTGACCGTGCAATGAGTGAGGTCCATAAAAGACTTATACAATGGTATCCATGTAGCGAACGTTAGGTTAGCGGATCCCAGACTCTAAAAGCCTTAGGTCACTAGGCACAAAGTCCCCTAAGAACTTAATAACTCGAATACGAAAGAGCCCACTCGTGATCAATTATGCATAAACACCACAATTTTTTTTCTTTTCTTTTTTTCTCTTTTTTTTCAAAATTTCTGAGCAAGTGCGTTTCGCTCCATCTCGCTCAACCCTAGACTACTCGCATAACATGCGAGCCGGCTACTAGCCATTTGACGCCTAGCCACAACTAGCAACAAATTCCATTTTTACTCCATTTGTTTCTTTTTCATGCCTTTATCACTAAGAACCTATTATCGAATTCTAAGCATAATAAATAGATTAACCTAAAAAACAATCAGATAATAACAACAATCTAGCCCTTAAGCATTCTCTAAGACTTAGTGAAAATACAAGTGCTTCTAGCATGCATATCAACCTACACGACTCAATATCACTTTAATGATATCACTACACGCGCATCAATATCACAATTCAGTCGATAAATCATCGCAAAAGGGATCATGGTATATGCATGAGCTATATGACATGATAAACAAATAAAGCTATAAACAAATAAAGCTATATAAAAAAACTATATGGCATAAATATGCAACTATATGAACTAAACTATCATTAATATGCAACTATATGACACACACAAAATATTCCTCAACTACCACCCCCAAACTTAAAATCTTCACTGGCCCGAGTGAAGGTAGTAGAAAGGAACATAGGGTATACCTACTCGGAGTCATCATCATCATCACCCTCAGTGGGTGGAGTATCAGGCGGCGAGTATGCAGAGTCCTCACCAAAAACTGGCCACTGGATATCGGCTCCAAGGCCCCGAAAAGCAGTCCCTAACGCAAGGGTGAGCTCCTGAGCAAACCGGCTCTGTGTCTCATACATGGCATCCATCCGCCGTGAAAGCCTCCTATACTGGGTATCAGCCATCCCAGCACCCTCCTGAGCTCTCGAAGAACCAGCCTCATCACGCCTAGGCTTAGCCATTGTAGCACCTCGTGCTGGACGCCCTCCTGGAAGACGATAACCCAGCCCATGCTTCTCAGGCTCACCACCAGTCCACTCCTGCATCCCATTCAGCGTCCCAGAATCAATTGGAGTGGCCGACAACTTCAACTGCTCATGAGCCGGCCAGTTCACTCCCACTGCTCGGCAAAGCTTCGTGACCGTAGATGCATAAGGGATGTTCATATGCTTAGCTCCCCTCAAAAACTTCAGAATTCCTTGGTAGATAAACTCACAAAGGTCCACATAGTACTCCTCATTAAGAATTCCCCATAAGAACTGTGCTCTCTCAACTATGACCTCGTGTTCATGCGAAGAAGGCAAAATATTAGCACAAATAAATGCATTCCATGCACGGGTATACCTATTCATAGTGATTGTCGGGAAGTGACGATACTCATTAGTGCCGGTCTTGAAGGTCCAAACTGTGCCCGGCCTACAGAGAGTAGCACCAATCAAATTCAAGTCGAAATCCTCAGCAGTCTTCTCATTCCAGTTCTCCTCCTCGGGCTTCCTCTCTCGCTGCCCAATCACACGGCGAATCGCCGCTGGGTGATAATCAACTGTCAGCCCTTGGACCACAGAAAACCCATTCTTCTCGGCCTTCGCGTTCGCATAGAACTCGCGAACCACGCTCATCGGCACTGCTTCGGGCGACTCACAAAAAGCTATCCACCCCTTCTCTGCAATCATAGGTAGCAACTCACCATCCCTCCCCGATGGTAAAAACCCTTTCTCCTTCAGAATCGGCTTCCCCAAAAGCCTAGTGTACTCCTCCTCCGCAGCTCTGTCATTCAACCGAGGCCTTGCAGCAATACCCCTCGATGAATCAGCAGTAGGGACTATGCTGCTGCTATCAATAGTTCGTGCTCTCTTGGGTGCCATTGAATCTTGAATAAAAGTGTTAAGAACTGAGTTTTTGTGTTTGGGAGAGAGTTTGAGTGTAGAAAGTTTGTGGAAGATATGTAGGATAGGTGTATGTATATATAGGGTGTGGATTAGGTTAAAATTAGATTAGGAGTGGGGTTGAGGGATGAAATCATGGGGTATTAGGAAAAAAAGTCGTGGGTTTATGGGCTGTGTTTGGGTTTTTTTAATTTTCTGATTTTTTTTCTCTGAACTTAAAAAAATTCTGGCAGTTGACCCCTGAGCGGTCGCTCAGCAGAGCTGAGCCGGCGCTCAGGGGGTCACTGGAAAAAAAAATTTCAGTCCTGTTTTTCTGATTTTTTTGTGTTTTTGGATAGGTTATTAACTTCTAGGGGTTCTTGTAACAACAAATCATGGGTTGCCTCCCACGCAGCGCTTCTTTTTCGTCATTTGCTTGACGTTGCGTACCTTTCTCAAGTAGTCAATAAAATGGCACTAACCACTTCTCGGTTTGCCATGTCCCCATAGTAGTGATTCAACCGCTGACCATTAACCTTGAATGCTTGGTCCGGCTCATTCTCAAAAATTTCCACCGCTCCATGTGAAAACACAGTTTTGACAATAAAAGATCCAGACCACCTTGATTTTAACTTCCCAGGAAAAAGTCGGAGACGAGAGTTGAATAAGAGAACTTGTTGCCCCGACACGAATAACTTAGGATGTAGCTTCCTATCGTGCCACCTCTTCACCTTTTCCTTGTACATTTTGTTATTCTCGTACGCTTGAAGTCGGAATTCATCAAGTTCATTAAGCTGAAGCATTCTTTTCTTACCAGCTGCATCTAAATCCAGGTTCAACTTTTTCAACGCCCAGTAGGCCTTATGCTCAAGCTCCGCAGGTAAATGACATCCCTTACCGTACACCAACTGAAACGGGGACATACCAAGTGGAGTTTTGTATGCTGTTCTGTAAACCCAAACAACTTTATCGAGTTTTAAGGACCAATCCTTCCTTGACGGACAAACAACCTTCTCTAGAATGCGCTTGATCTCTCTGTTAGACACTTCCGCTTGACCATTTGTTTGCGGATGATAAGCAGTAGCAACTCGATGATTCACATTATAATGCTGCATTATAGAAGTGAACTTACGGTTGCAGAAATGCGACCCTTCATCACTTATGATTACCCGAGGTGTTCCAAACCTTGTGAAAATCTGCTTATGAAAAAAATTCAGCACTGCCTTTGCATCATTTGTCGGTAGAGCTTTGACTTCTACCCATTTTGAGATATAATCGACTGCCAGCAAGATGTACTGATTATTGCAGGATGAGACAAAAGGCCCCATGAAATCGATTCCCCAAACATGAAAGACCTCGACTTCAAGCATCACATTTAACGGCATCTTATCCTTTCTCATCAAATTTCCCACTCTTTGGCAACGATCACACCTTAAAACAAACTGATGAACATCCTTAAACAAAGTAGGCCAGAAAAAACCTGCTTGCAGAATACGAGCTGCCGTCTTCTCACCACCATAGTGTCCACCATAAACTGTGGAGTGGCAGTCTCGTAATATCCCCTCCGTCTCACAGAACGGGATACATCTTCTGATGATCTGGTCAGCTCCCTGTCTAAGCAAATATGGTTCATCCCACATATACCACTTTACCTCATGCAGAAACTTCTTCTTTTGAGCTGAGGTCAAATTAGGAGGCATTACATTGCTAACAAGATAGTTTATAATATCTGCAAACCATGGCTCTTCCTCCTGAACTGCGAACAACTGCTCATCTGGAAAAGATTCATTGATTAATGTCCTATCTTGTGAAGTAGACTCGGGATTCTCCAACCTAGAGAGATGGTCACCTACTTGATTCTTAGTACCTTTTCGATCCTTGATCTCTAACTTAAATTCCTGAAGTAAGAGCACCCAACGAATGAGTCTTGGCTTCGAATCCTTCTTGGAAACCAAATAGCGAATGGCCGCATGATCAGTGAATACTGTCACTTTTGTCCCAAGCAGATAAGATCGAAATTTCTCGAAACCAAAGACTATAGCCAAGAGCTCCTTCTCCGTAGCGATGTAGTTAATTTGGGCCCCATTTAAGGTCTTACTCACGTAGTAGACCACATGAAAGAGATTATTCTTGCGCTGCCCCAGAACTGCACCTACCACATAATCACTCGCATCACACATCATCTCAAACGGCTCTGTCCAATCTGGTGTTGTAATAACTGGTGCAGTGATCAAACTCTTCTTGAGAGTCTCGAATGCCGCCAAACATTCAACATCAAATTTGAAAGGCACATCTTTCTCAAGCAAATTGCACAACGGCTTATATATCTTCGAAAAGTCCTTGATGAACCGCCGATAAAAACCCGCATGACCAAGAAAACTACGGATTCCTTTCACAGAAATAGGTGGTGGAAGATTTTCAATGACTCTCACCTTGGCCTTGTCCACCTCCAGACCCTTGCTAGAGACCTTATGCCCAAGAATAATGCCTTCACGCACCATAAAATGACATTTCTCCCAATTGAGCACCAAATTAGTTTCCACGCACCTTTTGAGTACGACACGAAGATTATTCAAACATTCATCATACGAATGTCCAAAGACGGAGAAGTCGTCCATGAACACCTCGACATTATTTCCAATCATGTCAGAGAATATAGTCATCATACATCTCTGAAAAGTGGCCGGGGCGCCACATAACCCAAACGAAACTCTGCGAAAAGCAAACGTGCCAAAAGGACAAGTGAAGGTAGTCTTTTCCTAATCCTCTGGTGCAATACAAATCTGATTATACCCTGAATAGCCATCCAGAAGACAATAATACTCATGACCAGCCAACCTGTCAAGCATCTGATCAATGAAAGGAAGAGGGAAATGATCCTTCCTCATGGCTTTGTTCAACTTTTGATAATCCATGCATACTCTCCATCCTGTAACTGTTCGAGTGGGGATGAGCTCATTCTTCTCATTTGCTACCACAGTGATACCTCCTTTCTTAGGCACACATTGTACGGGGCTCACCCAAGAACTGTCAGAAATAGGATAAATGATGCCTGCATCGAGCCATTTCAAAATTTCCTTCTTCACTACCTCCTTCATGATAGGATTAAGTCTGTGCTGCTATTCAACAGTCGGCTTACTACCTTCCTCTAGCAGAATTTTATGCATACAATATGAAGGGCTGATCCCCTTGATGTCTGCTATGGTCCATCCAATAGCTGATTTGAATTCTCTCAAAATCCTTAAGTGCTTGTCTTCCTCACTACCTGAAAGGTCAGATGCAATAATAACAGGTAAAGTAGATGCATCACCTAAAAATGCATACCTCAAGTGTTCAGGTAGTGGCTTGAGCTCCAAGGTAGGTGCTTCCTCTATTGATGGTTTGAGCTTTCCTTCAGCATTCTTGAGGTCAGAAGTACCAAGAGATTCAAACGGCATGTCCAGCTTTCGCTTCCTGGGAGAAGCATTCAGATATTGTAATTGCTCATTTCCATCTTCATCATCACTGTCAAAATCCCCCACTAAGGCCTTTTCCAAAGCATCAGACATTAGTATGCGATCGAGTTCTGAAGTAACCGCAGAATCAATCATATCCACTTTTAAGCACACCTCATCTTCTGTAGGGAATTTCATTGCCTTGAACACGTTGAAGGTCACATCCTGATCTTGTACCCACATAGTAAGTTCACCTTTCTGCACATCTATCAAGGTACGGCCAGTAGCCAAGAAAGGTCTTCCCAAGATTATGGGGATCTTCTTATCTTCCTCAAAATCTAGAATAACAAAATCTGCAGGAAAGAAGAGCTTATCCACCTTGACTAGCACATCCTCCACTATGCCCCTTGGGTAAGTAATAGAACGATCAGCCAATTGTAGAGACATGTATGTGGGTTTTGGATCAGGAAAATCCAACTTTTTAAAGATCGACAACGGCATCAGATTGATGCTTGCTCCCAAATCACAAAGACACTTGTCAAAAGTCAACTTGCCAATGGTGCAAGGAATGGTGAAGCTACCTGGATCTTTAAGCTTTGGAGGTAACTTTTGCTGCAGAACAGCGCTGCATTCTTCCGTGAGAGCAACGGTCTCAAGGTCATCCAGTTTCACCTTCCTTGAAAGAATACTCTTCATAAACTTCGCATAACTAGGCATTTGCTCCAGAGCCTCAGTGAAAGGTATATTGATGTGAAGTTTCTTGAACACCTCCAGAAACTTACCGAACTGTCTATCCAGCTTTTGTTGCTGCAATCTCTTAGGAAAAGGTGGTGGAGGATAGAGCTGTTTCTCCCCTGTATTACCCTCAGGCAGAGTGTGTTCAACAGTATTCTTCCTTGGTTCCGCCGCTTTCTCCTTTTGCTTAGCTTCTTCATCTCTAATTTCAGCTTCTCCTTCTTTTGGCTTTTCAGCATCAGCAACTTTCCCAGACCTTAAGGTAATAGCCTTGACTTGCTCTTTAGCTTCCTTTCTGCCTGGTACTTCCGTGTCACTGGGGAGTGTGCCAGGTTGATGATTTAGCACTGCATTGGCTATTTGACCGATTTGATTTTTCAAGGTCTTGATAGCAACCGCCTGACTCTTGCATAACAGCTTAAGTTCATCAAAATCAGCACTAGTAGGTGCAGCTGCACTTCCCTGTTGAGGGTATGATTGCCTTTGAGCATACTGTTGTGGTTGCTGGAATCCAGGTGGATTAAACTGTTTACTCACACCTTGCTGATATGGTGGCTGAATAGCATTCTGATTGTTACCCCAGCTGAAATATGGATGATTTCTGTTGTTAGGATGATAAGTAGCTGGCACAGGCTGCTGTTGTCACTGATAATTATTCACATACTGAACAGATTCGTTGACAAGAAAACACTGATCTGTAGCATAAAAACCTGCACAAAGCTCACAAACCATAGCTATTTGATTAACTCCATATGTAGCTAGATAATCAACCTTCATCGCCAGCGCCTGGAGCTGCGCTGCAATAGCGGTGGCTACATCGACTTCCAGAATACCTGCTACCTTCCCAGGCATCATCTTCTGAGTTGGGTTTTGATGCTCATTTGCAGCCATAGTCTCGATAAGATTATAAGCCTCAGTATAGCTTTTAGCCCATAAGGCGCCTCCAGCTGCTGCATCGAGCATGGGCCGAGATTGGGCCCCCAAACCATTATAGAAACCAGTGATCACCATCCAATCGGGTATTCCATGATGTGGACACTTCCTCAACATTTCCTTGTAGCGTTCCCAAGCTTCGCACATAGATTCTGTAGGTTGCTGCGCAAACTGAGTAAGAGCACTCCTCATAGCAGCAGTCTTTGCCATCGGATAAAACTTCATCAGAAATTTTTGCGCAAGATCTTGCCAAGTAGTGATGGACCCAGCTGGTTCAGAATGTAACCAGTTCTTAGTTTTGTCCCTCAGTGAGAATGGAAAAAGCCTCAGCTTGATAGCCTAATCAGTCAAGCCATTATACTTGAAAGTGCTGCAGATCTCGACAAAATTCCTTATGTGCATGTTGGGGTCTTCAGTCGCAGCTCCTCCAAAAGAAACAGAATTCTGCACCATCTGAATAGTGCCCGGCTTGATTTCAAAGGTGTTAGTTTGAATAGCCGGATGAAGAATACTTGACTGAATGTCATCAATTTTAGGCCGAGAAAAGTCCATAAGAGCTGGATCAGCCTGAACAATACGATCACCCATGATTACTGGTTCTTTCTGCTCAGTTCCTGAATCCGAATCTTCAAAATCTATCTTCTCCGGAATATCAAGAACTTCGTCTGTCTCCTCAGCTATATCTAAAGTCCTCTTGCGAGTACGAGAACGAGTTTGCATAAACGCTCGCTTAAGTACCTGAAACACAACCAGAAATAATAAGTAACAACTACGTCCTAATCACTGAGTCCTAATGACCAATGATGGTAAGTACATAAATTAAACAAATATGTCGAGTCCCCGGGGACAGTGAAGATTTTAAGTTTGGGGGTGGTAGTTGAGGAATATTTTATGTGTGTCATATAGTTGCATATTCATGATAGTTTAGTTCATATAGTTTCATATTCATGCCATATAGTTTTTTTATAGCTTTATTTGTTTATCATGTCATATAGCTCATGCATATACCATGATCCCTTTTGCGATGATTTATCGACTGATTTGTGATATTGATGCAAGTGTAGTGATAACATTAAAGTGATATTAAGTCGTGTAGGTTGATATGCATGCTAGAAGCACTTGTATTTTCACTAAGTCTTAGAGAATGCTTAAGGGCTAGATTGTTGTTATGATCTGATTGTTTTCGAGGTTAATCTATTTATTATGCTTAGAATTCGATAATAGGTTCTTAGTGATAAAGGCATGAAAAAGAAAAAAATGGAGTAAAAATGGAATTTGTTGCTAGTTGTGGCTAGGTGTCAAATGGCTAGTAGCCGGCTCGCATGTTATGCGAGTAGTCTAGGGTTGAGCAAGATGGAGCGAAACGCACTTGCTCAGAAATTTTGAAAAAAAAAGAGAAATAAAAAGAAGCAAAAAAAGAAAAGAAAAAAGTTGTGGTATTTATGCATAATTGATCACGAGTGGGCTCTTTGGTATTCGAGTTATTAAGTTCTTAGGGGACTTTGTGCCTAGTGACCTAAGGCTTTTAGAGTCTGGGATCCACTAACCTAACGCTCGCTACATGGATACCATTGTATAAGTCTTTTGTGGACCTCACTCATTGCACGGTCAAATAAGCATTGTTGTCGTGAATAAAAAGCATGATTCCGTAATAAGCTCCAGAATTCTTGTAGTGTTATATGTCACTTTGTGCCTAGAATTTTTATTCTTTGTATAATCATGTGATTGCCTTGATGATAGTTGAGTCATAATAACTGGTCTAGTTCCGAAGCATATCTGTTAAGCATCTGCACACACCACGTTTCTGGCTGTATGTTCGTTTGCATGAGTTTATTGATCTTTAGTCGCCTAACTGCATTTGTTGAGGTGTTGCAATTTGGTTGGTTTGTTCGTAGTAAGGGGGATCGCTGCATTTTCATATAGATTGCATTCATGCATGTTTTTTATTTGTTTTTGAGTCTGTGACGCTTGAGGACAAGCATCGATTTAAGTTTGGGGGTGTGATAAGTGGCATTTTATACACTTAGAACATCTTAAAATGGCTTAAATTGGTGCCTTGAAATCAAGTATTTTGTGTATTTGATGCGTTTTTCTAGTGTTTATGCATTTCAGGGTATTAGTTGCATTTCGGAGGAGTAATCATCAAGAATAAGCCTTGGCATGTGTTCACCATAGCGAGAGGAAAGAAAGGGGCAGATTACGGCGAAGAAACGGAGCAAACTCAGAAAAAATCCAGTTGGGTTGTAACACCCCCAGATCCGGGGTCGGGGATCCGGGTCGTCACGAGTTCTGCTTCCCTTAACAACACCCAATCTTAATAAACAATCAACTACTCTTTACTGTGACCCCACAATATACACACACACACCACAAGTTATAGTCTCAGAGATGAATATCCAAAAATAATCACAAGTCGTTTTATTCCACAATTAAGTCAATACACCTTAAAAAGGTTTCTGAATAAATTTACATTTCTTTGCCATTATTACAATTCATAATATACATAAGTCTGGTACATTACTAGTTGAAAACTTAGCCTATTGGTAATTTCTACCTCAGCTACAGCGGCCTGAACGCTTCCAGAAAGCTGCGGAACGTTTCCTATCCGCTTGCGAATTGGGAGCTTGGTCCTGTTCATCTTATCTATCTGATGTTGTGTGATGAAAGAAGAAAGCAAGGGTGAGCAGCAAGCCCACCAAAATAATATGTATAATGATTTACAATATATGAGCCTACTCATAATACTCATGAAAGTCTTGGTCAAAAGAAATGAACCAAGTTTGATATCTTAATGCGATGAAGTCGCAAAATATTCAGTATATATACATATATACTTTTCAAAATTATTGGAAGTCCTCTTCCATGCATAATATACACAAGGTTCCAGTTTATAACTGTATATATAAAAAAAATATCGTTGCAAGGTGATCTCATATATCTAACCTTGTCTCAACGTTTTTCTGAAAATCTTTGTCATTCATAAGACAATTATTAATTAGATATAAGTTTAAAAGATGAGGTTACCAAATACCCCAATATACTTATATCTTTCCCAATACTACTTGAACTACCACCGTTCAAGTTATAACCAGTTTCAAAAGTTCATCACATAGATGAGACTACAAGACAAGATTTGAATAGATTCAATCTTTGAAATATTATTGAATGAAATAAAGTTACGAGATACTTTATTTAGTCCCGATATATATATATATATATATATATATATATATATATCCACATATATATACCTCTTAAACATTTCCTGGAACCTCTGTTATGTAAAGTATGAACAGAGTTTGAAACATCCAATGAATTTTGGAAAGGAAAAGAATTTTGGCATAAACCAGATATCTTGCTGATCAGGCAAAGATACCAATAAGTAACCTTTTCTACTAGTAGATGGACGAATTCCCCACTGGTCATCACCCTGGCCGCATTAGGACCTATGCTGGACTGCCACTCAGCCACTTATACATTTGATGGACTCCCACTGAGCCACTTACACTATCATGGACGCCCACTGAGCCCATGTTGCTTATGCCGACTCAATAGATGGACTTACTTCCCGAACGTTGGGTAAGTAATCAATTCATTTACCAAAACTGCAACCTTGTTGCGAATATAAAATACACCACAGAGCCGGATCCCTCAGGTTTTAAGCGAGTATTTAAATCCCCTTAAAAAGGAAGATCTTAAATATAAAAATGAGTTTTGGGATCCGCTCTAACTTTTAAAAATCATTTTGAAGACTCGAAAACACTTTATAGAGTGTTTGGAGTAAAGCTGATTTAATGAAGTAAATCAGTCCCCAGAATATTTAGAAAATGACTGAATATTATTAATTAAATAATATTCCCATAAAGAATAATCTTTATAAAAATAATTGAAGTAGAAGTATTAAAATTTATACTTGAAATGAATAGCAAATAATCAAAGATATACTTATATGAAAGTAATATCTTTATTTGAATAATCAAAAGTAAGTTTGATTATCGACACCTTATTCTTTAATACAATAAAGAATATTATTAAGTAATAAGCGGAGTCATAATACCTCGAATGAATACTATAAATAATATTCATAAAATAAAGGAGTCATACATCCTCAAATGAATATCCAAGTAATATTCAATAATAATATAAACTGAGTCATAAGCCCTTGAATGAATATTCAAATAATATTCAAATAATAAAATAAACTGAGTCATAAGCCCTCGAATGAATACTCAAATTAATATTCAATTAAGTAAAATAAAGGTATCGAATAAACCTTATTCGATCCATAGTTTTAAAAACTATATCCATATATATATAAATATATATATATATAATATACTCGGGAACATCGACTCCCGGTTTAGAAATATGTTCACCTTTTATCCCCTATACTAAGGGTATACGCAACTACTTGCTTATTTCTAGCATAGGTATTATGCAACTATAAGCATTGAAATCAACAGATAGATAACCAGATTACGAAACAGACATGCATATATACCATATCAGCATGCTCCAATATATCGCAAAATTTGCTAATAACAATCATGCACTATCACAAGATAATGCATATACATATATTTACATCACAACAACAGTATATCAGGTAGAAAACTTGCCTGAGCGACTGGGGTTACGAATGGCTCGGGACGAGTCTGGTAACCTATAAACAACAAGTAAGTTGGAATTAAACCAAAGTCACTTGTAAATCTATACTTTAACTAACTTAGACTCTAACGCTTGTTTTGCGCTCACTGATTCGCTTAAGTCACTCGGGCACCCTCGGCTCCACCATTTTTAATAATTTAACCTTTACGAGTTTTAAAGCGATTCCTTCGCGAGTGTCTTACCAACTGCCTAACACACTTACCATAAATTTTTCATACATTAATTAACCCATTTTGGTCTTTAACCTATGCTTCAAAGTAAGGCGAGGGTAAAAGTTTCGTTCGCGAAACGCCGTTACTTGAAACGGTCGTTTCTCCTAAACCGTGCATCGGAATCGAACGAACTACATATCAAAACGAAGCTCGTAACATGAGCTATCTAAACATGGCAGTGGTCATAATCTAGCAGGGGGTTCTCGGGTCCTAATGTTATGCACAAAAACAGTCTACAGAAAATCGGACGTTACGACGGCTATGTTTACGCGATTTCCCAATTTTTAACCATTCAAAACCAACCACAAACCAACCTCAAATCCAACATACAACCAACATCCATCCTCATCACATCATAACAACCCCAACCAATTCAATTTAATCATCATACTTATGCCTAAACTTAACTTTAATCATACTTAAGTTCTTTTAATCAAAACCACAACATTTACCATTCCATTTCACTACCATTCCAAATCTCAAACTCTAAATCACAACAACAAGCTACAATATCATCCTACTAATAAAAATCATCTTATAATATATAGGAATCTAGGGTTTGGAGATGGTATACCTTCCTTGAAGTGGTGGGATGAGCTAGGAAGCCTTAAGAAGCTTTGAGAAGTCTTAGGAAAGCTTGGATCTTCAAGAAAAACAAGAAAACTTCAAGTTAAAAAACTTGAAAATACTATTCATAGTCTTCTTCTTTGATTAAATGAAGAAGATTGAGAAGGAATTGATGGCTTAAACTTATGGTATAGCCCTAACTAAGCATGAAGATGATTAGGGAATTTACTCACCAATTTAGGAAGCTTGGATCTTGAATTTTTGAAAATTCTTGCCTTATGAATAGTAAAAAGCCGAGAGCTTCAAGAACAAAGCCTTGGTTGCTTTTTGATTTTTGATGAAATGATTTTTGCTTGGCTTGGTTGCTTGGTTTTTGTGCTTGCTTTAGTCAATTACCTTTTTGCCCTTGAATTTGTGTGATTACAAAGCCACCACACCTCCTTCCTTCCCATGTCATGCCTATGTCATCCTCATGATGTCATCCTCCCTTCCTTGTCCTCTTTCTATTGGTTGGATGACATCATTCCCACTAATCCCTTTGATTAACTTCCTAATCGTTTGCCTCATGACCGCTGATCTGTTATACGGTTCGCTTAACTTTCGTTCTCATTTATCGTTTGAAGGATCATACCCGGGATCTTATTACCTAGGTTCCCTTAACCTTTCTCAATACATTATATTCCTTTTTATGATCCTCTATTATAATCCTTTAATTTAAATCCTTTTTCCTGTTACCTTATACTCAATTCTCTCCGTATCTTGTGGATTTCCGGGAAAAACCAAAGTGTTCGGAATTGGATTCTGACGATCTTTACATACACTTATATACTTCATAGAGTACTAATAATATCCCAGAATATCCATAACAGAACCCCTACATAGTGTGGCGTGAAAAGTTTTCTCATTCAGCTAAAACACTATTCACAAGGGTTACAAAAAGTTGAAAATTTTGGGGTTATTACAGTCTCCCCTCCTTAAAAGGATTCCGTCCCGGAATCAAACAGAAAACAAATGGGGGTACTTTTCTAGCATTGTGCTCTCTAGTTCCCAAGTTGATTCTTCCACATTATGATTCTGCCATAGTACTCTGACTAGCTTGATCACTTTGTTCCGAAGCACCTGCTCCTTCTTATCCATAATCCTTACTGGCTTCTCCACGTAAGTTAGATCTGGCTGCATATCCACCTGCTCGTACTCCACTATGTGCCTGGCATCCCGATGATACCTCCTTAGCATTGACACATGGAACACATTATGAACTTGTTGCAAATTAGGGGGTAGGGCTAGCTCGTAAGCTAACTTCCCAAACGTCTTAATATATCCAAGGGTCCAACAAATTGTAGACTTAGCTTTCCTTTCTTTCCGAACCTCATCAATCCTTTCCAAGGGATACCTATATCATTACTAGGTCCCCTATTTCATACTCTTTATCCTTTCGTGTCAAATCAACATACTTATCATGTCCATCTTGGGCTACTACCAGCCGTCCTCTGATTAGATCTATCATATCCTTGGTCCTTTGGACTACTGCGGGTCCGAGCATCTTGCGCTCTACAACTTCATCCTAACATAAGGGAGATCGACATTGTCTTCCCTCAGGGATCTCATAAGGCGACATCTCGATAATGACATATGATCTATTGTCGTAAGATAACTCAATCCGAATTAAGTGATCATTCCAAATTCTTTCAAGTCTATTGCACAGACTCTCGTTATTGCTTTTAGCATTAGAGCTTCTGCTTCTCAATACCCATTCTTTTCCAGTTCGTAATCGCTACTACCTTCCGTTCCTAATATTATACTGGTTATACTTTTGCT
Organism: Apium graveolens; assembly: GCF_009905375.1. NCBI lineage: Eukaryota > Viridiplantae > Streptophyta > Magnoliopsida > Apiales > Apiaceae > Apium > Apium graveolens. The sequence goes on from NC_133656.1 coordinate 113,436,080, forward strand.
CGTTAGCGTTCTATAACCTTTTAATAACCACGTCAACCTTAGTATCACGAATGTGTTCCCATTTCGCATACTACCACCACTTTATTACTCCTTTTTCAGTTGTTTCTATTTTCCAAAATTTGATCAATCAAATAGAAGTAAAGGAATTTGTTGAGAGATCACTATGATCATGAACACTTGTTATATTGCATAGTTAGTACAGAAGGTGGCCAGCCTTTAGTACTTGACAAGCAATTAAACAATAGCTGGTATCCTACTCGGCTTCTATCACACAGATAGATAGTCATTCGGCAATACCTCCCCTTTTGGAAGGGTTGTTCTTCTCAGCTTACATGAAATGAAAAGAAGAGAAAAGAACGAACTGAAGAGAATTGTATATATGAAAAAAAAAATATACTGCCACAAAATATCTGGCTTGGAACCTACCTCTGAACTAGAGAGGTTTGTCATAGGAGAACAAAACATATACATATTTATATCAGCATCAAGCATTATAGCCTCGTATTTCCCATGCCTAAATATTTTCGCTATCCCGTCCATCATTCTATGGACCCACACTCTTCCTTGAGCTTATACATAATCACCTTTGAAACTCCCTCGACATCGAAAATCGAATCTGGGATCTCATTCTATACATCATCGTTACTAGAATTCTATGCTTGCACCGCAACCTTCCTCGTATAATAATACGACTCTCTATTGATAAGAAAGAATAATTATTCACTAGGTAGATACTCTACTTAATTAGTCTATCAATGATAACTTATACACTACCACGACCCGATTAGTGGTACTCAATCTCAACACCCATTCCAATACAACTCTCACGGTTGTAATCAGCTCATTACTCCCAGAATCATTGCTGCCTTACTATGGTCCACCACTGACCTACTGTAGTCATTCATTTTCCATGAAGTCTTAATAGCTAACCATACGGAGTCTATCCATGTCGTATCAAATCATTCTAAGGAGGTAACATAATCACCACTCCTGATTCATGAAGAACACTCCTGATCCTGACATACATACATGACATGAAGCAAATAAAAGTGCAGAAGAGTTTCAATCGAAGCAACGATAGCAGGTTAATACCATTCTTAATCATACGCCCTAAATAGAAGAATTAACTCAAGGGTTCATCTAATCCTTTTTGAAACATGGTTCTGGCTTATCTCAAGATAGGACCTTATAAGATAGATAGCCCGTTCATGGCGATTACACGAATTAAACCTTTACCAACTACTATTACGGTTGGGTATTGCACAGTCATCAGGAGGAATGTCAATCTTCCAAACCATAATATAACCTTCACAGTTTTAACCATCATCACTGTATTCTTTTGGCACAAGCGCCTATAATTATTCTCTTACCTTTAAAGTGTCGGCCACCTCTTTAGCCTTTCCTGATAGTAAAATTTCCTTACAGTCAATGTCATTTTAACCACCTCCAAATATATTTTCTACCTTATTTCAATCACAGCTTATGTGAAGATGTTTTCCTTAAAATCTGATGAGTAAAAAAAAATCACCATTTTTCCATAAGTTATTGCCTCAGTCTTTAGAGGTTAATCACTGTCATGACTGGCGCTCAATCATAATTAGAACATCTTTTATCTTAAGTCCTAATTGCCCTGAACAATTTCGACCATTACTGGTTTGATCCATACTTTCTCGTGGTTTAGCACGTGCCTCACTTGGCAACATTATAATTACGTCATATTTCCTTTATCAACATTTCTATTCTTGAGAATTTTGAATATTACCTTTTTCCTTGTAAAACCTCTAAGGTTATCCTTCAATCGTTCCTCCTGTATTCCCTAGATACAGGGCATATCACAATACCATTTACTAATACTAGAACCATTGTCTATATTCTTCTGAAAAAATTTCTCCACTGATTCTTAAAGGTTGTTGTTACCTTAACCCTTTCCCAATCATACTGTCAAAACTCATACTGTCCCTATTAAGGGTGACATGCCAACCTTTATGCAGTCCCCTAGGATTCATTTTAAGTTACCAATGTTCGATCCTTAATTCCACCATTAAAAGGTACCTGCGTCCTTCCATGGATAAATCAAGTCATATATCCTTGATAGATTATCTTATTCATCATTCCCACCTCGATAGTCTATACCTAACTTCATAATAGCATCCTTATTCAAATTGAGGTCAATCCATATGGCCTCCAAAAGATAACAATGGTCATCCGCTTTTCTTTCCTGATTTGGTAATGATAACATGGATGTTCTGGAAGATATTGGTCATGTTCAACGTGAACTTCTTCTTAATAATTCCTTATTTACTTTTGTTGTTTATCTCAACAGTCACCTCAATGTTGGGATACCTCCCATACCTGGCGTCTCCCTTTCTGGGTATCGAGCCACCGGTCTTACATTTCACATTATTGACAGTCACTTCCTTCATCCAATTTTTCCTGATTTCTTACTTTCTTGTCTCCTCAGTCTATCCGTGTCTCAATATTTATCCTTCGAACTATCTCAAGGTTTCCTCGAATCCTCCCAACTTAAAGGGGGTACAATATATGTATCTCTTATGCCTTCAACCATCAATTTTAACTCATGGTGGATCATCATCCTGACGATTACATACTTTTCTATTTCTATTGCTATGAGTCTTTAGGGTTTCCTCATACCCAACTCCCTTATCATTCCTCAAACTCTATTGCCTTTATATTCCTTTCCACTTCAGTTTCTTTTTATTTTCCTTTCTCTTATCATTATTTCACAAATCAATCACAATATAAGCATTGATTTCAAACATCCCGTCATTCTGGATTCGTGTCCTCAGAACGAATCTTGACAACTTTTACAACTTAGATTCATAATTTATCATACTTGTCTGCCTTTGTTCTGGCTCTAAAGCTTTTACACTATCTCCTTATCTTTGGGAATTACTTTCCCGAAAACAATTGACTGGACTTAAATCAGTTTATTCTAACCTCTGGCTCCGTGCCTTTCTTGGTCTTTCACCAACGGGTGGTCTCTCTCTTAGGAGGGTAAGTGACAAAACAGTCTTTTGTGGTTCGTCAATCATTTAGAGTCTCAAATGATTCATCTATTTCCTTTAGCCAGGCTCTTGCCTCGACTGGGTCAGCTTGTTCCTTGGAACTCTGAGAGCATAGCGACTTAAAGGTCATGAAAGAATTTCCCACCGCACTGTCTCCTTAGGGTGGTGGTTGGGGATAATAGTCTAAGTTCTCTTTAGACAGGTCCATGAATTGCCGTATAGGGGTACCATCTCGGGTCTCCTTTCCTTACTCGACTTTTGATTCCTCAGTCTAAATATTTCTTCCTACTCCCCATAATTGGAGTCATCTTTTAATTTAAAATCTTCATTTTCCACTTTATTATATTCCGGGTTCTTTATATCTTAATTGCAACCTCCCTGATTATTACGTTCCAGGTTTGCCCTTAATCTTTTTCCTTGTGGGAGCATATTACTTGGAAAATTTTGAGAATCTCCGGATATTTGTCTTACTTACTTTGCTTAAGTCTTCCCCTTCGTTTAGTCCTTGCACGATTGTAAATCATGAATTCTTAAGTTCGATAAACTTCATGACACTCTCTTAAGTGTTAATAGAGCAATTAACAATGTGATTTATCACAAACAAACTGACCTGAACTGAAATTAACGAATATATACATAACCATTTGTTCGAGGGTACAACAACTGAACATATTACAGAGGGTTACATCATTTGAACTTATCGCTCCTATCCCAAAAGTACTACCGTAGATAGTCATCTCATCATTAAAACTAATCATTCATCACTTAGGCTAATCCTCCAAAAGCGGTGCTACATGAAACCCTTGTTTGATTGCTCTGGCTCTACACACTACCATGGATTAAGAGATGCGAGCACGCACGACATCCCTAACCTGCTCCATCACAGAGGTGATGAGGTCTAAGATAGTCGCAAGTAGAGCCGAATCGACCTGACCCTCAAGATGGCCTCTAGCTGTAACACGGGTGGTAGCCTCAATCCTTTCCATGCTATACGCTAATCCTGCCGGAAGTATCCCGCCCTCAATCCTTGGTGCAGTAAGTCGATCCAACAGATCACTCCTAACATTACGGGCCTCAGACAGGCCACCCAAAGTCATATAATAATTGGCGATAAGAGAAGCCTGAGTGGTAGCATCTAGCAGTCCATGGGGTGCGGGTGGTGCAGACTCAGGAGATCCAAATGGATAACCAAGCACGGTATCAGGTGACAATGGTTCAGGGGATAAAGGTGGCATTTCCTCAGTATGTGCTGGGCTCTGTACAGGGGATGGGACAGGAATTGGTGGAACCTCATGGATGTCTACAGGAGCCTCTGGAAGAGGGTCTGATACTGGTATAATTGGGGTCGTGGAAGGCCCCACTCCTTCTGCCCTCATTAACCTTTGTGCCCTTGGTAAATCTTCATCCTCTAGGGCCACCCTCGCGGCCATTCTTGCTCTGGTAGTCGCCCTGACTACGGTCATCAGTTCCTCAGCGGTCCTTTCTTCATTCTCATCAGGATCCTCCATGAGATCCTCCTCAGCCACAATCCTTTCCGGAATAACATCCTCAACCGCAACATTCTCTATCTGAACCTCATCCGGTCCCTCATTAGGGTACTCCATCGGATTCACAATTTGATCTCCAACTTGTAATAAAACATCCTCATGTTGATGCTCCTGAACCTCAAGGTTCGGTGCTCCGCTGCCCTATACGAGAACGAACTACGTTACTATCACGATACTTATAAGGGTTCCCGTAAGGGTTTTATCTGTCAGTGCTACGTTAGGTAGCCCGACTATGAACTTGGCAAGAGTCCTTATTATCTTAGTGAACTTATTATCTTAACGTCACATCATCTCTGAGGTTTATAATGCTTGGCTCTGATACCATTTCTGTAACACCCCCAGATCCGGGGTCGGGGATCCGGGTCGTCACGAGTTCCGCTTCCCTTAACAACACCCAATCTTAATAAACAATCAACTACTCTTTAGTGTGACCCCACAATACACACACACACACCACAAGTTATAGTCTCAGAGATGAATATCCAAAAATAATCACAAGTCGTTTTATTCCACAATTAAGTCAATACACCTTAAAAAGGTTTCTGAATAAATTTACATTTCTTTGCCATTATTACAATTCATAATATACATAAGTCTAGTACATTACTAGTTGAAAACTTAGCCTATTGGTAATTTCTACCTCAGCTACAGCGGCCTGAACGCTTCCGGAAAGCTGCGGAACGTTTCCTATCCGCTTGCGAATTGGGAGCTTGGTCCTGTTCATCTTATCTATCTGATGTTGTGTGATGAAAGAAGAAAGCAAGGGTGAGCAGCAAGCCCACCAAAATAATATGTATAATGATTTACAATATATGAGCCTACTCATAATACTCATGAAAGTCTTGGTCAAAAGAAATGAACCAAGTTTGATATCTTAATGCGATGAAGTCGCAAAATATTCAGTATATATACATATATACTTTTCAAAATTATTGGAAGTCCTCTTCCATGCATAATATACACAAGGTTCCAGTTTATAACTGTATATATAAAAAAAATATCGTTGCAAGGTGATCTCATATATCTAACCTTGTCTCAACGTTTTTCTGAAAATCTTTGTCATTCATAAGACAATTATTAATTAGATATAAGTTTAAAAGATGAGGTTACCAAATACCCCAATATACTTATATCTTTCCCAATACTACTTGAACTACCACCGTTCAAGTTATAACCAGTTTCAAAAGTTCATCACATAGATGAGACTACAAGACAAGATTTGAATAGATTCAATCTTTGAAATATTATTGAATGAAATAAAGTTACGAGATACTTTATTTAGTCCCGATATATATATATATATATATCCACATATATATACCTCTTAAACATTTCCTGGAACCTCTGTTATGTAAAGTATGAACAGAGTTTGAAACATCCAATGAATTTTGGAAAGGAAAAGAATTTTGGCATAAACCAGATATCTTGCTGATCAGGCAAAGATACCAATAAGTAACCTTTTCTACTAGTAGATGGACGAATTCCCCACTGGTCATCACCCTGGCCGCATTAGGACCTATGCTGGACTGCCACTCAGCCACTTATGCATTTGATGGACTCCCACTGAGCCACTTACACTATCATGGACGCCCACTGAGCCCATGTTGCTTATGCCGACTCAATAGATGGACTTACTTCCCGAACGTTGGGTAAGTAATCAATTCATTTACCAAAACTGCAACCTTGTTGCGATTATAAAATACACCACAGAGCCGGATCCCTCAGGTTTTAAGCGAGTATTTAAATCCCCTTAAAAAGGAAGATCTTAAATATAAAAATGAGTTTTGGGATCCGCTCTAACTTTTAAAAATCATTTTGAAGACTCGAAAACACTTTATAGAGTGTTTGGAGTAAAGCTGATTTAATGAAGTAAATCAGTCCCCAGAATATTTAGAAAATGACTGAATATTATTAATTAAATAATATTCCCATAAAGAATAATCTTTATAAAAATAATTGAAGTAGAAGTATTAAAATTTATACTTGAAATGAATAGCAAATAATCAAAGATATACTTATACGAAAGTAATATCTTTATTTGAATAATCAAAAGTAAGTTTGATTATCGAGACCTTATTCTTTAATACAATAAAGAATATTATTAAGTAATAAGCGGAGTCATAATACCTCGAATGAATACTATAAATAATATTCATAAAATAAAGGAGTCATACATCCTCAAATGAATATCCAAGTAATATTCAATAATAATATAAACTGAGTCATAAGCCCTTGAATGAATATTCAAATAATATTCAAATAATAAAATAAACTGAGTCATAAGCCCTCGAATGAATACTCAAATTAATATTCAATTAAGTAAAATAAAGGTATCGAGTAAACCTTATTCGATCCATAGTTTTAAAAACTATATCCATATATATATAAATATATATATATATAATATACTCGGGAACATCGACTCCCGGTTTAGAAATATGTTCACCTTTTATCCCCTATACTAAGGGTATACGCAACTACTTGCTTATTTCTAGCATAGGTATTATGCAACTATAAGCATTGAAATCAACAGATAGATAACCAGATTACGAAACAGACATGCATATATACCATATCAGCATGCTCCAATATATCGCAAAATTTGCTAATAACAATCATGCACTATCACAAGATAATGCATATACATATATTTACATCACAACAACAGTATATCGGGTAGAAAACTTACCTGAGCGACTGGGGTTACGAATGACTCGGGACGAGTCTGGTAACCTATAAACAACAAGTTGGAATTAAACCAAAGTCACTTGTAAATCTATACTTTAACTAACTTAGACTCTAACGCTTGTTTTGCGCTCACTGATTCGCTTAAGTCACTCGGGCACCCTCGGCTCCACCATTTTTAATAATTTAACCTTTACGAGTTTTAAAGCGATTCCTTCGCGAGTGTCTTACCAACTGCCTAACACACTTACCATAAATGTTTCATACATTAATTAACCCTTTTTGGTCTTTAACCTATGCTTCAAAGTAAGGCGAGGGGAAAAGTTTCGTTCGCGAAACGCCGTTACTTGAAACGATCGTTTCTCCTAAACCGTGCATCGGAATCGAACGAACTACATATCAAAACGAAGCTCGTAACATGAGCTATCTAAACATGGCAGTGGTCATAATCTAGCAGGGGGTTCTCGGGTCCTAATGTTATGCACAAAAACAGTCTACAGAAAATCGGACGTTACGACGGCTATGTTTACGCGATTTCCCAATTTTTAACCATTCAAAACCAACCACAAACCAACCTCAAATCCAACATACAACCAACATCCATCCTCATCACATCATAACAACCCCAACCAATTCAATTTAATCATCATACTTATGCCTAAACTTAACTTTAATCATACTTAAGTTCTTTTAATCAAAACCACAACATTTACCATTCCATTTCACTACCATTCCAAATCTCAAACTCTAAATCACAACAACAAGCTACAATATCATCCTAATAATAAAAATCATCTTATAATATATAGGAATCTAGGGTTTGGAGATGGTATACCTTCCTTGAAGTGGTGGGATGAGCTAGGAAGCCTTAAGAAGCTTTGAGAAGTCTTAGGAAAGCTTGGATCTTCAAGAAAAACAAGAAAACTTCAAGTTAAAAAACTTGAAAACACTATTCATAGTCTTCTTCTTTGATTAAATGAAGAAGATTGAGAAGGAATTGATGGCTTAAACTCATGGTATAGCCCTAACTAAGCATGAAGATGATTAGGGAATTTACTCACCAATTTAGGAAGCTTGGATCTTGAATTTTTGAAAATTCTTGCCTTATGAATAGTAAAAAGCCGAGAGCTTCAAGAACAAAGCCTTGGTTGCTTTTTGATTTTTGATGAAATGATTTTTGCTTGGCTTGGTTGCTTGGTTTTTGTGCTTGCTTTAGTCAATTACCTTTTTGCCCTTGAATTTGTGTGGTTACAAAGCCACCACACCTCCTTCCTTCCCATGTCATGCCTATGTCATCCTCATGATGTCATCCTCCCTTCCTTGTCCTCTTTCTATTGGTTGGATGACATCATTCCCACTAATCCCTTTGATTAACTTCCTAATCGTTTGCCTAATGACCGCTGATCTGTTATACGGTTCACTTAACTTTCGTTCTCGTTTATCGTTTGAAGGATCATACCCGGGATCTTATTACCTAGGTTCCCTTAACCTTTCTCAATACATTATATTCCTTTTTATGATCCTCTATTATAATCCTTTAATTTAAATCCTTTTTCCTGTTACCTTATACTCAATTCTCTCCGTATCTTGTGGATTTCCGGGAAAAACCAAAGTGTTCGGAATTGGATTCTGACGATCTTTACATACACTTATATACTTCATAGAGTACTAATAATATCCCAGAATATCCATAACAGAACCCCTACATAGTGTGGCGTGAAAAGTTTTCTCATTCAGCTAAAACACTATTCACAAGGGTTACAAAAAGTTGAAAATTTTGGGGTTATTACATGGGTCCTGAGCGGCCGCTCAGCATAGCGCCCGCTCAGCTATGCTGAGCGGCCGCGCAGGGTCGGGAAATGAAATAATTATTTTTAGACTTCTACTTCTGTTTGGCTTCCAACTTCTATGTAATCTGAGTTTTATGGGACTATTATATAAGTAGATTTAGAGACGTTTTCACGAGGTTGGATCGTGGTATTAAGCAAGGAGCAAAGGAGATAAGGAAGAAGACCATTTTAGCACACAACAATGAAGAGGAAGCATACTTTCTTGTGATTCTTATTTCGTTGTAAAGTTGGATGCTAGTTTTCTTACTTTGAACTTAATTACTCTTGTGACGTACTCTGATTTAATATAATTAGTTTAGTTATTATTTTTCTTGTGTTTGTTTATCATGATTTCATATGAACCCATGATGACGATAAGTGCTATTATGGGCTAATCGTGATCATGGGGTCGCAACGGATTTACTATGGACTTCTTTAGTTAATTGTTTAATACTTTAGTGTGTGATGATTGTATGATATCTAGTATTGGTTGTGCGTATTCGTCTTATGTGCGTCGCGAACATATAAGATAGGGTGTTAATCTCTTGTGAAGCGACAGTGGATCTTGAGATTTAGAACTTGCCATTCTAGCATAGGTTCATGTATGATGTGCATGATTAGTGGGTAACTCTAACAGTTTTATTCGCCCTGTGTAATCAAAAGGAATAACTTGTGCTTAAATCGTTGTGTTGTCAATTTCTGTAGACATATAGGAACTCAACATAATTGATGCCTATTCAACTTCTATCTTAATTATGATTGCTTGGTAGAATGGTATGAGTACAATGAAAGTTGGCTTTTATCAGTTTCATGTTATTCGATTAATATCATCACTGTCACATGCTAAGGTATTAATAATAACTATTGAAGGAAGTAGTAATGAAGTTGTGATCTCATGAGTGTTTTAATATTGTTAATTGAAGTGTTATTTAAGTGATAAACTAAGTAATTAATTGTAGTTAATATTTAGTCAACAATTCTAAGTGTTAGTGTCTTAACATTGAGAAGTAATCATACGTTGGTGTGTGAGTTTAATTAAACAATAATTAGTCTGAGTCTCTGTGGGAATGAACTAGAAAGTATTCTATATTACTTGCGAACACGTATACTTGCGTGAATATTAGCGCGTGTTTTCGCCTTAACAAGTCGGGTGACCCGGGTTCGATCCCAGCAGCGGCGCCAAAAACTTGTTAGGGCGAAAACACGCGCTAATATTCACGCAAGTATACGCATTCGCAAGTAATATAGAATACTTTCTAGTTCGTTCCCACATAGACTCAGACTAATTATTGTTTAATTAAACTCACGCACCAACGTATGATTACTTCTGAATGTTAAGACACTAACACTTAGAATTATTGACTAAATATTAACTACAATTAATTACTTAGTTTATCACTTAAATAACACTTCAATTAACAATATTAAAACACTCATAAGATCACAACTTCATTACTACTTCCTTCAATAGTTATTGTTAATACCTTTAGCATGTGACAGTGATGATATTAATCGAATAACACGAAACTGATAAAAGCCAACTTTCATTGTACTCATACCATTCTACCAAGCATCCACAATTAAGATAGAAGTTGAATATGCATCAATTATGTTGAGTTCCTATATGTCTACAGAATTTGACAACACAACGATTTAAGCACAAGTTATTCCTTTTGATTACACAGGGCGAATAAAACTGTTAGAGTTACCCACTAATCATGCACATCATACATGAACCTATGCTAGCATGGCAAGTTCTAAATCTCAAGATCCACCGTCGCTTCACAAGAGATTAACACCCTATCTTATATGTTCGCGACGCACATAAGACGAATACGCACAACCAATACTAGATATCATACAATCATCATACACTAAAGTATTAAACAATTAACTAAAGAATTCCATAGTAAATCCGTTGCGAACCCATGATCACGATTAGCCCATAATAGCACTTATCGTCATCATGGGTTCATATGAAATCATGATAAACAAACACAAGAAAATAATAACTAACTAATTATATTAAATCAGAGTACGTCACAAGAGTAATTAAGTTCAAAGTAAGAAAACTAGCATCCAATGTTACAACGAAATAAGAATCACAAGAAAGTATGCTTCCTCTTCGTTGCTGTGTGCTAAAACGGTCTTCTTCCTTATCTCCTTTGCTCCTTGCTTAATACCACGATCCAACCTCGTGAAAACGTCTCCAAATGTACTTATATAATAGTCCCATAAAACTAAGATTACATAGAAGTTGGAAGCCAAACAGAAGTAGAAGTCTAAAAATAATTATTTAATTTCCCGACCCTGCGCGGCCGCTCAGCATAGCTGAGCAGGCGCTCAGCTTTCTGCGCGGCCGCTCAGCATAGCTGAGCGGGCGCTCAGGACCCTACTGGATTTTTCCTGAGTTTGCTCCGTTTCTTCGCCGTAATATGCCCCTTTCTTTCCTCTCGCTATGGTGAACACATGCCAAGGCTTATTCTTGATAATAACTCCTCCGAAATGCAACTAATACCCTGAAATGCATAAACACTAGAAAAACACATCAAATACACAAAATACTTGATTTCAAGGCACCAATTTAAGCCATTTTAAGATGTTCTAAGTGGTATAAAATGCCACTTATCAATAGAGCGCCTGAAGCTGCGGTGCAATAGCTGTAGCTGCATCACTTCCAGAATACCTGCAACCTTCCCAGACATCATCCTTTGAGTCGGGTTTTGATACTCGTTTGCAGCCATAGTTTTAATGAGATTATAGGCCTCAGTATATGTTTTGGCCCACAAGGTGCCTCTAGAAGCTTCATCAAGCATGGGCCTAGATTAGGCCCCTAAACCATTGTAGAAACCAGTAATCACCATCCAGTCAGGCATACTATGATGTGGACACTTTCTCAACATCTCCTTGTAGCGCTCCCAAGCTTCGCACATAGATTCTCCTTGTTGCTGTGCAAACTGAGTAAGAGCACTCCTCATAGCTGCAGTCTTGGCCATTGGGTAGAACTTCACCAAAAACTTTTGCGCAAGATCTTCCCAAGTAGTGATGGACCCAGCTGGTAAAGAATGTAACCAGTCCTTAGCTTTGTCCCTCAGAGAGAATGGGAAAAGCCTCAGCTTGATAGCCTCATCAGTAACACCATTATATTTGAAAGTACTATAGATCTCCACAAAATTCCTGATATACATGTTGGGAACTTCAGTCGCAGCACCTCCGAAAGAAACAGAATTCTGCACCATCTGAATAGTGCCCGGCTTGATTTCAAAAGTATTGACCTGAATAGCCGGATGAATGATGCTTGATTGAATGTCATCAATTTTAGGCCGAGAAAAGTCCATAAGAGCTGGATCAGCTTGCACTATACGATCACCCATTGTTACAGGTTCTTTCTTTTCACTCTCTTTATCCGAATCTTCAAAAACTATCTTCTCCGGAAAGTCAAGAGTTTTATATGTCTCCTCAGCCGTATCTAGATTTCTCTTGCGGGTGCGAGATCGTGTTTGCATAAACGCTCACTAGAGTACTTGAAACACAACCGGAAGCAGTAAGTAACAAGTCTTAATCAATGAATCCTAATGACCACTAATGGCAAGTACATTAACTAAATAAATTAATACCGAGTCCCCGGTAGCGGCGCCAAAATCTTGTTAGGCACAAAGCATGCGCTAAATAAATCACGCAAGTATACACGTTCGCAAGTAGTATAGAATGATTTCTAGTTCGTTCCCACAGAGACTCTGATTAATTATATCTAATTAACACTTACTCACCAACGTATGATTATTCTTCAATGTCAAGACAATAACAATTAAGGTTGCTTAACTAATATTAACTATGAGAATTAAACACTTATATTAACAATATTAAACACACAAGAGATCATAACTTCATTACTACTTCATTCAATAGTTATTGCTATTACCCTTAGCATGTAATGGTGATGATATTAATCGAACAACACGAAACTGATAAACGCCAACTTTCATTGTACGAATACCATTCTACCAAGCATCTGTAATTAAGATAGAAGTTGAATAGACATCAATTATGTTGAGACCCTATATGTCTACATAATTTGATAACATAATGATTTAAGTGCAAGTTATTCATTATGATTACACAGGGCAAGTAAAACGGTTAGAGTTACCCACTAATAATGCATACAATACATGAACCTATGCTAGCATGGTAAGTTCTAAATCTCAAGATTTGCTGTCGCTTCACAAAAGATTAACAGGCTATCTTACATGTTCGCGACGCACATAAGAAGAATAAGCACAACCTATGCTAGATATCATACAATCACCGCATACCAAGGTATTAAATAATTAACTAAAGAAATCCATAGTAAATCCACTATGATCCCATGATCACGATTATCCCATAATAGAACTCATCATCACCATGGTTTCATATGAAAACATGATATAACACAGTGATATAAACTAATAAAAATACTTAATAAATAATGAAGTACGTCACGAGAGTATTAAGGTTCAAAGCATAAAGAAAACTAGCATCCACTGTTACAACGAATTAAAAGAATCACAAGATAAACGTATGCTTCCTCTTCTTCGTTGTTGCGTGCTAAAACGGTCTTCTTGATCTTATTGCCTTCACTCCTTGTTACTTATTGTCGAAGATTGTTTATATAATAGCCCAAAAGAACCAGCACTAACAGAAGCCCAATAGAACTTGAATTCTAAATATCAGATTCTGAAAATCCACACCCAGGCGGTCGCCTTCTCCTTCCAGGAGGGCGCCTGCTACCAGGCGGTCGCCTGCTCTCATCAGGCGGGCGCCTGCAACCCTTCTGAAAAAATTATTATTTTGCTTCTATTTTTGTTGAATTCTTCGCGCATCAACCCGGGACTAACTTTAAGCACTTCCTTAGGCTTATTTTGATGAAATCCGCCTATCTAAGCAAGTTATACCCTGAGATGCAAAAACACTCGAAAATACGTTAAATACATAAAATACTCGAGTTCAAGACACCAATTCAAGCCGTTAAGAAATGCTCTAAGTGGTATAAAATGCAACTTATCAGTAGCGGATGCGGGTTCCCTAGATTAAAAAAAAGCAAGATAAAGTTGTTGGTGAAAAATTCGTTCTTCACCCTTATCATATGATTTCTAGTGATTGGATTGACCGTTCTTGATGCTCTGATATCCAAATTAAATCTCTCGTTGAGCCCGATCTTTTGATACCAATATCATCAACAAAGGTTGATTTTTTGTTAAACTCATTTTTTTCAACATTCGTCGAATTTGGGTTTTTATGTTGTGATAATTTTTGAATGTTCTTAATGATTTTATAAGCTTCCTTGTATGATTATCAATCATTTTATGTATTGGGTTGAGGTGTGTGATTACTAGAATTTGTCAGTCGAAGTTTTGATTTTAATTTTTGTATTCTTTTCGATTTTATGAGTTGTGGAGATTGGGGGTGTTGATTTTGAGGATATGAATAGATTATACATAATTAAAGCTTTGTTTTGGTATATTAATCATTAATTTTGGTTAAGAAACCATTGAGTTCACATTGTTTTGGCAATTTAATCATTTATAATTCATTTTTGTTAATAATTTATCGATTTAATTTGTTAATTAATTCATTTAATCAATTAATTTTATTTATAAATAGATAAATAAAATGAAATTATATATAATTAAGCTAAATAAGATTTTAAAATTATTTTGAGATCTTTAAAAAATTATAAAGGTATTGAATAATCAATTAATTTTATTATTAATTAAATTATTCTTATTTTATTCGTAATAAATAGACTTTTTTTTCCGTTTAATATGAAACGAACGCATCTAGACTCATAAAATATTACGCTTCTATTAAAAATACTTTCGAGACATAAATTCTTTTATATCGAAATGTTGCTTATTTTACGAGTCATTCTGAGTCGAATAATTGTCAGAAAGTCATATTTTGACCCGATTTCGATTTTAAAGGTATCGAACCCTATCTCATGACAAACCGAATTACGTGACACGTGAATTATGTGATTACGTGCTATGTGAATTATGTGCTTCTGTGGTTGAAGATTCTTATGTTTGATTGTTGTCTTTATGTGTGAGCTATCGTATATGGGTAGATGATAGAGTTTTAGACGCGCAGTTCGTCTAGATAATTATCGTTAAGCGATTAAAGTGTATATTTTAATTATAGATGCAAGTCTCTCGACACGACCATTACCATATGTTAGAATCATGAGTAAAGATGACTAGTATTGCATATCGGGTTCGCAGTAACCGCATGAGTGGTAAAACATAGAATTAGCAAAATAAAAGAGAGTGATTTCATGAGAATTCAGAATGAGAGATTGTATTATTGTGAGTGTGCTTAACTGCAAAAAACTAAAGGCAAGTTTTACTCCTCTATTTTTCTTTGAGAATAGATAAATGTTTTACATATCGTTGAATCAAACTCTGATTATGCAAGTACTTTTTTGCTATTCTATGTTCAGAATGGTTAAGTGTTTTTACATATTCAAATGATAGATTTATAAATATTTTAAATTATGAGAAAAATGACTTTGTTTTTGAGATGATTCCTGACCATATTAAATGGGGGAATTGAATTATTAGGAATGTCGTTTGATTCGGCTCCTTTATTATAGTATTTTAAGATGTAATGGTTAGCGTAAGACGACCTGTGGTGGCGGGCGCAACGCGTACATATTGTTATTCCCAAACAATCTAACAAAGAATTACAGAAGGGGGGAGGGTGAATATAATTCTAGTTTCTTTTTGATTTCAAGAACTATTCTACCTCAAATATATAACAGTGGTTGATTAAGCAAAAATGCGGAATGAAAATATTGAAGTAATTAAACACAAGTATTTAAAACTTTATGATGGATTGAACTTTTCCACCAAAGATATATATAAGATCGAGAACTCTGTGATACAAAGATTGTACATAGCTGCTTACAAGTAGAATTACAAAGAACAGATAAATTCTTCACAGATACAACTATTTCTCTTGTTGATTGCTTACTTACTTGATTGATTTTTCTATTTGCTATACTTGGTTTATATATCACCAAGTTACATGATAAAAAGACAAACTAATAAGACAAAAGTGTCTTAGTCTAATTACATGCTTCTTTATTTCTCCATCCAGCATCTTTGAATAACTTCAAGTTAGCATGGAAATGTAAAATGCTTCTTTGTTCTCTAAAACCTGTAAATAGGCTGCCAAATTCCGTTTACATCTAATCAACCCATGTGACTGTCAAGTCACTATCAACTGCTTTTTGAATTTGATTATCCGTTAAGTGTCTGGTTGATCATCCGTTGAATGTTTGGTCGATCATCCGTTGAAGCTCTAGTTGATCATCCGTTAAAATCTTGTAGAATCACCCGTTGAAAGTCTTCCATAGCAATTAAATCCATTTCACTTATGCAAAATTACAAGGCATCTAATATATACAATTGGCCAACCTATTTTGCATATCAATCTAGTAGTCAACATGACTTTGAATATCCTACAACTTCTAGATCTTTAAAGTATTGTAGAATGCAGGAATGTGTTACAAAACTTATTAATGCATAAGTTACTCTCTCAACGGATGTAAAGGTGATCATCCGTTGAGAGTACAATTACACTGAATTAAATCTACTAAGGTGTTTTGGTGAACTTATCATCAAGCTTATGACATATTCCTAACAATCTCCCCCCAATTTATGTCTACCGGAATTGTATGCATAAATTAAGAGAAACTTGATGATAACAAAACACCCTATGAGTACAGACTGATTAATAGTAGAAAAAATTGACAAGTGCTGCAATTTATTGAAAATTATACAGAGGAAGGTTCATAGAAAATCTCACAAGCCATTTTCAAGGTTCTCCTTTAGACTGAGCAAATTTATCTTATTTTCTTGAATGTCTAGTCCTCTTTCCCAATTTCTCATTATTCTCTTCAATCTAGTGTTGATGTTGCCTGTAAAATTCAGATTCATCTCCATTAGTCTGATCCAACATCTCTTGCATCTTCATGAGAGTTTCATGCTTGAAATCTTTAGCTGATCTTCTAATATGAAGAATCTTCTGATGTTCTTCTCATCCTTGAACTCCATTATCCAGTATGGCCTCAAATGCACTCTATCTCCATTGTAGGGAATTGTAAATACTCTTGGGAGTGCATTTGGGTCTCTCCTGCTATTTATTATCTCCTCAATTTTACTCAGTACCATCTTTTTGGAAACAATGTTGAACCCAAAGTTCTTCTTTATTGAGGAGAAAATATTTACCAAGACATATTAGCCTTCATTGAGAATTCTGTGGAGAGGCCAAGTCATCTCTTTTCCACCCTTGTATCTGAACACTAATCTCTCTAGAAGCTTCTTGTAAGCATCAATAGCTCTCACTTCATCTAGCTCATCCAAATAGAGATTGAGATCTGAAAACTCCTTGATGTCATAAATATAGAGTTGATCTCCCTTGTTGACAGTTGGTTTGGGTTTGGTTAAGGCTTTGGATTGAAGTCTGACATGTTTGGCTTGTTTGAATGCTCTTTCCTTTATTTTATTTGGTTTGGTTGGAATTGAGATGTTTAGATCTGAGAATGGTAGGCTTTCCCAATCTATAGGTTCATCCTTGGGCATTATGGGTTCATCATGGAAATTTGTAGCAGAATAAATCTTGAATTCAGCCTGCTCCATAGTGGGCAAGATTGATTGACTTGAAGTGGTAGATTGGGTAGGCATGTACTCTTCCTTTTTTTCATCAAAATCCATCTTCCTTTTTGCTTTAAATTTTAGTCTTGGTTCTTTTGTGTGCTTTGGTTCCTCTTGCTTTTCTTTATTGACAGACTCAGCTATCATATCAGGCATTTCAGTTTCTGTGGTTGAAAGCTTCTTAGCTTGGTTCTTGGCATCTAAGGCAGCTTGTCTTTTCCTGTTATTTGAGCCTCACCTTTTCCTCTTTCTTAGCTTCTGCAAATTGTGGATGTCCAACCATCACACAGATCAATTTTCCATTCCTGTAGACTTTAGCAATTCTCTTTTTCAAGACTGAGTCTCTGGGATCTTTGTGATAAGTAATAGATCTGCCAAGCAGTTTCTCTTCATCAGGCTTAGGAGTTGCATAGACAAGGTCCAATGGATTTTTGGTTGAATTCTTTGGGTAGTTTTTTTGGGTTGTAAAATCACATTGGCCTGTAGAAGTCTTCTTGATGAAGGTTGACCTTTTTCCAAATTCCCTAATCTCATTTCATTGATTGAAATTGGTCTCAAATGAGTGAACCGTTTCACTAGATTTTCAGGATTTGCAATTGGACCAAAATCCTTTTCAATCTTCTCATCAATTTGCTTCAGTTGTTTATTCAGCCTGAGCTCAGCTTCTGCAATTTTGATCAAGTCAATTCTCTCCAGAACTGGTGGCTTAGAAAAGGCAATTGCTGGAACAATCACTTTACTGACTTGAATGTGCATTTCCTCCCATAACTGGCTCCCCTTTACTAACTATAATGATAACATTATTCTCCCCTTTTTGTTAGCATCAAGTTGTGTAGGGTTTGAGGTTTGTGCAACCACCAATTGCTGTATCAAACTTGTCTGAGATTCCTGATTTGCAAGTATCTTGGCCATTGATTTCTCCATATTTGTAAGTCTTGAATCCATGACTTTTCTGTTCAAATCAGCTTCTTTTCTCAGCTTTTGGACTATTTATAGCATAGTTGCTTCTGGAAGCTTAACATCCAATTTCTTGTAAATATCCTCATTGAGTTGAGACAAATCATGTTTCACTATATCCACACTTTTATGACGTTGAAGAGCTTGCATTCGGTGCAACTGTAGAGAATCCAGATGGATTTGAAGAATTTTCTTGATGCTGGTGTTGTTGGTGGTTTGAATGGCAGCTTGAATTTCATTAACAAATTTGAACAAGATGGACTTGAACTGATGTAGATTGCATTCTTTGGAAAACATCCATTATGGAGTTTCAGTTTCTCTCTTATGTCCATGCCTATGTCTTCAGGACCCTCTCCAAGAAAATCATCACCAAAAGAATCACCAGAAGCTGCAGAAGGGTACTTAAAATCCTCACCAGTTGTGGAGGGAAGTGAATTGATTTCATCTTTAGCCCTTAGTATGGATGATGTTGTATGCACCAAGTTCAATGTCCTTTCAACAGCCTCATTGTCCTGTTCAGCCAAAATTTGATAAGAGGGAACATGGTGAGTAAATGTCTCAACTTCATAAGAGACAGAGTCTAAGACAACTTGATATTCTTGCTGAAATAGCTGCTTCTTTTCAGCCTTATTGACATCCATTAACTCACTAATAATGGACTCTTCCCATTCTTCATTTGTACCTGCCTTTCTCTCATTTTCTCTCTGTTTTTGCATCAAGGGCTCCCCTTGGCTTCCCACCCTTACACCCTCATCTTCACTATCTAAGGTGGGACTCCTCTCACTTTCTTTTGCCAAGCTGGAAGAAATAGCTTGCATTTGTTCACTCTTTTCCTCTCCTTTTTCCTGAGAACAACTCAGCCTCTCACTCTGTTCACTCCCTTCCCTGAATCCTAATAGTGAGTGAACAACTAATAAGTCATCCACACTTGTAACAATTATTGAAATTTCAAGTGGTGCAGTGACATTCACCGGATGAGAGACATCCGTCAAAGTAGAAGTTGAAAAGTTCAACAGATAATTGCTGTTAAGCACATCCATCGAGACACAATTACTAGTTGACGGATGAACAATATCCATCGAAATAGTGGAAATGAATGAGTTTGAAGTTGAGATTATTATAGAATTTGTGGTGATTGATTTCAGATTTTCCACAATTTTTCAACATCTTCAGAAAGGAATGGCAAGTGAGCCAACAAATCATCTAAAATATGATGCTCATTTGCTTGGGATTTTGGCTTCTCTAAGAGACTTAAAGATGGAGAATTAGGAATTGATATATGAATCATGTCCACATCCAAAGAGATAGTGGATGAGTTTTATGTGTGAGGTGCTTCTAGAGATTTTGGCTGTGACTCCATATTTATTGGAGTAACATCAATCTGACTTTTAGATGGTGCATTAACTGAGTCTTTGACTACAGTTGGCACTGCGTGTGCACCATGTATATCCCCAATATATTTAGATTTATTATTTCTTGTGTAAATTTGAGGTTGGTTTGTGTTTCTAAACCTTTTTGCCTATGCTCTTGGCTGAGAGCTTTGTTCAATAGTCACATCCTTTTGGAAAGATGTAACGAACAATGAGCTTAAATCCTTATTAAGCATTGCAGTTTGTTGGGAGACTGCAATGTGGCTGGTTTGAGTTTCAGTTACCTCACTCTCCTTATCCTTAAGGGTTCTTTGATGTTCACCCTGTCCCTCACTATCCTCACTTCCCTTCGCACTGCCCAATGAAGCTTTGGTAGTTTTTGAAACTAGTCCCTCTTGAGAGGAACTAGAGTGGGGTCTTTGAGACTTGGATTTATAAATTTTTGTTTTAGTGGCTTGGGTAAGAATCTGTTAGGGAAAACTCACAGATACCATAGCCACATTTGTATGCAAAGAAACTTGTGGTAGAGAAGTAGTAGAGACAAAAGTGTTTACTCACTTACCTGAGGCCCCTCCATGATTGGCAAGTAGATTAGGGGAACTTCACTCAAATTATTTTTCCTATTCAGGTCAGTAATAACTCTTCTCTCTTGGACCCAACAATCTAACTTATTTGTTAGGTTCTCAATTGAGAGATCTTTAGAGACATGGTTAGCTATCATCATAAAGAATCTAGCATAATAAATTTCTGCTAGATTTAGTAATCCTTGTGAGGAAGCTCTGACTATTAAGCATCATGAGATGTGTGGTGTGAGGAGTAGTGAGACTACTGTAAAAGAATAGAGAGATTAAA
Source organism: Apium graveolens (assembly GCF_009905375.1). Classification (NCBI taxonomy): domain Eukaryota; kingdom Viridiplantae; phylum Streptophyta; class Magnoliopsida; order Apiales; family Apiaceae; genus Apium; species Apium graveolens. The sequence continues at coordinate 113,457,042 of NC_133656.1, forward strand.
TTTTATTTGCTATATGTTTGCAGATGCTCAGAGTACTAAAGGAACATATGCTAAACAACAGTCTGTTGAATCTCAAGAACACTCTGATATATCAAAGGCTTTTGATCTCCCTGCAAGTCTAAGCACTAATACTTTCTTGCAGTCCATACATTTTACTATTCCACCACATGAGATAATCCCTGTTTTTATTGAAAAATAGTCCATTCATTCTACTTTTCCATCACCTGAGGAAATCCCTGTTGTTGCTGAAGATGTAGTAAAACAACAGTCCATTCATAAATGTTGTGAATATGTTGTGTACTTGATGATCACTTAAACAAAACATCTAAGTAGATTTTACTTAGTGAAATAATGTAGCACTCGACGGATAAGAATTATAGTCCCGACGGATAACTCATAATAGTCTCGACGGATGATTAACTTATTATCCATCGAGTGAGTAGCTTATGTAATAATAAGTTTGTAGCACAGTGATGTATGCACCTTTGTATAGAATCTGTAGTAGCATATAAGTCATGTTGACTTTAACTAGATATGCAGAATAGGTTGATTAATTGTACATAAGTAATGTCTTGTAATTCTGTATAAGTGAAATGAAGTCAAGTGCCAAAATAGCTACCGACGGATGATTAACAAAGCCTTCGACGGATGATAAAATGACTATCAATGGATGTTTAACATAGCAGTCGACGGATGATCAATAAAGTCATCGATGGATGATCTGAAAGTCGACAGATGATCATATCAAGAATTTAAACATTAGTTGAACAGTGAAAGCTGACACACAGCCGTCGAGTTGTATACAAACACATTGTGAAAGCCCATTAACTGGGTAATAGAGGACGAAAAGCAGCAAAGATTAAGACTGTTAGATTTTATATTTGTTCAGTCTTTTTGACTTTGTAATCTTGGTATTATATAAACCAAGAGAGTAGCAAATAGAAAAATAACTGAGATAACTGAGAGAAACACCAAAAACAGAGAAATCTTTGTAAGCAGAATCTTTAGCATTTCCTGTAAACTCAGTAGTTCATTTGTAAGGAGCTGTGAGCATTCTTGCACACAGAGTCCTCTCGATATATTATATATATATATGGTGGAATTGTTTAAATCCACCAGAAAATTTTTAAAGACTCTTGTTTTTAATTGCTTATGTTTTGATTCATTTTATTTCTATTCCGCATTGTGCCCATCAAAGCATTATATCTATATTCGAGTTGAACAATTTTATTTCAAGAAAAAGGTTCAAGAATTCCATTCAACCCCCCTTCTGTAATTCTTGCTATATTGTTAAGGGACTAACAATTGGTCTCAGAGCAAGCTCTTAATCTACAAAGAGTTTAAAGATCAAAACAATTCAGCAAGATGAACAAGAAAGATGTTAGAATCAAGATTCCTTTTCTTGATAAAGATAATTACCATCATTGGAAGGTAAAGATGCATCTTCACATGCTCTCTCAAGATGAGGCCTATGTGGACTGCATAGAAAGAGGCCCTCATGTTCCAATGAGAGCTGCAACAGGAAATGAGCCATCTATTCCAAAGCCAAGGCATGAATGGTCTGATCCTGACATTGAACAAGTCAGGAAAGATAAAAAGGCCATGAACATTCTGTTCAATGGTGTTGATGCAGACATGTTTGATAACATCATCAACTGCAAGACTACCAAGGAAGTTTGGGACACAATACAGATAATCTGTGATGGTACTGAGCAAGTACGAGAAAATAAAATGCAGCTCCTGATTCAGCAATATGAGCATTTTCACAATGAAGAAAGTGAGTCACTCACTGACATTTTTAGTAGATTCCAAAAACTACTAAATGCTCTTAAGTTGCATGGAAGAGTCTATCAGACTAAAGACTCCAATCTGAAATTTCTTAGATCTCTTCCAAAGGAATGGAAACCAATGACAGTCTCATTGAGAAACTCACAAGATTGTAAGGAGTTTACTTTAGAGAGACTGTAAGGCATTCTGAAAACCTATGAGCTTGAGATAGAGCAGGATGAAAGAATGGAGAGAGGAAAGAAGAAAGGAGGATCCATTGCACTAGTTGCTGATCTGGAAAAGGAGAAAGAAGTGAAGATGGAAGCTGTGGAATCAACTTCAAAGGTCTGTGAAAGCAAGGGTAAGGGGCTAGCTGCAGAAAGTGAAGATTCATTGAGCCAAGATGACATGGAGGACATTGATGAGCACCTAGCATTCCTTTCAAGAAGATTTTCCAAGCTCAAGTTCAAAAAGAACTTTGGAGCAGCCAAGCCAAATAGAAACATGGTGGATAAGTCAAAATTCAAATGTTTCAAATGTGGCTTGGCAGGGCATTTTGCAAATGAGTGTAGAAAGTCAGATTCCAGTAAGAAAAGGTTTGAGTCTGTAGATTACAAGCAAAAATAATTTGATCTACTCAAACAAAAGGAAAGGGCTTTTATTACATAAGAGAATGACTGGGCAGCTGATGGTTTGGATGAAGATGAAGATGTCAGCTATGTCAATCTAGCCCTTATGGCCAAGTCTGATGAAACAGAGACAAGTTCCTCAAGCAATCAGGTAATCACTACAAACCTTGCACATTTATCTAAAGCTGAGTGTAATGATGCATTGAATGACATGTCTACAGAATTATATCATTTGCGTGTTACACTTAAGTCTCTCACTAAAGAAAATGCTAAAATCAAAGAAAACAACTTGTTTTTAAGTGAGAGGAATAATGTGCTTGAGTCTCAATATGCTGAGTTTGAGAAATTAAAAATTGAGTGTAAGATTGCCAAGGAGAAATTAACTGAGTCCTTGAAAAAGGAAGAAATTTTGAAGAAGTAGCTCGATCGTGAGCAAGAGGTGATTAAAGCATGGAAAACATCCAGAGATGTTCATGCTCAAATCACCAAGGTTCAAGGAATTGAGTCTTTTTGTGATGAAGACTGGAAAAAGAATAAGGAGAAACTAGAACCTATTTTGGTAGATGGGTTGCTGACAGATGTAGACTCGACGGATGATGAGGACTATCCGTCGGATAACAAAAACTGTTATCCGTCGAATGATAAAAATCCTCATCCGTCGGCTGTAAGCAAACCCATTAGCAAAGCCAAATTAATCAAGCTAAATGAAAAGTATGGGTCTGTTTCCAAGAACTTTATTTCAGGAGAGTCAAGTCAAGCTAAGAAAGGGAAAAAGGCTAATGTTGGTCACATGACTGTCAAACAGTTAAGTGACAGACTTGAGAAGATATAGGTAAAAACAGAGACTAAAAAGAAAAACAATAGGAATGGTAAAGTAGGGATTAACAAACACAATAACTACACACCTGATAAATATGCCCCCAGAAAAATCTGTGTCAAGTGTGGTAGTGTAAATCATTTGTCTGTTAATTGCAAATCTGCCATGCCTACTCCCATGTCTGTTCAGCCTCAATTTCCTAACATGAATGCCATGCCTCCCATGCCTGTTAATGCTATGCCTACACATAATATGAATGCACAGTTTGCTAATATGCCATTTGCACCTAATCCATACTATGCTGCATACAATATGCCTCAAATGCCATTTAGCATGCCTTACTGGAATAACATGTTTACACCAAGCATGCCATTTCCTGTTAGCCATAACATGCATGATAATTTTGTTGCATTTAATGGTTTCAAAGGTACAACCCAATTGACTAAGGAAGAATCTGAAATTCCTAAGTCAAATGAGATAAGACCTAAGAAACAGAAGAAGAAAGCTAACAAGGCAGGACCCAAGGAAACTTGGGTACCAAAATCAACTTGATTTGATTTTGATGTGTGCAGGGAAACAGAAAGAATCTTTGGTACTTGGATAGTGGCTGTTCAAGACACATGACTGGTGATTCTACCCTGCTCACATAGTTTAAGGAGAGAGCTGGCCCAAGTATTACTTTTGGAGATGACAGCAAAGGTTATACTATGGGATATGTCTTGATTTCAAAGGACAATGTCATCATTGAAGAGGTTGCCTTAGTGGATGGTCTCAAACACAATCTGTTGAGTATCAGCCAGCTTTGTGACAAAGGCAACTCAGTAACCTTCAACAAAGAAGCCCGTGTTATGACTAACAATTAAAATAACAAAGTGGTTCTCACTAGTGTGAGAAGAGGAAATGTGTATCTAGCTGACTTCAACTCAACTAAAGCAGAATCTGTAACTTGTCTTCTCAGTAAAGCAAGTCAAGATGAAAGTTGGCTATGGCACAAGAAGCTATCCCATTTAAACTTCAAGACCATGAATGAGCTGGTAAAGAAAGAGCTAGTTAGAGGTATTCCTCTAGTGGAGTTTACAAAGGATGGACTGTGTGATCCCTGCCAAAAAGGGAAGCAGATCAAAGCATCATTCAGGAAGAAACTTGATTCAGCAATTGAAGAGCCTCTGCAACTACTTCACATGGATTTGTTTGGACCAGTCAATGTATTGTCAATTTCAAAGAAAAGATTTTTCCTAGTAATTGCAGATGATTTCTCAAAGTTCTCTTGGACATATTTCCTAAAGTCTAAAGATGAAGCTAGTGAAATCATCATCAATCACATAAGGCAAGTTAACAATCATCCTGATTTCAAAGTATGAAGAATCAGGAGTGACAATGGAACTGAGTTCAAGAACCATGTCATGAGAGCATTTTGTGAAGAAAATGGGATCTTGCATGAGTTTTCAGCAGCGAGGACTCCACAACAGAATGGAGTAGTGGAAAGAAAGAATAGATCTCTTATTGAAGCTGCAAGGACAATGCTTGAAGAATCAAAATTACCAACATATTTCTGGGCTGAAGCTGTAAACACTGCATGCTACACTCAGAACATCTCTCTGATTAATCAAGCAAGATGCATGACACCTTATCAATTGTTCAAGAACAAGAAGCCAACTCTAAACTTTCTTCATGTCTTTGGCTGTAAATGCTATATTCTGAGAAATCAAACTGATCAAAATGGGAAGTTTGATGCTAAAGCAGATGAAGGAATTTTTGTTGGATATGCTGTTGGTAAAGCATATAGAGTCTACAATCTAAGAACCAACATTGTTGTTGAATCTATAAATGTTGTGTTTGATGATAAAAAGATTGAAGGACTAAAAGATGGAGATTACCATGAGAGCCTCAAATTCGACAATGTTGAGATGGTCAATGATGAAAGTGATGATGAGAGTGATCAAGAAACAGTGTCTAAGGATAATGCAGACAAATCTACCACCAATGAAGCACATAACTCAACATCCGTCGAGTTACATAATGCTTCATCCATCGGAAGGCAATCTGTGTTATCCGTCGGAAGACAACCTGTCTCATCCGTCGGTACTCAAAATTCACCATCCGTCGGGTTATCTAAAGGAGCAGGAAATCAAGGAAGGTCACCCATAGAAAGTACCCCTTTCTCAAATCAAAGATCCACAAACTCAGGGGGAGTTTCTAGCAATCAAAACTCAATCACACATCAAGACAACATTGAGGTCTCTTCATCTAGAGCTAATCTACCTCAACCAAGGAAATGGACAAAAGATCACCCCTTTGAACTAATTATTGGTGATGTGTCTTCTAGAGTTCAAACAAGAAGAGCAACTCAGGAAGAATGTCTATACAACAGCTTTCTGTCAAAGGAAGAACCAAAGAAGGTAGAAGAAGCTTTGTTGGATCCTAATTGGATTTTAGCTATGCAGGAGGAGCTAAACCAATTTGAAAGGAATAAAGTCTGGAAGCTGGTACCCAAGCCTAAAGGAAAGAATCCAATAGACACCAAATGGGTATTCAGAAATAAGATGGATGAAAATGGCATAGTAGTAAGGAACAAAGCTAGATTGATTGCTAAGGGCTATTGCCAGCAAGAGGGAATAGATTTTGATGAAACTTTTTCTCCTGTTGCAAGACTTGAAGCCATCAAAATCTTCTTAGCCTATGCAGCCCATGCCAATTTCAAGGTCTATCAAATGGATGTCAAAAGTGCCTTTCTGAATAGGGATTTGGAGGAAGAAGTGTATGTTAGTCAACCTCTTGGCTTTGAAGATCCAAATTTCCCAGAGTATGTCTATTATCTACTGAAATCACTTTATGGACTGAAGCAAGCAGCTAGAGCCTGGTATGACACTTTATCAAAGTTCCTTTTGGAAAATCACTTCACAAGAGGTACTGTAGATAAAACTTTATTTTTCAGAAATGTTAATGGCTCTAGCATACTTGTCCAAATTTATGTAGATGACATTTTTTTTGGCTCTACAGATGAGAAACTTTGTAAAAAGTTTGCCAAACTAATGCAAAGTAAGTATGAAATGAGCATGATGGAAGAACTAACCTACTTTCTTGGTTTACAAGTTAAACAAGTTAGTAATGGAATATTCATTAGTCAAACTAAATATATTTTTGATCTTTTAAAGAAGTTTGATCTAATGAATTGCACATCTGCAAAAACTCCCATGGCCACTGCCACTAAGCTTGAATTAAACACTACTGAAAAGTATGTGGATATTTCAAGCTATAGAGGCATGGTTGGCTCACTTTTGTACTTAACAGCTAGTAGGCCAGATATAATGTTTGCTACATGTTTATGTGCTAGATTTCAGGCTGATCCTAGAGAGTCTCACTTGATAGCTATTAAGAGAATTTTCAGATATCTCAAGGGAACACCAAAACTTGGCATTTGGTATCCTAGAGATTCTGGTTTTGATCTAACTGGTTATTCAGATGCAGACTATGCAGGTTGCAGAATTGATAGAAAAAGCACAACAGGAACTTGTCAATTTCTAGGAAGCAAGCTTGTGTCCTGGTTCAGTAAAAAGCAAAATTCAGTTTCTACCTCTACAGCTGAAGCTGAATATATTGCTGCTGGCAGTTGCTGTGCACAGATTTTATGGATGAAAAATCAATTGCTAGACTATGGTTTGCAAGTTGAGAGGATCCCTATTTTCTGTGATAACACAAGTGCAATTGCCATCACTGAAAATCCAGTGCAACATTCAAGGACAAAGCACATAGACATCAAGTACCATTTCATAAGGGAACATGTAATGAATGGTACTGTAGAGTTACATTTTGTTCCAAGTGAGAAGCAACTTGCAGATATATTTACCAAGCCACCGGATGAATCCACCTTTTCTAGGTTGGTAAGTGAGTTAGGTATGCTTAATTATTCTTGTATCTATCTGAGTTATTTTGCAAGTTGATAAGTAGCCATAAATTTAACTAATTTTTAGTCTTGAGTGAAATTTTGGCTAAGTCAAAATTTGCATCTCGACGGATGACCACTATCCATCGAGTTGAGTCATCCGTCAATATACAATGTGCAAATAAAAATCAATTATTTTTCTTGAATCTTTTAAAACTCGACGGATAACAGTTTATCCTTATCCGTCGAAGTGTCTAAATCTTAACCGTTAATTCCTTGAACATTATCCATCGAGTATACTTAAAGTTTGTAAGCATTACACGACGGATAAAGGGTGGAATTTTTACAGTTTATTTTTAAACGGCTAATTTAGGCAATTTCTATTGGGTAATTTACTTTTCTTTATTATTTTCATCCGTTGTTTTTGAGGGAGTATAAAAGCTTATTTCATTCCAATTATTTTCTTTTATCATTCTCAAATTCAACTGCTTTTATTTTATTCTCTCTCAAGCAAATATCCTCTTTATCTTCAAGCTTTCATTCTCTAACAATGGCACCTGTAGTAAAGATCATGTCTCAGACTGGGTTCATTTATGAGAAGAACAACTTCACTGCTTTGGTCAATAAGGGTATTCAACAATCAGAAGACTATCACAAGATGATGGACTTCATGAAGAACTGCAAGTTAAGTTATGCCATGCTTGAATCACCCACAGTTTACTGTGAAGTTGTTGAAGAGATGTGGACCACTGCAAACTACAACTCTACTGACAAAACCATCACTCTAACTATCAAAGGTAATGAGTTCTGTATCAATAGTGATGTGATAAAAGCATGTTTCAAAATTCCTGATGATAATGTAACTTCACCACACACTGACACTGATATTATCAATATGCTTAATTCCATGCATTATGCACTTCCTACTAATAAGCTAAGTGAAATTAGAAGATTAGGTCTCAGGAAGGAATGGAGTTTCATGTGTGATGTTGTGACTAAATTTTTCTCTGGAAAAGTCAGTAATTTTGATTCTGTGAACATTTCCATGCTTAACATGCTATACATGCTAGTTACAGATAAATTTTACAATTTCAGTGACCTTGTCTTGTATGAGTTAGGTTTTAAACTAGGTGAGTTAGCCAAAAGGGGAAAGAATGTATATTATGCTAGATTTTTCATGATATTGGCTAACCATCTTTGTCAAGAGATTGTACTTGAGAACCCAAATAACAAATTAGCTTGTTGGGTTCAAGAGAGAAAATTCATTACAGATTTGAACAGAGCCAACCACTATAGGGATGTGCCAATGTTCTATTTCCCTGTAATGCTGACACCTCAGGTAAGTGAGGTAAGTTCATCCATACCCTCAACTATTCCAATCTCCTCTATTTCTTTGAGTTCAGGAATAGCTATGGCAACTGTGACAATGACCAAACAGTTGCCTACCAAAGCTGCCAAAACAACTGTAATTTCCAAATCCAAATCAAAGAAAACCCCCTCTGGTATCTCTCAAAAGGTACCAGTTGAAAAATCTACCAAAGCCAAAGAGGGGAGTGTGAAGGAGGGTCAGATAGGTGAGGGAAGGGGTGAACATCAAAGAAACCCCAAGGATAAGGTTGGAGAGTTGAGTGAATCCCAGCCTAGCCACACTGCAGTTTCCCAACAAACTGCAGTGCTTAAAAAGGACAAAAGCTCACTTCTAGCTGCATCCTCCCAAAAGGATGTGGCTATTGAACAAAGCTCTCAGCCAAGAGCACAGGCCAAAAGGGTTAGGGACACAAGCTCACCCCAAACTTACACAAGAAAGAAGAAATCCAAAATAACTGGGGATGCACAGGGCACACACACAGTGCAAACTGGTGCTAAAGACACAATCCCTGCACCTTCTCAAATTCAGATTGATGTGGCTCCAATAAATGTGGAGTCACAGCCAAAATCTCTTATAATAGAAGCCTCTGAAACACCATACTCACCAACAAACTCTCTAGAATTGGATATGATAAACACTTCAATTCCTGATTCCCCTTCTTTAACTCTGTTGGGGAAGCCAAAATCTAGTGCAAGTGAGCATCATCTTTTAGATGATTTGTTGGCTCACTTGCCAATTCTTTCAGATACTATTGTGACATCTGTGCCTCAAATAACTTCAATCAACACAGAGTCAACAATAGTTTCTCTTCCCACCTCATTCATTTCTACTCTCTCGATGGATATTGCTCATCCGTCGAGTAGTGATTGTATCCCGACGGATAAGCTTAACAGCAGTTATCCGTCGAATAGCTTTATCACTCACCCGATGGATATCACTTATCCGTCGAGTGTCTCTGCACAACTTCAAACTTCAATTATTTCTAGTGCAGAAGATTTAGTGGTAATACAGTCACTCTTAGGACTGAGAGAGGAGAGTTCTTTGAGTGAGAGGCTGGGTTGCTCCCAGGCAAAATGAGAGGAAAATAGTGAATCTCAGCAATCCATTTATTCAGGATTGGCAAAAGTGAGTGAGAGGAGTCCCACCTTAGAAGGTGAAGGTGAGGGTGTGAGGGTGGGGAGCCAGGGTGAGACCCTGATGCAACAAAAGAGAGATTATGAGAGAAAGGCAGGTACAGGAGAAATAAGGGTGGATCCAGCCATTTCTAGTGAGTCAATGATTGTGGATGATGCTGAAAAGGGAAGACAATTTCAGCAACATTACAAAGCTAAAATTGATAACATTTCCTTGGATGCTGACACTTTTACTCATCCCGTGTCAGCCTATCAATTGTTGGCTGCTCAGGGCAATGTGGAGGCAGAACAGACCTTGAATCTAGTACACACCTCAGAATCTCTTCAAAGAGATAAAGCTGCTGTCAATAGGATGCCTTCTCAAGCTGTGAGCCATCTGAAGAATTTGGAGTAAATTCTAATGATGATGACTCTGATTCTTTGGATGGAAGCATGAACTTAGGGGGAGCTGAAGGCCCAAGTTTTGCTTTAAGTTTACCTGAATGGGCATGTGCAAAGGAATCTACACTAGGACAATTTGAGGTGTCTTTGGTCAAACAAGTAATGGCTATTCAACAGGCCCTTCAGGAAACTTCAGATGCTGGTACCAAGGCTGTTCTTCAAGCTCACCTAGACTCCCTACATCTAATGAAGATCCAGCACTTAAGACAGAATCTCAGTGTGGATGAATTGAAAAGAGATATAGCTGACTTGAAGACCTATAACTCTGAGAAGCTGGATTCAGTAATGCCATATGGTACCATGCAAGATCTACTACTAAGATTGAGGAGAGAATCAGACTCTGAAAAGAAGCTAGCCAAGCTGGAAAACAGAGTTCAAGTTATTGAAGATTCAGTGGCTATTCTTCTTCAAAATCAACAGACTCAGACAAATCTTCTCATGCAACTGGCTAAAGCACAAGGCCTAACTCCTCAACTTGATGATAACAAAAAGGGGGAGAGAGAATCAAGTAAGGGGGAGAAAGGACCAACAAAGGGGGAGAAACTTTAAGTACAAATCAACAAAGTAATTGTACCTTCAATTACTATCTCCAAGCCACCAGTTGCAGATGGTATATATCTAATTAAAGCAGCAGCAGCAAATTTAAAAGTTGCTGAAAAAGAAAAGTTGAGTTTGATCAACTGGGATAAGATTGATGAGGAGATACAGAAAAAGTTTGAACTAGTCAAGGAGCCAGCTCAGTCAGCCATCCATCACTCTCATGTCAAGCCAATCAGTGTGAATGAGATGAGCATGAACTATCTGGAAAAAGGACAATCTTCCTGCATCAAGTCTACAAAGGCTGAAACAATTCTTAAACCAAGGGCAAATTATCCAAAGTCATCTTGGAAGAACCCTATGGACACTGTGTATGAGACACCCAAGCCTGATGAAAAGAAGCTTCTGTCAAGATCTATTGTCTTCTATAAAGATCCAGCTGATTCAGCTTTAAAAAGGAGAATTGCTAAGATATTCAGAAATGGAAAGGAAATCTGTGTGGTAGCTGGACATCCACAGTTTGCTCAAGCAAAGAAAGAAGAAAAAGCAAGATTAAAGAAGGAAAAGAGGCAAGCTGCTCTAGATGCAAAGAAATCTAAACAAAAGAAAGAGCAGATTGTCATCTTGGCCAAGCTACAGGCTGTAAACTCTTCTCAACAAATTCCCTCTCAACCATCTGAAGCTGCTGAATCAAAGAAGAAGATTGAAGAATAAAAGAAATCCCCAAGAAAGAAAGAATTGGCTAGAAGAACAAAAAGGAAATTGGATGTTGTTGACAAGGAATTGGAAGATCAATTTCCTAAGGAATCCATAACAGCTAAAACTCAAGCATCAAAGCCCTCTGTGGTATTTGAAGACATAAGGGTGGTGGACCCCTACAGGAACATACATGGAGAGCCTATTGTGCCAAAGGATGAGCCAATAGAGTGGGATAAATTACCAATTCCTGACTTCAACTTGCCAATCCTTACCAAGCCAAAAAGGACAAAATCAAGGGCAGTCAAGAAAGTGAAGCTGTCACCTCTCAAATCCAAGTCAGTAGTTAAAGCTCAACCCAAGGTCAACAGGGGAGACTACTTGTACTTGTGTGACATCAAAGAATTCTTAGATCTAAACCTTTATCTGGATGAACTGGATGAAATAAGGGCAATTGATGCATACAGAAACCTACCTGAAAGGTTGGTGTTCAAATACAAAGGAGAAAGGGAGATGCAGTGGCCTCTTCACAGGATACTTCAAGAAAGACAAGCTGTGTTGATGAAAGTCTATTCATCCTTCAAGAAAAACTTTGGGTTCAATGTAACTGCAAGAAGACTAGTATTGTAGAGGATTGAAGAGCTGAGGAGTGTTAGAGCTAAAGATGCACTCCCAAAGACTCTAATCATCCCATACACAGGGAGAAGAATGCATCTAAGGCCCTACTAGCTGATGGAATTCATGGATGACAAGGGTGTGAGAAGATTCTTCAGACTAGAAGACCAATTGAGTATCTCTAGCAATGAGACTCTCTTGGAGATGCAAGAAATGCTAGATCTCTCAGAATCTGATGAACTAGAATTCCACAGGCAGCTCTAGAATCAAATTGAAGAAAATAACAGAAAGCTTGGAAGAAGATCCAGACCTTCAAGGAATTAGAAAAACCTGCTCAGGCTAGAGGAGCATCTTGAACTGACTGTGAGCCAAACCTTGTACATTTTATTTAATTGAAGCACTTTCAGTTTTATCTACTTATCTTTAAAGATATATGTTTAGGATGTTTTGTTATCATCAAGGATCTCTTAATTTATGGCTACAATTCCAGTAGACATAAATTGGGGGAGATTGTTGTGAATATGTTGTGTACTTGATGATCACTTAAACAAAACATCTAAGTAGATTTTACTTAGTGAAATAATGTAGCACTCGACGGATAAGAATTATAGTCCCGACGGATAACTCATTATAGTCCCGATGGATGATTAACTTATTATCCATCGAGTGAGTAGCTTATGTAATAATAAGTTTGTAGCACAGTGATGTATGCACCTTTGTATAGAATCTGTAGTAGCATATAAGTCATGTTGAATTTAACTAGATATGCAGAATAGGTTGATTAATTGTACATAAGTAATGTCTTGTAATTCTGTATAAGTGAAATGAAGTCAAGTGCCAAAATAGCTACCGACGGATGATTAACAAAGCCTTCGACGGATGATCAAATGACTATCAACGGATGTTTAACATAGCAGTCGACGGATGATCAATAAAGTCATTGATGAATGATCTGAAAGTCGACAGATGATCATATCAAGAATTCAAACATCAGTTGAACAGTGAAATCTGACACACAGCCGTCGAGTTGTATACAAACACATTGTGGAAGCCCATTAACTAGGTAATAGAGGATGAAAAGCAGCAAAGATTAAGACTGTTAGATTTTATATTTGTTCAGTCTTTTTGACTTTGTAATCTTGGTATTATATAAACCAAGAGAGTAGCAAATAGAAAAATAACTGAGATAACTGAGAGAAACACAAAAAACAGAGAAATCTTTGTAAGCAGAATCTTTAGCATTTCCTGTAAACTCAGTAGTTCATTTGTAAGCAGCTGTGAGCATTCTTGCACACAGAGTCCTCTCGATATATTATATATATCTCTGGTGGAATTGTTTAAATCCACCAGAAAGTTTTTAAAGACTCTTGTTTTTAATTACTTATGTTTTGATTCATTATATTTCTATTCCGCATTGTGCCAATCAAAGCATTATATCTATATTCGAGTTGAACATTTTTATTTCAAGAAAAAGGTTCAAGAATTCCATTCAACCCCCCTTCTGTAATTCTTGCTATATTGTTAATGGACTAACAATAAAGATTCATCCATTTCAGAATCACCACAGCATGTTACAGGAACTAAAGTTCTGGAAGTTATTGAAGCTCCAATTCATTTATCTACAATACTTGAAGATGTGGAGATAACTGTTGAAGGTGTTGTAGCTTCTAAAGCCACTGGATCAATTTCTCATTCTAATCTGTATACTGAAGCTAAAGATTAAATTCAGAAATTAATGCAAGATCCAGCTGCTATTGTAGAATCTAATGATGGTAAAGAAACTCATGTATCTAATGCTTTGTTAGATCCTGAGAATGGTCTTTTCTTTCCTGAAGATATGCCTATACATGTAAGACAACAGAAAATGAACGAGTTAGATGCTAAGAAGAAGCAAGATTATTTTGATAATCTCTGGAATGCTCATTGGAAAGATGCTATTTATCCTATTTCTAGAACTCGAGCTGTTGAACATCTTGAAACAGCAGAACAGAAGATTACAAATCATGATGTGCTGAATCATCTGAAAGCATCAACTTTGGTTGTCAGATCCTTACACACATCTCATGAAGCAACTACAACTCAAATCAATCAGATTAAAGAACCACTGATTGCTTCAGCTGACTACTCATCAGGAAATTTAGAAACAAATTTCACCAATAGTTACCAGATAAACTGCAATTGAAGCCAATCAAGCTAGATTGAAAGCTCATCAAGCTCAAATGTCTGATCAACTTACCGAAGTACATAATTCAATGGAGCTGATTATTTCTCTACTGCTTGGTGATAATGCCAAAAGGGGGAGAAAATTGATAAATCTAAATGCAAACAGTTGTCATTGATAAGTATGATGATGAATATTTTGATGGGGGTAATAAGGGGGAACAGAAGGAGAGTTAAAAGAGAAGAGGTGAAGAGCTAGTTGGAGTTAATGGTTCATCAAAAGCAATCACTAGATTTCAGTCTAGACAAGGAAGAGAAAGCAAGAGGAATGAAAGAAGAGTTGAAGAATTAACTGTGACTACTAAAATGGAAAAATCTTCACAAGTCAAAACTGTTGTTGATGAAGACCAAGGTATTTTGGAGAAAGAAGCTGGTGCTGAAGCAAGCCAATATCTTCAAACTCTGAAAGTTAAAAGAAGAAATACAACTCTTTCTAAAAGGATCCAAAGATTCAATTATTTGATTCTGAGATGAGTAGAAGGATATTTACAAAAGAAAATGTTGTAGTTGATCTTGAACAACTAAGGCAAACATAGGAAGACTTTAAAAATTCTATGAAGACAATAAATGCTGATATTGCTGTTGGTTCTCAAGTACTTTATAAAGATGATCCTTCTAATAGACCAACCAGAGGTATAGTTATAAGGGAAATCAGTTAGGCAAAAGATGAAAGATCTCTCAGATCACAAGCTATTGGAACTACTAATATGAAACTTAAAGGAAAAGAGAAAATAGAAGAAAAGTCAAGGATTTCAAAGTCTAAAGCTAAAAATAGATTTAGTACCTAAGGAATCTAAACCTTAAACTCTGATAGATTCAATCTATACAGTAGTTGAAGCTCTTGATACTGAAGAAAAATAAATTGAAGCAGAAATCATCCAAGCTGGTCAAAAAATTGAAAAATTCTGACATGGAGCTTAAAGGAAAGGAGAAGATAGAAGAAACGTCAAAGAATTCTAAAGACTAAAAGCCAAAGCTGAAGAAAATTTACTCGAAGCAGAACTTATTCAAGCTGGTAATCGAAGAAAGCTTCCTGGAAGCATTCTGAGCTGAGAAAGTGGGATTAACCTCTGACATTGCTCAAGTTAAAGAAGCAGTTCAGGATGAAGAGTTAAAGTCTGATATTCACTGAAGCAAGATTGAATATGCCTACTTGATTCCTGTATTTAGATAGTTTTGACATCATCAATTGGAACTTGTCCATAATTCCATAATGAACAAGTAGGGGGAGATTGTTGGGAGCAATTGATGATATCAAACAGAAACTATCAGAAGCGTCGACGGATAATGATTACAAGCATCAACGGATGATGATGAAGTGCATCAACGGATGATGATGACATCAACGGATGTTGATATTCGATGGATGATGATGTCAATGAATAATGAAATCAAACAGGAACTTCAAGGCGGTGGAGGACTTTATCTCAGAAACAATAGTCTAAATTTTCTTGTTGTTAATATAATAGGATTCCTTATACATTGGTAGATGTGCTCTATATAAAGCATAGTTTAGGTTCATGATATAAGTATTGAGATATTGTTATATCTTTTGCATAACCTAGTAGCTCTCAAGGATAATTGTTCATCCTTTTGAGAGAGTACTCGTGTAATAAGTTTTTATCAGATTATATAAAAACTATTGATTCTGTTGAAGCTTTGTCAACTATACTAACTGTATTCACCCCCCTCTACAGTTGGTTAAAGGCCTAACAATTGGTATCAGAGCTTGCTGTTGACGCACAAACAGTTTAAGATCTGACGATTAATCAACCATGTCATACAAAGGAGAAGAAGAAACACAGAATCTGAATCCGAAGCCATAACTCGCAGCCACATCACAGAAAAGAAGCAACATGAGTAGGTATGAAGCAATCAAGGTGCCCATCCTGAAGATACATGAATATCCAATCTGGAAAGTCAGAATGGGCATGTGTTTGGAAGCCATAGATCCTAAATATCTGAATAGGATCTATGATGGTCCTCACAAACCAATGAAGGTAGTTGTCTCTGTTGCAGGAGAACCATAGAAGATGATAGACAAATACATGAAGGACTACTCTACTGAAGATATCTTGTCTATCATGAAGAATGCGAAGGTTCGACATATCCTGCACAACAAACTTGATAGTGTTATGTCTAATACAGTCATTGGATGTAAAATTGCAAAAGAGATATGGGATGCTTTAGAAGTAAAGTGTCAAGGTACAACTGCTATCAAGAAGAACACGAGGACAGTAACTCAAAAATATGAGCACTTTGACTCAAGGGACAATGAGTCCTTAACTGAGATCTATGACAGATTTCAGAAGTTGGTGAATGATTTATCCCTTGTCAATAAAGAATATGATTTGGAAGACTCCAACCTGAAGTTCCTACTTTCTCTCCCTGGAATGTGGGACTATAAGGTCACTTCAATAATGGATAACTATGAACTTGATAAAACACCTTTAGACGAGATCTATGGAGTTCTGAAAACTCATGAACTAGAGATGGAGCAAAGGAGCAAATCTCGTAAAGGCAGAATTAAGCTACGAAACACGAGAGCAGCCATTAAAGGCCTTGAGCTCCCGAACCTTGGTAATAAATAGAGCAATTAATATACCTTAGCTTTTAATCCATAATAGTAAGTAACAAATAACTATTCTCATGAAATGATATTAATATCAACTTTTTTATATTTTAAATTTAAAAATTCATTTAACCAGTTTTTTGAATATGCTCTTACCTGAGTAGAATGAATATGGTCGAAGTGTGATAATGCAAAGTGTTATAGTTGGGGTAGGAAGTAATGTGTTTAATATTCTGAAAAGTAAAAAGTGGGAATACAAAAATAGTGTATGTTTCATTTTGGCATCCTGGAAAATTAGTTGAGAAATAATAATGATCAAATGGTTATTTATAGCCCATAAACTTTAGACTGTTAATATTTTCTTCAACTTTTACATATTTTTAATGATTTAAATATTTTAAGTATTAAATATAATGGTATTATTTGAATATAATCGTGTTACTGTACAGTTCAGGAAAATCATATGATCCTCAATTTTGGGTCAGATACTCATGTTGTAGGTTTCACAGAGTATAATTGTAAATATAATTCATGTAGACAAAAATATAGACAGATTTGTAGCTACGATAAGTACCACTTAATTAAGCTTCTCTTTTTAAATTGTTTTCGGGATATACATCTCGTTTCAAAGAGTGGTTTGACTAAACTGCGATAACCAATTAAGTAAAAAAATGAGTAACCATGTATGTATATAAATTTCCTCAAGCAAGAGAAGTAGGTTTTGGTGGAAACAATACATAAAAAAACAAGGAATGATTGCAAGTTTAATGACTTCGCCACCATCAAGTACAACTGTCAAACGGATAATTCGGATACGGATATAGGCGATAATTCGGATACGGATATGCCTATATCCGTATCTGCATCAGCAATCATCGGATTCGAATACGGATAATATCCGCTTTATTTCGGATACGGATAATATCCGCTTTTTATCGGATACGAATATTTCGGACGAATATCGGATTTTTTGAATATTTTTGTTGCCCCTATCATTTTGACGATGATTATAGAACATTTTTTACGATTAAATACAAATAATATATTTATATATGTATAAAGTATGTGTCCAATTATATAAAATTTGTATAAACGTATTATTTAATACATTTACGTACACTATAAACTAAAAAAATAAATTTTAAATTATATATAATTATATATTTATATAATTTAAATATCATATATGTATTTAGTTTCGGATTCGAATATCCTGAATTCGGATACAGATAATATCCGTTTTTTCTCGGATATGGATAATATCCGTTTTTTCTTGAATACGGATGCGGATTTTTCGGACGAATATCGGATTTTTCAATTTTTTTTGACAGCCCTACCATCAAGTTATAAAAGTATTCGGTATATAATTTTCTACATAGAAATCTCGGTAATATTGAAGATTCAATAGTTGTCCTTCGAATCTATAATTTAGTGGTGAGAAATATTGTTATAAATAAATATTATCATAATTTACTCCTAATATTTTTTCACTCTGAATTCGATAACGTAATTAGTAGTTGATTTTCAATAGAACAGTATTATTTAAGTTTTCATTATTGATGATTTTCATAGTTAATGTTATGCCCAAATATGGACATGGGCTCTAAACAGACCCATTAAAAGAATTATTAATAATATTGGGTTTAATAAATAAGCTCAAGAATATGGAAGAGCTCTCCTAATTTGTATATGGATCGGGATCATGTACCGCATGTTGACCAACACTTCGCATGATGACACATGGAAATATATAAAGGAGGATAGTCTTGTTCACCTCTTACTAGGAGATGGCGCATGTCCACCTCTAACTAGGAGGTGGCGCCTGCCCATCTCGTACTAAGAGGTGAGTCATGTCTGCCTCTCCAACAGGAGCGGGGCATGTCCACCTCTTACTAGGAGGTGAGTTCTGCCCTCCTCTTACAAGAAAGTGAGTCATACCCTCCTCTTACTAGGAGGTGAGTCTTATCCGCCTCTCCAGCAGTAAGGGGGTCATTTGCACCTCACAATAAGACTGGAGTCTTGTCCACCTCTCAATCGGGAAGGGAGTCATGTCCACCTCTCAACAAGATAGGGATCAAGTCCACCTCTCAACAAGAGGGGAGTCCTCTCCTCATACTACTAAGAGGGGAGTCCTCTCCTCATACTACTAAGATGAGAGTCCTCTCCTCATACTACTAAGAGGCGAGTCCTCTCCTCATACTACTAAGAGGCGAGTCCTCTCCTCATATCACTAAGAGGGGAGTCATCTCCTCATATCATGCACGACTCCATATTACTAGGAGGGGTGACCTACCACCATATCACTATGACGGGGGTAGCATGTCCCCATATTAATAGGAGGGGAGTCCTCACCTCATATTTTTAAGAGACTTGATGAGACAAGTGAGAGTCCACGATCACATGCCAACTGCACAAGGAATATTATTACAACACTTTATGACTACATGACCCTATTGGGGCACATCATGGAAATCTAGAGGGACTATATTACGCTTGGAAGGACCTCATCGAGGTCAACACTACTTACATATTTCTGGGTCTACATCACATGACCAGACTCTAAGGGGTCACATGTAAGGGCTCTATGTGTTCTCGTGCCTCACCAACGAGATATCTTCGCCTAATGCCATGAAAGCCTATTACAGCCTAATTGGGCTTGGGCCATGGAATAATATGGGCTTATTACAAACTATCCAACGGTCAACGAACCTGGGCTTTGATGGACCGGGCCAAACCCTAGCCCGTCTAGGTAACTTGTCCTCCAAAGTCTACGTGTGACTTGAACCCTTATAAAATGGTATGTATGCCTCTTGTTTACGGATGAGCAACAGTTTGAAATAAGAGAGAATAAACACTATTCCTCTGACATTCTAAGAATAATCGAACAAGATCAGCTATAACATCCATCAATTTTTATCCCATGTTCTTCGCGTTCTTCATAAAAATAGCCTCAAATCAACATAATTTGCTTCGTGATTCCAGCAACCTCCGAATTCGTGTTGTTACGAATTTCTCCCAACAATAGTTAATTATATTTAATTAAATAATTCTAGTAAAAATGAAATTACAGATATTTAATTTGGAGACTGGCACTTGCACCTAACAAAAGCCAGCCAATAAGAGAGAGTCATCTTCAATGTAGAGTGTAGTAGTGCCACGTATAAAATAGGTAGTTAAAAGAGTAGGAACATTTCACTTGTTTCAAGAGTGGCGGCACCAGCTTCACAGCCTCCTTATTTACTAACTTCAGTCGCTCTCCCGTCATTTCTCAATTTTAGGGGAGTGGATTGAACCGGAATTTTAAAGGATTATTTCATTCATAAAATTTAAATTTATATTATTGAGATTTTAAAAAGTATATTAAAATTTTATAATATTTAATTAAAATTTTAAATTATATTATAAATTTGATGATATTTCAATAAGTATTTTAAATTATGCTAAAAATATTTGATAATATTCAATTGAGATTATTTAAAATTCATTAAAATATGATTTTATTCACATGCTACGGATTTTTTTAGAAAAATGATGAATTTTGTAGAATTGTTTAATATATTTTATGATTTTTGAAAACTCACCATAATTCATGACATTTTGAAGAATTGTGTTTAAATCCTAAACGTTCTTCATGAACTCTAGACATTTTATTTAAAATCGGCCTAAAATCAAAATCAGATATAATTTATTAAAATCCATAAACTATATATAATTCATTAAAAATTTAAGTTTAATACACACATCTTAATCCTTGATTTGTATCATTAAACTAAATTTTGTATCTATTTTATTTAGTTAAAAAAATGTTTGTACACATATTATATGTATATAGTTATTTTTGGTGATAGGGTAAGACTAGTTTTAATTAATCATGTATATCATGTTTAATTTCTAGGTCTTCGATTATAATTTATAATGTATTTGAGAATAATTATTAAAATATATATATTCTTAATATGTTTATATTTTCCAAGACAAATAAGAAAAAGGGGAGCATAAATTAAAGTTTCCAGAATGCTGAAAAAAGTCAGACAAATTACAGTAGATAAACAATATATAGAAAGAAAAGTCTAAATTTGGAGGATAGGCATGGAATATAATTTTAATGTATATAAATAAAAAAATACTTTAATTTTCAACTAGCAAACCTTTTTTAACGACTTTTATAATTAATATAATTTTCAAAACATAATAACACATTTTCAATCTAAAGCACACCGATTTCAAACTCGTAGAGTTTTCATATACCTAAGACAAATAAAAGGTAGCATTCACATACCTAATAAACCATACATCTAAAATGGAAGTTTTCCGACCCAACTCACTCCGTTATTCATAGCATCATTTTACAAAATGATAACGTCATATTTTCATCATGTTTATCTTCCTATGCATAGTATATATATAGAACATTCATCTTCACGATTCCATACCACCAAGTCACCAACAATACACATTTTCAACTCACTTCCTCTCTGACTACAGACACACACATCACTATGGAGTGCAGTGGTACAACAATTACAAAATCTTTATCACCTTCGTCTGCTCCCAACTCACCTCCTATACCATTAGTTGTAAGCCCTTGTGCAGCTTGCAAGATACTGAGGCGGCGATGTGCGGAGAAATGTGTATTGGCACCTTACTTTCCTCCTAGTGATCCTATCAAATTCACCACTGCTCATCGTGTTTTCGGAGCCAGCAACATTATCAAATTTTTGCAGGTACGCTAATTTTTGTAATAGATATTGTTAATGATATAATTGATTTGATCCTGATAAGCTCTGTTTTCTAACAATTTGAGGTTTTAGGAGAGCCGGTAACTTAAGATATTTAGCCAACCTTAGGTACAGGGTTCGAGTATTAATGGAAACACTATCTGTGATTAGTTTTATCAGATTTCCTATTATTTCAAAAATGAACCTCCCTTGATAATGTGAGTATTGGTTTATGGCATGCATGAAACGGTTGTAGTTTGAATACAATTTTTCAGATTCTTTTCAGCTGCCGCGAGTGTGTCAAGATGTGAATGTGTAACATGCAAATTATAAAAGGCAACTAAAAAGTTACAAAAAGAGTGCTAACAAGTTCACATATATAACTGCATACTGGTTTAAGTGGACCTTATTTATGATCGTTTTATAAATGATGTCCTACCTGTCTACAAGTCTACAAGTTGCATGTACAATAAAAATACAAACATTAATACTATTATTATCTAAAATTACAAGAAAATTTGCTGCTTAATAAATCTGAAAATATTAATAATTGTGTTTTCAGGAATTGCCTGAGTATCAAAGGGCGGACGCAGTTAGTAGCATGGTATATGAGGCTAATGCAAGGATTAGGGATCCAGTTTATGGATGTGCAGGAGCAATATGTCAGCTCCAGAAGCAAGTCAATGAGCTTCAAGCACAGTTAGCGAAAGCACAAGCTGAAGTTGTGACTGTGCAATGCCAATATTCCAATCTCATGACTTTGATCTCCATGGATTTTGATCAATCTCCTCAATCCTCACCGGATCAGCAATCTTTTGGCAATTATCCGACCAACGATTTGAGTTTTCTCGACGATAATAATTCAAGTTCATTCGTGCTGGATTCTCTCTGGTCTGATCATTATTAGAAACACAATTTTAATTATGACTCCAAGCTAATGCAGAGGAGATAGTGCTAATTATGAAATGATATACAGAGTTCCTAGTAATGAATAAATTTTACTAGCTAGGAAGTTAATGTTGTTTGGTATGGATAAGATTTATGAAAGCAGCAAGGGTAGTTAATATTTGGTAGTAGATTTTTATAAATGCATGCATTCGATGAAAGAAGAAATATGAAATTGACGGGTCAGTTCCCTTCATGTTGTCCTGGCTGATTTATAGATATACACTAGCTACTTATTGAAGGACGAAGGGGGATAAATGACATTGTATTATGTCCATTCTCATACCTAATTTCATAATTTGGGCCACCTAATTTTCTTTTATCAACTTTGACCCCCTTTTTCTAAGCTTTAATTCAATATATATATCATGTTTGATGGCTTTGATTTGTTGTCATATATTTAATTTCTTCATATCAGTATCTATATATTCTGGAAATATTTATTCTGTGAAACGATGAATGGTAAAAGAAAAAGAGAAGCAGAATTACGGAATGGGAAAACTCATAGGCATCAGATATATGGGTTTGGTGCTGACTTGTGCTTTGGGGGGGAATAAAAAATAAAATAAGCTAATAGCTCTCTTCTTTTTCATGCCCCTCGTTTTGTTTACATCATTTTTCTGCTCATAAATGCTTTCTTCTGTTTTTGTTGGACCTTTTTTTATTCGCAATGTTTTCGTTGATATGATGTTCTTGTTTTTATATTGACTTCTGAAATTTAATGTCAACAGACTGCAGTAGTAATAAAGCAGTGTTTTCACTCTATATTAAACTAGTATAATAACGCATACATGTCATTTTCTAGATTTTTTTATACACCATACAATTATATTAGTAAAATTTTTGATCGTTTTCTTATTGATAAATATTAGATAACATCTAAAATATATCAAATACAAGTAATTTGTGTTTACTAAATACATACAAGCAGGTAGTCATGTGGAAAAGATTGAAGTTAATCTATCAAATATTATCAATATATTTATAAAAAGAAACTAAAAATTGGTAGTCATCTAGGTGTAAAAGGAAAAGATTGAAGTTAATCTATCAAACATTATCAATATATTTATAAAAAGAAACTAAAAATTTAACATATATATATAAAGCAGTGTTTTCACTCTTTATTAAGTTAAGCTCCTGCATATAGTAAACCACCCTGTAAAGACAAAATATTGTAATTATACCGTAATATAGGATTTCAAAACATACTTGCCGTATCTAATTTTTAGCTATTTGAAGGAAAATCTTGTGATAAATTGGAATTATTGGAATAGAGTATCACGTTTCGAGTTTGATTCTCTTCCAAATCACACAATTAATTTTCTTGTGACCATATAATTTTAGATATGAAACTTCAACTCACTATAATTTGCCAGCTACTCTGAAATGAAAGGAATAAAACTTTACAAAACATTATCAACAACGCGTTAAGTTATATCCTCAATTATGAATCAAGATCCATGTTACTTTTATAACAATAAGTCAATAAATAAAGAAATACGTGTACAATAGCTTTTGATAATTATTTATAAGCAAGTAGTTAAAAAAATGCTTCGAGATAGATTGTGTGAAGTTACACGACTAACATTTTTATATGGACTCAATTATTCAATGATTTCACGTGCAACTTCTATTTAGCTTTATTTTGTTAAAACACATTGCATGCATGCATGTTCATAACAAATATGTTATCCTAAAGTAAACTCAAGTATTGAGGCTCCCCACATGACTTGTTTTGACATAACCCAAATAACCTACAATATCTTATCACTACATATATGACTGATGCGATCGATTTCAGCAACAATGCCTTTGTTTTTCCACTTCTTACCTTGATGTACAGTGTACAAGAATATATTTTTACAAGTTTATTTGTTTATCTTCAAACTGCAACTCATCAGTTGCTATTATTTGTTCTTTTCTAGATAAATTCTCTAGAACCTGATGAACTGTGTGTTGACTGTATAGTTCAAATTTGTCAATGTCGGATCTGTTTTCGGACCTTAGGTCTACTGTCAACTTAAAAACTTTCGCATTGTAAACTTAAATGGGTAAATGGATTTTTTGGTCACCCAACTTATTATATTTTTAGGAACTTACCATTCAACTATTATTTTTTTTCTTTTACTCACTAATATTAGGTAAATATTGGTTTTTAATCACTAATGTTAGGTTCGAATTTGATTATTGGCATTATGTCAATTTTTTGTAGCATTTTTAAAATATGGTGGTAGTCTATAATATTTTAATAATTTGATATATGTCTGTATCTTTATATATAATACTCCATATGTCCCTACCACTTTTACCTTGGTGATGAGAGTTTGACAAGGCTCCTAAAAGATGTAGTTTAATGAATTATTTTAATTTTTTTTCTAAATAATAATTTATCGTTTAAATTTCAATATACAAAAAAAAATCTTTAAAAAAAGTTATAAAACTATGTTTGTAAGAAAAATATCCTGTGTGAGTTATTTGATTTAATACCAAATTCATATTATTACAACATTATTCTATTTTTGTGTTTATATATGTACTTGTTTTACAATTCTATTAGAATGGATGGGTTTATAGTTATGATTTTGGGTCCGTAAGAGTTGCATAAATGAGCTATGATTAGTGATTCCATTGAATTTTTGAAAGTGTGGTTTGGTAAAATATTGATATGTATTTTTTTAATATTTTTAATACTTTATGATCAGTTTGCTAATTTGATTATATTAAATTTTTATTTTTTATTTCCCAATAATTTTAGTACGGATTGAGATGCCTCTTCGTAATAATTTTGGTTTTGAGTTTAGTACCCTACCTAAAAAGTAACAGACGTATATCAACCGATTTTATGCGTCTGTTTACAATGTATATACATCTGTTCTGACAAGATGTTCAAAACAATACGTGTCCTTCCTATAACATAGGTCTATAAATTAAACATTATACGACTCCTCCATATGCATCTAGCAAACACAAACACATATAAGCTTTCTTATAAGACACATGTGACACTTTTTGTACTAGTTATCACTATATTTTAATAATGATATAGAAAATTGACAAAATACTAATAATAAAATCTGAACCTAATGTTAGTGACTAAAAAAAATCCGAACCTAACATTAGTGAGTAAAACAAAAAAAAATTATAGTTCAGTGATAAATTTCTAAACACACAATAAGTTGGGTGACGAAAAAATTCATTTTCCCAACTTAAATTTGTTAGTTCATGTTAGACTTAGGTCCGTAAATAAGAGGGTTCTGTTGGACAATTATTCAATATCAAACTAAAAGTTGCCAAACAAAAGGTTTTGTTATCATTTTTATTATCGGAGCTAGCTATATAAATATGCTTAATCGACACACACACACGTATATGGGGACTTATCCACGGGAACAGCCCCGAGAGCAAACAATACAAGTAATCACATGGGGCATTCATTGTATAATGATAAAAAAATGATTTGTGATGACTAAAAATTTCCTACGGCCTCCCGTTTCTAGGGACTACGACCTACAACTTACGACCTCCTGTTAGCTGTGAAATCCACGTCCCCTCGGTGCTACCTATTTTTTCTTAGTCATCCCTGAAATATCGGGGACACTACCAGTGACGGCCTCAACCCCGGGGTCAGGGGCTGACGTCACCAAAATATAACAAACTACAAATATAAATTACTAATTAAACTTTATTATAAAACACGACCCCAAACTAGGAGCCGATGCAGGTTCAAGTATTATTTAGGTTACAACATGTAACACCCCCAAATCCGGGGTCAGGGATCCGGGTTGTCACGAGTTCCATTTCCCTTAATAACACCCAATCTTAATAATTAATCAACTACTCTGTACTGTGACCCCACAATAAACACACACACCACAAGTTATAGTCTCAGAGATGATCATCCAAAAATAATCACAAGTCGTTTTATTCCACAATTACATGCCAATACACCTTAAACAGGTTTCTGAATAAATTTACATTTCTCTGCCATTATTACAACTCATAATATACATAAGTCTGGTACATCATTAGTTGGAAATTTATCCTATTGGTAATTTCTACCTCAGCTATAGCGGCCTCAACGCTTCCAGAAAGCTGCGGAACGTTTCCTATCCGCTTGCGAATTGGGAGCTTGGTCCTGTTCATCTTATCTATCTGATGTTGTGTGATGAAAGAAGAAAGTAAGGGTGAGCAGCAAGCCCACCAAAATAATATGTATAATGATTAAAATATATGAGCCTTCTCATAGTACTCATGAAAGTCTTGGTCAAAAGAAATGAACCAAGTTGATATCTTAATGCGATGAAGTCGTAAAATATTCAGTATATATATATACATATATACTTTTCAAAATATTGGAAGTCCTCTTCCATGCATAATACACACAGAGTTCCAGTGTATAACTGTATAAAAATACCGTTGCAAGGTGATCTCATATATCTAACCTTGTCTCAACGTTTTTCTGAAAATCATTGACATGCATAAGATAATCATTTACTAGATATAAGTTTAAAAGATGAAGTTACAAGATACTCCAATATACTTATATCTTTTCCAGATACTACTTGAACTACCACCGTTCAAGTTATAATTAGTTTCAAAAGTTCATCACATAGATGAGACTACAAGACCAGATTTGAATAGATTAAATCTTTTAAAATATCATCAAAATAAAATGAAGTTACGAGATACTTCATTTGATGCAAACATCATTTTGAAAACTTGAACCTGCCAACACTCAACAATTGCCCAACCGTAGCCTTTCTATCGAAGTGCTCTGGGTAGTGTTGCAGAAATATCCAATTGGATGATGAACTCATTACGGGAGTTTGCCGCGCCAGGAAGACCACTTACGATGATCAGTCGTAGTAGTGCAACCCCACCATTTTCTACATGTAGAGGAGAACCTGTCGGATTTACTTATCAACCGAACGCTGAACTCCTAAGGAATGGACCGCCTTAGCGGAACTTCCAGGCCATTTGGGCCAAAATAATAAGGCTGGGCCGGCGCTACTCGACCACTTACGCCACTCCTAGTTCAGATGAAATCCATGACTCTGAAATGTAAAGCTCGTCCCCACTTTCCCCAAGTAGAAACTTGTTGATACGGCTCCACCAAGAAGTCGTATCTAGTTGGAAAGGAAAACTCACCGATATTTCCCAGGCGATGCCTGTTAATGGATTAACTTGTTCCAAGAATTTTACTTCCCGAGTGTTGGGTAAGTAATCAAAAACTCTTTTATCAAGACAACAACCTTGTTGCAAATATAAAATACACCATAGAGCCGGATCCCTCCGGTTTTGAGCGAGTATTTAAATCCCCTTTTTAAAAGGAAGATCTTAAATATAAAAATGAGTTTTGGGATCCGCTCTAACTTTTGAAAATCATTTTAAAGACTTGAAAACACTTTAAAGAGTATTTGGAATAATGCTGATTTAATAAGGTAAATCAGTCTCAATATAAAGGAATATCTGAATATTATTATTTAAATAATATTCCCATAAAGAATAATCTTTATAAAAATAATTGAAGTAGAAGTTGGAAAACTCATACTTGAAATGAATAGTAAATAATCAAAGATATACTTATACGAGAGTAATATCTTTATTTGAATATCAAAAGTAAGTTTGATTATCGAACATTATTCTTTAATAAAATAAAGAATATTAATAAATAATAAGCGGAGTCATAATACCTCGAATGAATATTATAAATAAAATTCATTAAATAAAATAAAGGAGTCATACATCCTTAAATGAATATCCAAGTAATATTCAATAAATAATATAAAGGAGTCATAAGTCCTCGAATGAATATTCAAGATAATATTCATTAATAAAATAAAGTTATCGAATAAACCTTATTCGATTAATAGTTTTGAAAACTATAACCATATATATATATATATAAATATATATAAATATAAAATCTACTCGGGATCCTCGACTCCCGGTTTTAGAAAATGTTTTCACCTTTGGGTCCCTATACTAAGGGTATATGTAAATTACCGCTATTCTCTAGCATAGGTATTATCAATTGAACCAACAGATATATATGGCAAGAATACGAAATATGCATGCATATGTACCATATCACATGCTATAATATATCGCAAGAATTTGCTAATATAACCATCATGCATCTATTACAAGATAATGCATATACAGGAGTATACATCACAACAACAGTATAATGGGTAGAAAACTTGCCTGAGCGACTGGGGGTTACGAATGGCTCGGGACGAGTCTGGTAACCTATAAACAACAAGTAAGTTGGAATTAAACCAAAGTCACTTGTAAATCTATACATTAACCAACTTAGACTCTAACGCTCGATTTGCGCTTACTGATTCTCTTAAGTCACTCGAGTACCCTCGGCTCCACCATTTTTAATAATTTAACCATTACGAGTTTTAAGGCAATTCCTTCGCGGGAGTCTTACCAACTGCCTATTACACCTTATATAAATGTTTCATACTTCAATTAGTCCTTTAAGGTCTTTAACCTATGTTTCAAAGTAAGGCGAGGGGTAAGGGTTCGTTCACGAAACGTCGTTACTTAAAACGGCCGTTTCTCCTAAACCGTTCATCGGAATCAAACGAACCACATATCAAAACGAAGCTCGTAACATGAACTATCTAAACATGGCAATGGTCAAAACCTAGCAGTGAGTTCAAGGGTTCTGATGTTAAGAACAAAAACAGTCTACGGTAAATCGAGCATTACGACGGCTATGTTTACGCGATTTCCCAAATTTAAACCATTCCAAAATAACCACCAACCAATCCCAATTCACAACCCAATCAAAACTCCATCCCTCCTACATCATAACAGCCCCAACAACTCCACATTAACAATTTATACTTATTCCCCACATGAACTAAAAGCTTTACTTAGGTTCCTTAACTAATTATCAAGATTTACAACCCCAAAAATACCACAAAACCAACTAATCTCTACAAACTCAACCAAACTTTAAACAATCAAGCATCATGCTTCACATATACTATATAAATCATATTCATTCCTAATTATTCAAAGCTAAAGCTAGGTTTTGGAGTTTATACCTTCCTTGGAGAGTGGAGAATCAAGAGAATGGCTTGGAATCACCCTTAAAGTCCTTATCCAAGCTTAAACTAAACAAAACTTCAAGAACAAAATTTTTAGTTCTTCAAAAACACTATTCACCATCTTCTTCCATGATTTTTAGGAAGAGATTGTGGATGAATTAGAAGCTCAAACTTATAGGATAGCTATAACTAATCATAAGGGACCTTGGATAATTACCTTGTGATTTAACAATGGTTGGATCTTGATTTTGAATTTTTCTTTCTTGCTTTTTCCTTGAAAGCCGAGAGCAAGATGAAGAAATGAAATATCTTTGTGTTTTGTGAGTTGTTTGCTTGGTTACTAGCTTTTGATTTTGGTAAATTACCTTTTTAACCATGAAATTTGTGTGGTTATTAATCAACCACACCTCCTTCCCTTATGTCATGCTTAGGTCATCCTATGATGTCATCCTTCCCTCTTTGTCCTCTTCCCATTGGTTGGATGACATCATCCCCTCTAATCTCTTTGATTAACTTCCCAATTGTTTGCCTAATGACCGCTGATCTGTTATACGGTTCGCTTAACTTTCGTTTTCATTTATCGTTTGAGGGATCATACCCGGGATCTTATTACTTAGGTTCCCTTAACCTTTCTCAATATATTATATTCCTTTTATGATCCTCTCTTATAATCCTTTAATTTAAATCCTTCTTATCTTGTTACCTTATACTCAATTCTTTTCGTATCTAGTGGATTTACGGGAAAAATCAAAGTGTTCGGAATTGGATTCTGATGATCTTTACATACACTTATATACCATATAGAGTACTAATAAAATCTCAGAATATCCATACCAGAACCCCTACATAGTGTGACATGAAAAGTTTTCTCATTCAGCATAATCTGCAAAATCACTATTCATAAGGGTTTCAAAAATTTCCAAAAATTGGGTTTATTACAGTCTCCCCTCCTTAAAAGGATTCCGTCCCGGAATCAGATAGAAAATGAATAGGGATACTCTCTTAGCATTGCACTTTCTAACTCTCGAGTAAATTTTCCCACATTGTGGTCCCACCACCAAACTCTGCCTAGTTTGATAATCCTTCTCCTAAGCACTTGTTCCTTTTCACTCTATAACCCTTCCTAGTTGCTCCATATAGGTTACGTCGGGTTGCGTGTCTATGTGCTCATATGCCCCTATTTGTCTGGAATCCGAATTACACTTTCTTAACATTGATACATGAAACACGTTATGACTTGCTACATGTTCTGGGGTAAAGCTAGCTAATATGCTCACCTCCCAATACTTCTTAATATATCCAAGGGTCCAACAATTGGTGGACTTAGCTTTCCTTTCTTTCCGAATCTCATTAACCCCTTCCAAGGAAATACCTATAACAACACTAGGTCCCCTACTTCCCATTCCTTGTCCTTTCGTGTCAAATCAACATACTTCTTATGTCCATCTTGGGCTACTACCAGCCGTCCTCTGATTAAATCTATTAAATCCTTGGTCCTTTGGACCACTGCTGGTCCGAGTATCTTGCGCTCTACAACTTCATCCTAACATAAGGGGGATCGACATTGTCTTCCCTCAAAAATCTCATAAGACGACATCTCGATACCTGACATACGATCTATTGTCGTAAGATAACTCAATCCGCGTTAAGTGATCATTCCAATTTCTTTCAAGTCTATTGCACAGACTCTCATTATAGCTTCTAGCATTATAGCTTTTGCTTCTCACTACCCATCCTTTTCCAGTTCGTAGTCGCTACTACCTTCCGTTCCTAATATTATACTGGTTATACTTTTGCTCGTTAGCGTTCTATAACCTTTTAATAACCACGTCAACCTTAGTATCACGAATGTGTTTCCATTCCGAATACTACCATAACTTTATTACTCCTTTTTCAGCTGTTTCTATTTTCCAAAATTTGATCAATCATATAGAAGTAAAGGAATTTGTTGAGAGATCACTATGATCATGAACACTTGTTATATCGCATAGTTAGTACAAAAGGTGGCCAGCCTTTAGTACTTGACAAGCAATTAAACAACATGTGGTATCCTACTAGGCTTCTATCACAAAGATAGATAGTCATTCGGCAATACCTCCCCTTCTGGAAGGGTTGTTCTTCTCAGCTTACATGAAATGAAAAGAAGAGAAAAGAACGAACTGAAGAGAATTTTAAATATGTAAAAAATATTGCCATAAAATATCTGGCTTGGAATCTACCTCTGAACTATAGAGGTTTGTCATAGGAGAATAAAACATATATGTATTTATATCAACATCAAGTATTATAGCATCGCATTTCACATGCTTAAATATTTTTGCTATTCCGTCCATCATTCTATGGACCCATGCTCTTCCTCGAGCTTATACACAATCACCTTTGAAACTCCCTCGACATTGAAAATCGAATCTGGGATCTCATTCTAGACATCATCGTTACTAGAATTCTATGCTTGCATCGCAACCTTCCTCGTATAGTAATACGACTCTCTATTGATAAGAAGGAATAAATATTCAATAGGTAGATACTCTACTTAATTAGTCTATCAATGATAATTTATACACTACCACGACCCGATTAGTAGTACTTAATCTCAACATCCATTCCAATACAACTCTCATGGTTGTAATCAGCTCATTACTCGCAGAATCATTGCTGCCTTACTATGGTCCACCACTGACCTACTGTCATCATTCACTTTCCATGAAATCTTAATATCTAACCATACGGAGTCCATACATGTCGTATAGAATACTTCTAAGGAGTTAACATAACCACCAATCATAATTCATGAAGAACACTCCAGATCCTGATGTACATTCATGACATGAAGCAGATAAAATTGCAGAAGAGTTTCAATCAAAGCAACGATAGCAGGTTAATACCATTCTTAATCATATGCCTTCAATAGAAGACTTAACTCAAAGATTCGTTTAGTCCTTTTTGAAACATGGTCCTGGATTATTCTCAAGATAGGACCTTCTAAGATAGATAGCCCGCTCATGGCGATTATACGAATTAAACCTTTACCAACTACTAATACGGTTGGGTATTGCACAGTCATCAGAAGGAATGTCAATCTTCCAAACCATAATACAACCTTCATAGCTTTAACCATCATCACTGTATTCCTTTGGCACACGCGCCTATAATTATCCTCTTACCTTTAAAGTGTCGGCCACCTCTTTGGCCTTTCCTGATAGTAAAATTTCCTTACAGTCAATGTCATTTTAACCACCTCCAAATAAATTTTCTACCTCATTTCAATCATAGCTTATGTGAAGATGTTTTCCTTAAAATCTGATGAGTAAAAAAAATCACTATTTTCCATAAGTTATTGCCTCAGTCTTGAGAGGTTAATCACTATCGCGACTAACTCTCGATCGTACTTAGAACATCTTTTATCTTAGGTCCTAATTGCCCTGAACAATTTCGACCTTTACTGGTTTGATCCATACTTTCTCGTGGTTTAACACGTGCCCCACTTGGCATCATTATAATTATGTCATATTTCCTTTATCAACATTTCTATTCTTGAGAATTTTGAATATTACCTTTCTTCTTGTAAAACCTCTAAGGTTATCCTTCAATCGTTCCTCCTGTATTCCCTAGATACAGGGCATATCAAAATACCATTTACTACTACTAGAACCATTGTCTATATACTTCTGAAATTTTTTTCCACTGATCCTTAAAGGTTGTTATTACCTTAATCCTTTCCAATTCATATTGTCAAAACTCATACTATCCCTATTAAGGGTAAAATGCCAACCTGTATGCATTCCCCTAGGATTCGTTTTAAGTTACCGATGTTCTATCCTTAATTTCACCTTTAAAAAGGTACATGCATCCTTCCATGGATAAATCAAGTCATATATCCCTGATAAGGGTGTCTTATTCAATCATTCCCACCTCGATAGTATATGCCTAATTTCACAATAACATCTGTATTCAAAATGAGGTCAATCAATATGGCCTCCAAAAGATAACAACGGTTATCCGCTTTTCTTGCCTAATTTGGTAACGATAACAAGGATGTTCTGGAAGATATTGGTCGTGTTCAACGTGAACCTCTTCTTAATAATTCCTTATTTACTTTTGTTGTTTATCTCAACAGTCACCTCAATGTTGGGATATCTTTCATACCTGGCGTCTCCCTTTCTGGGTATCAAGCCACCGGTCTTACACTTCACATTCTTGAGGGTCACTACTTCATCCAATTTTCCTAATTTCTTACTTCCTTGTCTCCTCAGTCTATCCGCGTCTCATTATTTATCCTTCGAATTATCTCAAGGTTTCCTCGAATCCTCCCAACTTACAGGGGATAAAATATATGTATCTCTTATGCATTCAACCATCAATTTTAACTCATGGTGAATCACCCTCATCCTGACGATTACATACTTTTCTATTTCTATTGCTACGAGTCTTTAGGGTTTCCTCATACCCAACTTCCTTATCATTCCTCAAACTCTATTGCCTTTATATTCCTTTCCACTTCAGTTTCTTTTTATTTTCCTTTCTCTTATCATTATTTCATGAACCAACCCAACATAAGCATCGATTTCAAACATCCCGTCATTCTGGATTCGTGTCCTCAGAACGAATCTTGACAACTTTTACAACTTAGATTCATAATTCATCATACTCGTCTGCCTTTATTCTGGCTCTAAAGCTTTTACACTATCTCTATAACCTTGGGAAGTACTTTCCTGAAAATAATTGACTGAACTTAAATCAGTTTATTATAATCTCTTGCTCCGTGCCTTCCTTGGTCTTTCACCAGAGGGTGGTCTCTCTCTTAGGAGGGTAAGTGACAAAAATAGTCTTTTGTGGTTCGTCAATCATTTAGAATCTCAAATGATTCCTATATTTCCTTTAGCCAGGCTCTTGCCTCGACTGGGTCAACTTGTTCCTTGGAACACTGAGAGCTTAGCGATTTAAAGGTCCTGAAAGAATTTCCCACTACATTGTTTCTCTCAAGGTGGTGGTTGGGAATAAAGTATAAGTTCTGTTTAGACAGGTCCATGAATTTCTGTATAGGAGTACCGTCTCGGGTCTCCTTATCCCGCTCGTCTTTTGCTTTCTTAGTCTAAATATTTCTTCCTACTCCCCATAATTGGCGTCATCTTTTAATTTAAAATCCTCATTTTCCACTTTATTATATTCCGGTTTCTTGATATCTTAATTGCGACCTCCCTGATTATCACATTCAAGGTTTGCCCCTAATCTTATTCCTTGTGGGGGCATATTACTTGGAAAATTTTGAGAATCTCCGGATATTTGTCTTACTTACTTTGCTTAAGTCTTCCCCTCGTTTAGTCCTTGCACGATTGCAAATTATGAATTCTTAAGTTCGATAAACTTCATGACACTCTCTTAAGTGTTAATAGTGCAATTAACAATGTGATCTTATCACAAACAAACTGATCTGAACTGAAATTAACGGATATATACATAACCATTTGTTCGAGGGTACAACAACTGAGCATATTAAAGAGAATTACATCATTTGATCTGATCGCTTATAACCCAAAAGTACTACCATAGATAATCATCTAGTCATTAAAACTAATCATCCATAACTTAGGCTAATCCTCCAAAAGCGGTGCTGCATGAAATTCTTGTCAGATTGTTCAGACTCTGCACACTATTATGGATCAAGAAATGCGGGCACGCACGACATCCCTAACCTGCTCCATTAAAGCGGTGATGAGGTCTAGGATAGCTGCAAGTAGAGCTGGATCAATCTGACCCTCAAGATGGCCTCTAGCTGTAACACGGGTGGTAGCCTCAATCCTTTCCATGCTATGAGCTAATCCTGCCGGAAGTACCCCGCCCTCAATCCTTGGTGCAGTAAGTCGATCCAACAGATCACTCCTAACATTACGGGCCTCGGACAGGCCACCCAAAGTCATGTGATAATTGGTGATAAGAGAAGCCTGAGTGGTAGCATCTAGCAGTCCATGGGGTGCAGGTGGCGCAGACCCAGGAGATCCAAACGGATAACCAAGCACGGTATCAGGTGACAATGGTGCAGGAGATAATGGTGGCATTTCCTCAGTAGGTGCTGGGCTCTGTACAGGGGAGGGAACATGAATTGGTGGAACCTCATGGATGTCTACAGGAACCTCTGGAAGAGGGTCTAATACTTGTATAATTGGGGTCGTGGAAGGCCCCACTCCTTCTGCCCTCATTAACCTTTGTGCCCTTGGTAACTCTTCATCCTCTAGTGCCACCCTCGCGGCCATTCTTGCTCTGGTAGTCGCCCTGACTACGGTCATCAATTCCTCAGCCGTCCTCTCTTCATTCTCATCAGGATCCTCCATGAGATCCTCCTCAGCCACAATCCTTTTCGGAATAACATCCTCAACCGCAACATTCTCAATATGAATCTCATCCGGTCCCTCATTAGGGTACTCCATCGGATTCATAATTTGATCTCCAGCTTGTAATAAAAATCCTCATGCTGATGCTCCTGAACCTCAGGGTTCGGTGCCCCACTGCCCTATACAAGAACGAACTATGTTACTATCACGATATTTATAAGGGTTCACGTAAGGGTTTTAACTGTCAGTACTACGTTAGGTAGCCTGACTATGAACTTGGCAAGAGTTCTTAATATCTTAGTGAACTTATTATCTTTACGTCACATCATCTCTGAGGTTTATAACGCTTAGCTCTGATACCACTTCTGTAACACCCCCAAATCCGGGGTCGGGGATCCGGGTTGTCACGAGTTCCATTTCCCTTAATAACACCCAATCTTAATAATTAATCAACTACTTTGTACTGTGACCCCACAATAAACACACACACCACAAGTTATAGTCTCAGAGATGATCATCCAAAAATAATCACAAGTCGTTTTATTCCACAATTACATGCCAATACACCTTAAACAGGTTTCTGAATAAATTTACATTTCTCTGCCATTATTACAACTCATAATATACATAAGTCTGGTACATCATTAGTTGAAAACTTAGCCTATTGGTAATTTCTACCTCAGCTACAGCGGCCTCAACGCTTCCAGAAAGCTGCGGAACGTTTCCTATTCGCTTGCGAATTGGGAGCTTGGTCCTGTTCATCTTATCTATCTGATGTTGTGTGATGAAAGAAGAAAGTAAGGGTGAGCAGCAAGCCCACCAAAATAATATGTATAATGATTAAAATATATGAGCCTTCTCATAGTACTCATGAAAGTCTTGGTCAAAAGAAATGAACCAAGTTGATATCTTAATGCGATGAAGTCGCAAAATATTCAGTATATATATATACATATATACTTTTCAAAATATTGGAAGTCCTCTTCCATGCATAATACACACAGAGTTCCAGTGTATAACTGTATAAAAATACCGTTGCAAGGTGATCTCATATATCTAACCTTGTCTCAAAGTTTTTCTGAAAATCTTTGACATGCATAAGATAATCATTTACTATATATACTTTTAAAAGATGAAGTTACAAGATACTCCAATATACTTATATCTTTTCCAGATACTACTTGAACTACCACCGTTCAAGTTATAATTAGTTTCAAAAGTTCATCACATAGATGAGACTACAAGACCAGATTTGAATAGATTAAATCTTTTAAAATATCATCAAAATAAAATGAAGTTACGAGATACTTCATTTGATGCAAACATCATTTTGAAAACTTGAACCTGCCAACACTCAACAATCGCCCAACCGTAGCCTTTCTATCGAAGTGCTCAGGGTAGTGTTGCAGAAATATCCAATTGGATGATGATCTCATTACAGGAGTTTGCCGTACCAGGAAGACCACTTACGATGATCAGTCGTAGTAGTGCAACCCCACCATTTTCTACATGTAGAGGAGAACCTGTCGGATTTACTTGTCAACCGAACACTGAACTCCTAAGGAATGGACCGCCTTAGCGGAACTTCCAGGCCATTTGGGCCAAAAGAATAAGGCTGGGCCGACGCTACTCGACCACTTACGCCACTCCTAGTTCAGATAAAATCCATGACTCTGAAACGTAAAGCTCGTCCCCACTTTCCCCAATTAGAAACTTGTTGATACGGCTCCACCAAGAAGTCGTATCTAGTTGGAAAGGAAAACTCACCGATATTTTCCAGGCGATGCCTGTCAATGGATTAACTTGTTCCAAGAATTTTACTTCCCGAGTGTTGGGAAAGTAATCAAAAACTCTTTTATCAAGACAACAACCTTGTTGCAAATATAAAATACACCACAGAGCCGGATCCCTCCGGTTTTGAGCGAGTATTTATATCCCCTTTTTAAAAGGAAGATCTTAAATATAAAAATGAGTTTTGGGATCCGCTCTAACTTTTGAAAATCATTTTAAAGACTTGAAAACACTTTAAAGAGTATTTGGAATAATGCTGATTTAATAAGGTAAATCAGTCTCAATATAAAGGAATATCTGAATATTATTATTTAAATAATATTCCCATAAAGAATAATCTTTATAAAAATAATTGAAGTAGAAGTTGGAAAACTCATACTTGAAATGAATAGTAAATAATCAAAGATATACTTATACGAGAGTAATATCTTTATTTGAAGTCAAAAGTAAGTTTGATTATCGAACATTATTCTTTAATAAAATAAAGAATATTAATAAATAATAAGCGGAGTCATAATACCTCGAATGAATATTATAAATAACATTCATTAAATAAAATAAAGGAGTCATACATCCTTAAATGAATATCCAAGTAATATTCAATAAATAATATAAAGGAGTCATAAGTCCTCGAATGAATATTTAAGATAATATTCATTAATAAAATAAAGTTATCAAATAAACCTTATTCGATTAATAGTTTTGAAAACTATAACCATATATATATATATATAAAATCTACTCGGGATCCTCGACTCCCGGTTTTAGAAAATGTTTTCACCTTTGGGTCCCTATACTAAGGGTATATGCAAATTACCGCTATTCTCTAGCATAGGTATTATCAATTGAACCAACAGATATACATGGCAAGAATACGAAACAGGCATGCATATGTACCATATCACATGCTACAATATATCGCAAGAATTTGCTAATATAACTATCATGCATCTATTACAAGATAATGCATATACAAGAGTATACATCACAACAACAGTATAACGGGTAGAAAACTTGCCTGAGCGACTGGGGGTTACGAATGGCTCGGGATGAGTCTGGTAACCTATAAACAACAAGTAAGTTGGAATTAAACCAAAGTCACTTGTAAATCTATACATTAACCAACTTAGACTCTAACGCTCGCTTTGCGCTTACTGATTCTCTTAAGTCACTCGAGTACCCTCGGCTCCACCATTTTTAATAATTTAACCATTACGAGTTTTAAGGCGATTCCTTCGCGGGCGTCTTACCAACTGCCTATTACATCTTACATAAATGTTTCATACTTCAATTAGTCTTTTAAGGTCTTTAACCTATGTTTCAAAGTAAAGCGAGGGGTAAGAGTTCGTTCGCGAAACGTCGTTACTTAAAACGGCCGTTTCTCCTAAACCGTTCATCGGAATCAAACGAACCACATATCAAAATGAAGCTCGTAACATGAACTATCTAAACATGGCAATGGTCAAAACTTTGCAGTGAGTTCAAGGGTTCTGATGTTAAGAACAAAAACAGTCTACGGTAAATCGGGCATTACGACGGCTATGTTTATGCGATTTCCCACATTTAAACCATTCCAAAACAACCACCAACCAATCCCAATTCACAACCCAATCAAAACTCCATCCCTCCTACATCATAACAGCCCCAACAACTCCACATTAACAATTTATACTTATTCCCCACATGAACTAAAAGCTTTACTTAGGTTCCTTAACTAATTATCAAGATTTACAACCCCAAAAATACCACAAAACCAACTAATCTCTACAAACTCAACCAAACTTTAAACAATCAAGCATCATGCTTCACATATACTATATCAATCATATTCATTCCTAATTATTCAAAGCTAAAGCTAGGGTTTGGAGTTTATACCTTCCTTGGAGAGTGGAGAATCAAGAGAATGGCTTGGAATCACCCTTAAAGTCCTTATCCAAGCTTAAACTAAACAAAACTTCAAGAACAAAATTTTTAGTTCTTCAAAAACACTATTCACCATCTTCTTCCATGATTTTTAGGAAGAGATTGTGGATGAATTAGAAGCTCAAACTTATAGGATAGCTATAACTAATCATAAGGGACCTTGGATAATTACCTTGTGATTTAACAATGGTTGGATCTTGATTTTGAATTTTTCTTTCTTGCTTTTTCTTTGAAAGCCGAGAGCAAGATGAAGAAATGAAATATCTTTGTGTTTTGTGAGTTGTTTGCTTGGTTACTAGCTTTTGATTTTGGTAAATTACCTTTTTAACCATCAAATTTATGTGGTTATTAATCAACCACACCTCCTTCCCTTATGTCATGCTTAGGTCATCCTGTGATGTTATCCTTCCCTCTTTATCCTCTTCCCATTGGTTGGATGACATCATCCCCTCTAATCTCTTTGATTAACTTCCGAATTGTTTGCCTAATGACCGCTGATCTGTTATACGGTTCGCTTAACTTTCGTTTTCGTTTATCGTTTGAAGGATCATACCCGGGATCTTATTACTTAGGTTCCCTTAACCTTTCTCAATATATTATATTCCTTTTATGATCCTCTCTTATAATCCTTTAATTTAAATCCTTCTTATCTTGTTACCTTATACTCAATTCTTTTCGTATCTAGTGGATTTCCGGGAAAAATCAAAGTGTTCGGAATTGGATTCTGATGATCTTTACATACACTTATATACCATATAGAGTACTAATAAAATCTCAGAATATCCATACCAGAACCCCTACATAGTGTGGCATGAAAAGTTTTCTCATTCAGCATAATCTGCAAAATCACTATTCATAAGGGTTTCAAAAATTTCCAAAAATTGGGGTTATTACACAACACAACAACTAACTTATTCCACAATCCGACACTCTAACTTATTACAACAACTCATCAGACCTCAGGGTCTGATACAACTACCTTAGAGGAGCCGGGATCGGAGGGGGATGACACTCTACTATGCCCTGGTCTTCTAGACATCTGCAATAAATAAGTATAAAACAAGCTACAAGGATGAGCAATCAATTGCTCAACAGTACCACTATATGAATAATAAGTAAAACAGTGTATATAAAAACAGTATATGAACATATATCATGTCTCGTTTATGAAAACAAGTAAAACAGGTACAAACTGGATATCAAAACTAGCATGCTCTGAAAAATAATATCATATGTAGTTTGCTGTGTCAAAATACCAGAGTCCAATTTTAGCATGCTATTTTCTTTCCAAAACCACTTTTACTGGAACCATAAATCATCTTTCCCGTTACAGGGACCACAAAACCATTTGTTCCGTTACGGGAACCACTAAACCAAAATCAGATATATAATTGGACGAATCCTAGGGACAGCTGATCAGTCTATCCCACCAAAATTTATTCCAGAACTCAGAGACTAGCTAGGTCTCTGTCATGATGGACTAAGCGGTCTAAATAGGGCGCGCAACCGACTTAGCCTCTTACGCAACCCTATTGGGCCGTTACGGGCCTCTTACGCAACCATCAACTATCTGATCCATTTTTATCCAGTTTTCAAAATCAATTACACCTATCTCTTTTTAAACAGTTATCTCACATCACACATTCTAAAATCTTTCTAATTTAATCACAATCTAGAGACAGACATTTTCAGAAGTTACTTTTTCCCCAAAACATCAGTTAGTAAAACATATTTAAATACGGGGAATAAGTAACTTAAAATGTTCTGTTCCAGTACGTAATTTAAATCAACAATCATTCATATATACTGAACTGTAAAAGATTTATCCAGGGGTACTTGCTTTGCGAAGCTTTACACTAATACTGGCTTGACTCTAACCGACTTTAATTATCGGGTCCTTCGACTTGAACCTACAGAATCGAAACAACCTAGGTTAAATGACCGGTTATGCTTGATTTATCCTAACTAAACTAATTACCCAACGATACGATTCCCGACTCTTACACATTCACATAATAATAATAATATACACGTAATAATGGTACACATAACAATTAGGGTTCGATTTGCATTTATTTAGATATATACACTCAGTTCGTATGTAAAGTAATTTTTAGAAAAATTTTGACAGCGACTCCTCTATTTATAGAACCACCCGTTGAAACATCAATCGACGTCAAAACCCAATAATTCACAATTCGCAATTCATAATTCCATACAACTCGTCACACAAATATTTATTTACGCTTTGAAAATAATTTATACGATCATTTTATTTATTTAAAATATTTAGGACTCAGATCAAAATCATCACCGTCCACCGTCCGCTCGTAAAAAGTCATCGTGGACGACTCCAAAATTTCGCGGGTACCCAAGTAATTTCCCGGGTTTCCAACACGAACTTCGCCGATTAATTAAATTAAATTCCCGCACGAAATATTTAATATCATGAATTTTACTCAAATAATTCCTGCAATTAAAAGGAATTAAATCAGAATTTTGTAACATTCAATCTAACTGCACCAAAAGGCCCAACAGTGTCAGGCCTAAAGTAACAGGGCCAAAGAATTCAGCCCAGCAAAATAACAGGAGAAGAACAGAAGCAAAATACAGCCATAACCGTGGCAAAAAATACGGC
The DNA here is from genome assembly GCF_009905375.1 of Apium graveolens. Lineage (NCBI taxonomy): Eukaryota > Viridiplantae > Streptophyta > Magnoliopsida > Apiales > Apiaceae > Apium > Apium graveolens. The sequence goes on from NC_133656.1 coordinate 113,499,132, forward strand.
CATGCCGCCACACACCAACAGACGCTCACGCACACTTCACAAACACACACACACAACTTCACACACATACAATAGCACATATATATACACAATCATATACACACACACATATATATATATAATCTGAAGTAGGGAAGAAATTAAGGGCTCGCCGGAAACAAATGGCCGAAAACTCAGCGGAAAGTAAGAAACTGAGGAGAGTCGAAGAAGAACAGAGAGGGAAAAGAAAGAACAAGAGAAAGAAATATAGAGAGAGTTGTGAGAGAAGGAGAGGGGAGAGAGAGTCGAGAGGTAGAGAGGATGAGGCGAGAGAGAGAGAGACAAAAATGATGTTAATCAACAGAAGTGCCACCCCCCCTTCTGTCCAACCGCATGTCCAATGAAAAGGGACACGTGGCTATTTTCCCGGGCCGCAAGCCAAAATATAACACCAAATCGTAATATTAACGATATTTATCATATGTGGGAAACTACCAAAATAATCTCAAAATTAATCTTAAAATGTTAGAAATAACCTAGGGTAACTAAAAACATAAGTTTCGTAATTTTAAATAAGTTTTGAAACACAATTTATACCCGGATTTAATAAATTAACGAAATAATGCGCGGTTGAAACTAATCCCGAAAATTACCAAAATAATTTTAAAATTCTCAGAGTATTACTAACTTAATAAAATATGATTTTCATGATTTTTGAAGAATGCTGGAATTAAATATGGATTTTACAAGTAAACATAATCAGAAAATCATTTAAAAATAAATAATTAACAAAATATTTTTCTGTAAATTTTATAAAATCCCAAAAATACCTAATGAAATTATAAAATCATAAAAATAATTTTAGAGACAATCCAAATATTTTTGAAAATAAGTTTGTCATAAAATCACTTATACAAGCGAAATAAAAAAATAATATGGTGCAACAAATAATCATACAAACAATCCACGTAACCCAAAAATCACATATAAATAATAATAATTAAAACACAGAGATCAAAATCAATATACATTTATTTATTTAATTGATTATACAATAATTACACATTTAAATATTACAAAAATATACGAGTCGTTATATCTTTCCCCCTTAAAAAAATTTTGTCCCCCCTTAAAAAGATTCTGTCCCCAGAATCTTAACTAATTAAACAAGTGAGGATATTTGTCAAGCATATCCGACTCTAACTCCCAGGTAGACTCTTCTACCCTAGGGTTTCTCCAAAGCACTTTAACTATATGGATAAATATATTCCTAAGTACACGCTCCTTACGATCTAATATCTGGATTGGCCGCTCCATATAGGACAAATCTGATTGAAACTCGATCGGATCATACTCAATTACTTGATTCGAATCAGGGATATATGGCTTCAACATGGATACGTGGAACACATTATGAATATGCTGCAACTGTGGCGGTAACACTATCTCATACGCAAACTTTCCTATTTGCTTCAAAACTTCGAATGGCCCTATATACCTCGGGCTAAGCTTATCTTTCTGTCCAAACCGAACCAACCCTTTCTATGGTGATACTTTCAACAATACCAATGATCCTATTTCAAAATTTATATCCTTCCGATGTAAATCTGCATTCTTCCTTTTTCTATCTTGGGCGGCTTCCAACCATTTCCAAATTAATACCACTGTATCTCTAGTCTGCTATACTAACTCAGGTCCTAACACTTTCTTTTCTCCTACTTCGTCCCAATACAAAGGTGATCTGCACTTACGTCTATATATGGCTTCGTAGGGTGGCATTTCAATGCTGGCATGGTAGTTGTTGTTATAAGAAAATTCAATCAATGGTAGATGATCATCCCAGTTTCCCTTGAAATCCAAAGTATAAACCCTTAACATATCTTCGATCGTCTGAATCGTTCACTCACTTTGGCCATCAGTCTGAGGATAATAAGCATTGCTCATATTTAACTTAGTTCCTAAACATTCTTGAAACTTGGTCCAGAATCTTGAATTGAATCTTAGGTCTCGATCTGATACGATGGACACAAGAACTCCATGCTTAGTCACTATTTCATCCGAATACATTTTAACCAACTTTTCCAAAGAATATCTCTCGTTAATAGGAAAGAAATGTGCTGACTTGGTCAATCTGTCGATGATTACCCAAATAGCGTCATGATTCAACTTTGTCTTTGGCAATCCTACCACGAAATCCATGACAATCTCTTCCCATTTCCATTGTGGAATTTCCAAAGGTTGCAATAATCCACTGGGCCTTTGATGTTCTTCTTTTACTGTCTGACACACGTGACATTTGCTGACCCACTCCGCAATCTCCTTCTTCATTCTTGGCCACCAAAAGTTTTTCTTTAAGTCTTGATACATCTTGGTACTCCCCGGATGAATAGAGAATCTAGAATTATGAGCTTCCCGCAAGACCTCATTCTTCAATTCGCTTACGTTGGGGATCCATATTCTTGAGGAAAATCTGAATATACCTTTGGTATCCTTCTGAGTACAAACTTCTTCTCCCGTCAAATCATCCAATCATTTATTCATAACTTCCTCTTGAAACTTCCTTATTCTTTCCATCAATTCTAGCTTAAAGGTGATTTCATATAATTGCTCCTTGTTACCTTTTGGCACTTGAATTTCAATTTCCATCTTTTCCAATTCTCTGGCTAGTTCTTTAGAAACTTTGATCTCATTTAACCTTTCCTTCCTGCTTAAGGCATCTGCTACCACATTAGCTTTTCCCGGATGATAGTTGATAGAACAATCGTAATCCTTGATTAGCTCTAACCATCTTCACTTTCTCATGTTTAAATCCTTCTGGGTGAATATATACTTTAAGCTTTTATGATCCGTATAAATGTCACATTTCTCTCCGTAAAAATAATGCCTCCACAGCTTTAATGCGAATACTATCGCTGCCAACTCCAAGTCATGCACTGGATACTTCTGCTCATGGGGTTTTAACTGCCTGGACGCATACGCAATAACTTTATCATGTTGCATTAACACACAGCCTAATCCTTTCAGGGAGGCATCACCGTAGATCACAAAATTCCTTGTCTCATCTGGTAATGCTAACACTGGTGTTGTCACTAATCTCTTTTTCAGCTCTTGGAAACTTTCCTCACATTTCTTAGTCAAAACAAATGTTTCATTTTTCCTGGCCAGCTTGGTCAACAGAGTTGCAATCTTGGCAAAGTCCTTCACAAATCTTCGGTAATAACTAGTTAATCCGAGAAACTTCTAACTTTCGTCGGAGTTTTCGGATATTCCCATTTGGATACAGCTTCAGTCTTTACGGGATCCACCTTAATACCATCCTTACCCACTATATGACCCAAAAACTAAACTTCCTCCAACTAAAATTCGCATTTCGAAAACTTAGCGTATAACTGCTTTTCCCTCAGCCTTTGCAGAGCAATCCTTAGATGTTCGGCATGGTCGTCTTTGGTCTTTGAATAGATGAGGATGTCATCAATAAATACAATAACAAACTTATCTAGATACTCCTTATACACCCGGTTCAATAAATCCATAAAAGATGCTGGTGCATTAGTTAATCCAAATGACATCACTAAAAACTCGTAATGGCCATACCTGGTTCGAAATACAGTTTTCAGTATATCTTCCTGTTAGGGCGAAAACACGCGCTAATATTCACGCAAGTATACGCGTTCGCAAGTAATATAGAATATTTTCTAGTTCGTTCCCTCAGAGACTCAGACTAAATTATTGTCTAATTAAACTCACTCACCAATGTATGATTACTTCTCAATGTTAAGATAATAACACTTAAAATTATTGATTAAATATTAACTATAATTAACTACTTAATTAACCACTTAACTAGCACTTCAATTTATCAATAATAAAATACTCATGAGATCACAACTTCATTATTACTTCCTTCTATAGCCATTGTTATTACCTTTAGCATGTGACAGTGATGATATTAATCGAATAACACGAAACTGATAAAAGCCAACTCTCATTGTACTAATACCATTCTACCAAGCATCCAAAATTAAGATAGAAGTTGAATAGTCATCAATTATGTTGAGTTCCTATATGTCTACAGAAATTGACAACACAACGATTTAAGCTCAAGTTATTCCTTTTGATTACATAGGGCAAATAAAACTGTTAGAGTTACCCACTAATCATGCTCAACGTACATGAACCTATGCTAGCATGGCAAGTTCTAAATCTCAAGATCCACCGTCGCTTCACAAGAGATTAACACCCTATCTTATATGTTCGCGACGCACATAAGACGAATACGCACAACCAATACTAGATATCATGCAATCATCACACACTAAAGTATTAAACAATTAACTAAAGAATTCCATAATAAATCCGTTGCAACCCCATGATCACGATTAGCCCATAATAGAACTTATCGCCATCATGGGTTCATATGAAATTATGATAAACAAACACAAGAAAATAATAACTAAACTAATTATATTAAAATAGAGTACGTCACAAGAGTAAATAAGTCAAAGCAAGAAAACTAGCATCCAACGTTACAACGAAACAAGAATCACAAGAATATATGCTTCCTCTTCGTTGCGGTGTGCTAAATCGGTCTTCTTCCTTATCTCCTTCGCTTCTTGCGTAAAACACAATCTAAAACATAATCCCCTTAATACTCTTAATACTCCCTGTGAAAACGTCTCAAATCTACCTATATAATAGTCCCATAAAACTCAGATTACATAGAAGTTGGAAGCCAAACAGAAGTAGAAGTCTAAAATAATTTATCTTTTTCCCCGACCCTGCGCGGCCGCTCAGCATAGCTGCGCGGGCGCGCAGGTTGCTGCGCGGCCGCTCAGCATTGCTGCGCGGGCGCGCAGGCCTCTACTGGAAAAAATCCAGGTTTGCTCCGTTTCTTCGCCGTAATCTTCCCATTCCTTTCCTCTCGCAATGGTGAACACATGCCAAGGCTTATTCTTGATGATTCCTCCCCCGAAATGCAACTAATACCCTGAAATGCATAAACACTAGAAAAACGCATCAAATACACAAAATACTTGATTTCAAGACACCAATTTAAGCCATTTTAAGACGTTCTAAGTGGTATAAAATGCCACTTATCACACCCCCAAACTTAAATCGATGCTTGTCCTCAAGCGTCACAGACTCAAAAACAAATAAAAATATGCATGAATGCAATCTATATGAAAATGCAACGATCCCCCTTACTACAATTAACCAACCAAATTGTCACATCTCAACGAATGCAGTTAGACAACTAAAGATCAATAAACTCATGCAAACGGACATACAGCCAGAAACGTGGTGTGTGCAAATGCTTAACAGATATGCTTCGGAACTAGACCAATTACTATGACTAGACTATCCTCAAGGCAATCCTACGATTATACAAAGAATAAAAATTCTAGGCACAAAGTGATATACAACACTACAAGAACTCTGGAGCTTACTACGGAATCGTGCTTTTTATTTACAACTCAAATGCTTATTTGACCGTGCAATGAGTGAGGTCCACAAAAGACTTATACAATGGTATCCATGTAACGAGCGTTAGGTTAGCGGATCCCAGACTCTAAAAGCCTTAGGTCACTAGGCACAAAGTCCCCTAAGAACTTAATAACTCGAATACCAAAGAGCCCCCTCTTGATCAATTATGCAAATTTTTTTTTTTTTAATAACTTCTGAGCAAGTGCGTTTCGCTCCATCTTGCTCAACCCTAGACTACTCGCAACATATGCGAGCCGGCTACTAGCCATAATTTTTTTTTTTTTAATAACTTCTGAGCAAGTGCGTTTCGCTCCATCTTGCTCAACCCTAGACTACTCGCAACATATGCGAGCCGACTACTAGCCATTTGACGCCTAGCCACAACTAGCAATAACTTCCATATTTTTTTCTCCAAATTTTTTTCTTTTTTCATGTCTTTATCACTAAGAACCTATAATCGAATTCTAAGCATAATAAGTAGATTGACCTTGAAAACAACCAAATCATAACAACAATCTAGCCCTTACGCATTTTTTAAGACTTAGTGGACTTACAATTGTTTCTAGCATGCATATCAACCTACATAACTTAATATCACTTTAATGCTATCACTACACTCGCATCAATATCACAATTCAGTCGATAACTTATTGGAAAAGGGATCATGGTAAATGCATGAGCTACATGACATTCATAAAAAAAAACTAAATGGCATAAATTATGCAACTATATGAACTAAACTATCATGAATATGCAACTAAATGACACACACACAATATTCCTTAACTACCACCCCCAAACTAAAAATCTTCACTGTCCTCAGTGAAAGTAGTAGAAAGGAACACAGGGTATACCTACTCGGAGTCATCATCATCATCACCCTCAGTGGGTGGAGTATCAGGCGGTGGGTATGCAGAGTCCTTACCAAAAACTGGCCACTGGATATCAGCTCCAAGGCCTCGAAAAGCAGTCCCTAACGCAAGGGTGAGCTCCTGAGCAAACCTGCTCTGCGTCTCATACATGGCATCCATCCGCCGTGAAAGCCTCCTATACTGGGCATCACCCATCCCAGCACCCTCCTGAGCTCTCGAAGAACCAGCCTCACCACGCCCTGGCCTAGCCATAGTAGCACCTCGTGCTGGACGCCCTCCTGGAAGACGATAACCCAGCCCATGCTCCTCAGGCTCACTACCGATCCACTCCTGCATCCCATTCAGAGTGCCAGAATCAATCGGAGCGGCTGGCAACTGCAACTGCTCATGAGCCGGCCAGTTCACTCCCACTGCTCGGCATAGCTTCGTAACCGTAGATGCATAAGGGATGTTCATATGCTTTGCTCCCCTCAAAAACTTCAGAATTCCTTGGTAGATAAACTCACCAAGGTCCACATAGTACTCCTCATTCAGAATTCCCCACAATAGCTGTGCTCTCTCAACTGTGACCTCGTGTGCATGCGAAGAAGGCAAAATATTAGCACAAATAAATGCATTCCATGCACGGGCATACCTGTTCATGGCGATCACCGGAAAGTGACGATAATCATTATTGCCTGTACTGCGGGTCCAAACTGTGCCCGATCGACAGAGAGTCGCACAAATCAAATCCAAGTCAAAATCCTCAGCAGTCTTTTCATTCCAGTTCTCCTCCTCGGGCTTCCTCTCTCGCTGTCCAATCACACGGCGAATCGCCGCAGGATGATAATCAACTGTCAGCCCACGGACTACAGAAAACCCATTCTTTTCAGCCTTCGCGTTCGCGTAGAACTCGCGAACAACGCTCATCGGTACTGCTTCGGATAACTCACAAAAAGCTATCCACCCCTTCTCTGCAATCATGGGCAACAACTCACCATCCCTCCCAGATGGTAAAAACCCCCTCTCCTTCAGAATCGGCTTCCCCAACAGCCTAGTGTACTCCTCCTCCGCAGCTCTGTCAGTTAACCGAGGCCTTACAGCAGTACCCCTCGATGAATCAGTAGTAGGAACTGTGCTGCTGCTGTCAATAGTGCATGCTCTCTTGGGTGCCATTGATTCGTGAATAAAAGTGTGTAAGAACTGATTTTTGATGTTTGTGAGAGGGTTTAAGTGTAGGAAGTTTTGTGGGAGATATGTAGGATATGTGTATGTATATATAGGGTGTGGATTAGATTAGGGTTTGGGAATTAAGGGATAAAATGATGGGGTAGTGGGAACAATTCGTGGGTTTATGGGCTAAAACTGTTTTTGTGTTTTTGTTTGTTTTTTTTCTTTTTTTTTCTGAACTGTAAAAAATTTTCTGGAACTCGACCCCTGCGCGGCCGCTCAGCATAGCTGCGTGGGTGCGCAGCTTGCTGCGCGGTCGCTCAGCATAGCTGCATGGGCGCGCAGAGGGTCTCTGGAATTTTTTTTTTTCAGCCCCTGTTTTATGATTTTTTTGTGTTTTTGGATAGGTTATTAACTTCTAAGGGTTCCTGTAACAACAATTCATGGGTTGCCTCCCACGCAGCGCTTCTTTTTCGTCATTAGCTTGACGTTCTGTACCTTTCTCAAGTAGTCAACAAAATGGCACTAACCACCTCTCGGTTTGCCATGTCCCCATAGTAGTGCTTCAACCGCTGACCGTTAACCTTGAATGCTTGGTCCGAATCATTCTCAAAAATTTCCACCGCTCCATGTGGAAACACAGTTTTGACAATAAAAGGTCCAGACCACCTTGATTTCAACTTCCCAGGAAAAAGTCGGAGCCGAGAGTTGAATAAAAGAACTTGTTGCCCTGGCACAAATAACTTAGGATGTAGCTTCCTATCGTGCCACCTCTTCACCTTTTCCTTATATATTTTGTTATTCTCGTACGCTTGAAGTCGAAATTCATCAAGTTCATTAAGCTGAAGCATTCTTTTCTTACCAGCTGCATCTAAATCCAGGTTCAATTTCTTCAATGCCCAGTAGGCCTTATGCTCAAGCTCCGCCGGTAGATGACATCCCTTACCGTACACCAACTGAAACGGTGACATCCCAAGTGGAGTTTTGTATGCTGTTCTGTAAGCCCAAACAGCTTCATCGAGCTTTAAAGACCAATCCTTCCTTGACGGAAAAACAAACTTCTCTAGAATACGCTTTATCTCTCTGTTAGACACTTCCGCTTGACCATTTGTTTGCGGATGATAGGCAGTAGCTACTCGATGATTCACATTACAACGCTGCATCATAGAAGTGAACTTACGGTTTCAAAAATGCGATCCTTCATCACTTATGATTACCCGAGGTGTTCCAAACCTTGTGAAAATTTGCTTATGAAGAAAATTTAGCACTGCCTTTGCATCATTTGTCGGTAAAGCTTTAACTTCGACCCATTTTGAGACATAATCGACTGCCAGCAAGATGTACTGATTATTGCAAGACGCGATAAAAGGCCCCATGAAATCGATTCCCCACACATCAAAGACCTCGACTTCAAGCATCACATTTAATGGCATCTCATCCTTTCTTGATAAATTTCCCACTCTTTGGCAACGATCACACCTTAAAACAAACTGATGAGCATCCTTGAACAAAGTAGGCCAGAAAAAACCTGCTTGCAGAATACGAGCTGCCGTCTTCTCACCTCCATAGTGTCCACCATAAACCGTGGAATGGCAGTCTCGTAATATCCCCTCCATCTCACAGAACGGGATACATCTCCTGATGATCTGGTCAGCTCCCTGTTTAAACAAATATGGTTCATCCCACATATACCACTTCACCTTATGCAGAAACTTCTTCTTTTGAGCGGATGTCAAATTAAGAGGCATTATATTGCTGACGAGATAGTTTACAATATCTGCAAACCATGGTTCTTCCTCCTGAATTGCAAATAACTGCTCATCCGGAAAAGATTAATTGATTAACGTCCTATCTTGTGAAGTAGAATCGGGATTCTCCAACCTAGAGAGATGGTCAGCTACTTGATTCTCAGTACCTTTTCTATCTTTGATCTCTAACTCAAATTCCTGAAGTAAAAGCACCCAACGAATGAGTCTCGGCTTCGAATCCTTCTTAGAAACCAGATAGCGAATAGCTGCATAATCAGTGAATACTGTTACTTTCGTACCAAGCATATAAGATCGAAATTTATCAAAGCCAAAGACTATAGCCAAAAGCTCCTTCTCAGTAGTGGTGTAGTTCAATTGGGCACCATTTAAAGTCTTACTTGCATAGTAGACCACATGGAAGAGATTTTTCTTGCGCTGTCCCAGAACTGCACCTACCGCATAATCACTCGCATCACACATCATCTCAAACGGTTCTGTCCAATCTGGTGCTGTAATAACTGGTGCAGTGATCAAACTCTTCTTGAGAGTCTCGAATGCTGCCAAACATTCATCATCAAATTTGAACGGCACATCTTTCTCAAGCAAATTGCACAACGGCTTAGATATCTTTGAAAAGTCCTTGATGAATCGCCGATAAAAACCCGCATGACCAAGAAAACTACGGATTCCTTTCACAGAATTAGGTGGGGGAAGATTTTCAATGACTCCCATCTTGGCCTTGTCCACCTCTAGACCCTTGCTAGAGACCTTATGCCCAAGGATAATGCCTTCACGCACCATAAAATGACATTTCTCCCAATTAAGCACCAAATTAGTTTCCACGCATCTTTTGAGTACGGCGCGCAGATTATTCAAACATTCATCATATGAGTGTCCAAAGACGGAGAAGTCATCCATGAACACATCGACGTTATTTCCAATCATGTCAGAGAATATAGCCATCATACATCTCTGAAAAGTGGTCGGGGCGCCACATAACCCAAACGAAACTCTGCGAAAAGCAAATGTGCCAAATGGACAAGTGAAGGTAGTCTTTTCCTGATCCTCTGGTGCAATACAAATCTGATTATACCCGGAATAACCATCCAGAAGACAAAAATACTCATGACCCGCCAATCTGTCAAGCATTTGATCAATAAATGGAAGGGGGAAGTGATCCTTCCTAGTGGCTTTGTTCAATTTTCTATAATCCATGCATACTCTCCATCCTGTAACTGTTCGAGTAGGGATGAGCTCATTCTTTTCATTTGCGACCACAGTGATACCTCCCTTCTTAGGTACACATTGTACGGGGCTCACCCACGAGCTGTCAGAAATAGGATAAATGATGCCTGCATCTAGCCATTTCAGAATTTCTTTCTTCACCACCTCCTTCATGATGGGATTCAGTCTTCGCTGCTATTCCACAGTTGGCTTACTACCTTCCTCTAGCAGAATTTTATACATACAATATGAAGGACTTATCCCCTTGATGTCTGCTATGGTCCATCCTATAGCCGATTTGAATTCTCTCAAAATCCTTAAGAGCTTGTCTTCCTCACTACCTGAAAGGTCAGATGAAATAATAACATGTAACGTAGATGAATCACCTAAAAAAGCATACCTCAAGTGTTCAGGTAATGGTTTGAGCTCCAAGGTAGGTGCTTCCTCTATTGATGGTTTGAGCTTCCCTTCAGCGTTCTTGAGGTCAGAAGTACCAAGAGATTCAAATGGTATGTCCAGCTTTCGCTTCCAGGGAGAAGCATTCAGATATTGTAATTGCTCGTTGCTATCTTCATCATCGCTGTCAAAATCCCCCACTAAGGCCTTTTCCAATGCATCAGACATTAGCATGTGATCAAGTTCCGAAGTAACCACCGAATCAATCACATCCACTTTTAAGCACTCCTCATCTTCTGTAGGGAATTTCATTGCCTTGAATACGTTGAAGGTCACATCCTGATCTTGGACCCGCATAGTAAGTTCACCTTTTTGCACATCTATCAAGGTACGGCCAGTAGCCAAGAAAGGCCTCCCCAAGATTATGGGAATCTTCTTATCTTCCTCAAAATCCAGAATAACAAAATCTGCTGGAAAGAAGAGCTTATCCACTTTGACGAGCACATCCTCAACTATGCCCCTTGGGTAAGTAATGGAACGGTCAGCCAATTGTAGTGACATGTACGTGGGTTTTGGATCAGGCAGATCCAGTTTTTTAAAGATCGACAACGGCATCAGATTAATGCTTGCTCCCAAATCACAAAGGCACTTGTCAAAAGTTAGATTGCCAATGGTGCAAGGAATGGTGAAGCTTCCTGGATCTTTTAGTTTTGGTGGTAACTTTTGCTGCAGAACAGCGCTGCATTCTTCCGTGAGAGCAACGGTTTCAAGGTCATCCAGTTTCACCTTCCTTGAAAGAATAGTCTTCATAAACTTCGCATAACTAGGCATTTGTTCCAGAGCCTCAGCGAAAGGTATATTGATGTGAAGTTTCTTGAACACCTCCAGAAACTTCCCGAACTGTCTATCCAGCTTTTGTTGCTGCAATCTCTTAGGAAAAGGTGGTGGAGGATAGAGCTGTTTCTCCCCTGTATTAGCCTCAGGCAGAGTGTGTTCAACAGTAGTCTTCCTTTGTTCCGCCGCTTTCTCCTTTTGCTTAGATTCTTCACCTCTAATTTCAGCTTCTACTTCTTTTGCCTTTTCAGCATTAGCTACTTTTCCAGACCTTAAGGTAATAGCCTTGACTTGTTCTTTAGCTACCTTCCTGCCTGGTACTTCCGTGTCACTGGGAAGAGTGCCAGGTTGACGATTGAGCACTGCATTGGCTAATTGACCAATTTAATTTTCCAAGGTCTTGATAGAAACCGCCTGACTCTTGCACAACAGCTTAAGTTCCTCAAAATCAGCACTAGTAGGTGCAGCTGCACTTCCCTGTTGAGGATATGATTGCCTTGTAGCATACTACTGTGGTTGCTGGAATCCAGGTGGGTTAAACTATTTACTCACTCCTTGATGATATGATGGCTGAATAGCATTCTGATTATTCCCCCAGCTGAAATTTGGATGATTTCTGTTATTAGGATGATAGGTCGCTGGCACAGGCTGCTGTTGTCGCTGATAATTATTCACATACTGAACAGATTCGTTTACAAGAGAACACTGATCCGTAGCATGAGAACCTGCACAAAGCTCACAAACCATAGCTATTTGATTAACTCCATACGTAGCCAAAGAATCAACCTTCATTGATAGCGCTTGGAGCTGGGCTGCAATAGCGGTGGCTGCATCAACTTCCAGAATACCTGCTACCTTGCCTGACGTCATCCTCTGAGTTGGGTTTTGATGCTCATTTGCAGCCATCGTCTCTATAAGATTATACGTCTCAGTATAGCTTTTAGACCATAAGGCTCCTCCAGCTGCTGCATCGAGCATGGGCCGAGATTGGGCCCCCAAACCATTATAGAAACCAGTGATCACCATCCAATCCGGCATTCCATGATGTGGACATTTTCTCAACATTTCCTTGTAGCGTTCCCAAGCCTCGCACATAGATTCTGTAGGTTGCTGCGCAAACTGAGTAAGAGCACTCCTCATAGCAGCAGTCTTTGCCATTGGATAAAACTTCACCAGAAACTTTTGCGCAAGATCTTGCCACGTAGTGATGGACCCAGCTGGTTCAGAATGTAACCAGTCTTTAGCCTTATCCCTCAGTGAGAATGGGAAAAGCCTCAACTTGATAGCCTCATCAGTCACGCCATTATACTTAAAAGTGCTGCAGATCTCGACAAAATTCCTTATGTGCATGTTGGGGTCTTCAGTTGCAGCTCCTCCAAAAGAAACAGAATTCTGCACCATCTGAATAGTGCCCGGCTTGATTTCAAAGGTGTTAGCTTGAATAGCCGGATGAAGGATGCTTGACTGAATGTCATCAATTTTAGGCCGAGAAAAATCCATAAGAGCTGGATCAGCTTGAACAATACGATCTCCCATGTTTACTGGTTCTTTCTGCTCAGTTCCTGAATCCGAATCCTCAAAATCTAACTTCTCCGGAATATCAAGAACTTCGTCTGTCTCCTCAGCTGTATCTAAAGTCCTCTTGCGAGCACGAGAACGAGTTTGCATAAACGCTTGCTAAAGTACCTGAAACACAACCGAAAAGAGTAAGTAACTACTACGTCCTAATCACTGAGTCCTAATGACCAATGATGGTAAGTACATAAACTAAACAAATACGCCGAGTCCCCGGCAGCGGCGCCAAAAACTTGTTAGGGCGAAAACACGCGCTAATATTCACGCAAGTATACGCGTTCGCAAGTAATATAGAATATTTTCTAGTTCGTTCCCTCAGAGACTCAGACTAAATTATTGTCTAATTAAACTCACTCACCAATGTATGATTACTTCTCAATGTTAAGATAATAACACTTAAAATTGTTGATTAAATATTAACTATAATTAACTACTTAATTAACCACTTAACTAGCACTTCAATTTATCAATAATAAAACACTCATGAGATCACAACTTCATTATTACTTCCTTCTATAGCCATTGTTATAACCTTTAGCATGTGACAATGATGATATTAATCGAATAACACGAAACTGATAAAAGCCAACTCTCATTGTACTAATACCATTCTACCAAGCATCCACAATTAAGATAGAAGTTGAATAGTCATCAATTATGTTGAGTTCCTATATGTCTACAGAAATTGACAACACAACGATTTAAGCTCAAGTTATTCCTTTTGATTACATAGGGCAAATAAAACTGTTAGAGTTACCCACTAATCATGCTCAACGTACATGAACCTATGCTAGCATGGCAAGTTCTAAATCTCATGATCCACCGTCGCTTCACAAGAGATTAACACCCTATCTTATATGTTCGCGACGCACATAAGACGAATACGCACAACCAATACTAGATATCATGCAATCATTACACACTAAAGTATTAAACAATTAACTAAAGAATTCCATAATAAATCCGTTGCAACCCCATGATCACGATTAGCCCATAATAGAACTTATCGCCATCATGGGTTCATTTGAAATTATGATAAACAAACACAAGAAAATAATAACTAAACTAATTATATTAAAATAGAGTACGTCACAAGAGTAAATAAGTCAAAGCAAGAAAACTAGCATCCAACGTTACAACGAAACAAGAATCACAAGAATATATGCTTCATCTTCGTTGCGGTGTGCTAAATCGGTCTTCTTCCTTATCTCCTTCGCTTCTTGCATAAAACACAATCTAAAAGATAATCCCCTTAATACTCTTAATACTCCCTGTGAAAACGTCTCAAATCTACCTATATAATAGTCCCATAAAACTCAGATTACATAGAAGTTGGAAGCCAAACAGAAGTAGAAGTCTAAAATAATTTATCTTTTTCCCCGACCCTGCGCGGCCGCTCAGCATAGCTGCGCGGGCGCGCAGGTTGCTGCACGGCCGCTCAGCATTGCTGCGCGGGCGCGCAGGCCTCTACTGGAAAAAATCCAGGTTTGCTCCGTTTCTTCGCCGTAATCTGCCCATTCCTTTCCTCTCGCAATGGTGAACACATGCCAAGGCTTATTCTTGATGATTCCTCCCCCGAAATGCAACTAATACCCTGAAATGCATAAACACTAGAAAAACGCATGAAATACACAAAATACTTGATTTTAAGACACCAATTTAAGCCATTTTAAGACGTTCTAAGTGGTATAAAATGCCACTTATCACTTCCCGCTTGATCTTCAACTGGTGATAGCCCGATCTTAAATCAATCTTCGAAAACAACATGTTCCTTTAAGCTGGTCAAACAAGTCATCAATCCTGGGTAGGGTATACTTATTCTTGATGGTTAACTTGTTCAGTTCCCGATAATCAATACACAATCTCATACTTACGTCTTTCTTCTTCATAAATAACACTGATGTGCCCCACGGGGATATACTTGGTCTAATTACTCCTTTATATAAAAGTTCCTGAAGTTGTTTAGCTAGTTCTTTCATTTCCACTGGGGCCATATGATAGGGAGCCTTTGAAATTGGTTCTGCTCCCGGAATTAGGTCAATAGAGAACTCAATCTCACGATCGGGTGGTAATCCCGGTAATTCATCTGGAAACACATCTGAAAATTCACTAACTACTGGGATCTCATCCAAAATGGGTGCTTCTTCTCAGTGTCCACGACATGGGCTAAGTATGCCTCACATCCTTGTCTCAACAGCTTCCTTGCTTCCAGTACCGATAGGAATTTCTTTTTCTACTTCTGTCCTTGGTAAGTTACCCTAATATTATTTTCTGTATACAACAAAATTTTCTTTTTCTTACAATCAATATTTACCATATGCTGGGACAGCCAATCCATTCCTAAAATTATATCAAATTCTCCTAGCTCAAAGTGTATTAGGTCCACTGTAAAGAAACGCCCACATATTTCTAATTGACACCTAGGGAAAAATTGGCTTACTGGAACTTTATCTTGGTTGGCCACTTCTATAGTCAAGGGTTCATCTAAATATTCCAACATCAAATCTATATTACTTACACATTCTTTAGATATAAAAGACTTAGACGCTCTTGAGTCAAACAAAATTTTAACAGGCACGGAATTTAGAGAAAATGTACCTGCAACTACATCCGAATCCTGAGCATTAGATCTCTTGGTCATCTTGAAGGTTCTGGCTCTTGCTGTGCTGGTTTCCGGTCCTTGAGATTCACTACCTCCTACACTTCCCTGAGTAGCCATCTTGCAGTTTCTGGAAATGTGCCCAACCTTACCACACTTAAAGCAGGTGACTCCGAGGTTCCCTGAGTTACATTCTGACGCATAATGACCCTTTTTATCGTATTTAAAGCACTGAACATCCTTCCTGCATTGACCACTATGCTTTCTACGACATGACTTACATTCCACAATTGGCCTGGTTGACTGAGCTGGGGCAGAGGCAACTGAGGTGACACCAGAACTTGTTTGAGTAAAGCCTTGCCTCATAAATCTCTTTTTCCTATTCCGGCCAAACTTCCTTGAGAACTTCTGAATGGAATCTTCTTGATCCGCCTTTTTTGCACTATTATCAAACTTCCTCTTCTTATCACTCCTCTCCTTGGAGGCCAACTTCCGATCACTTTCAATCACTAGGGTGGCTTGAACTACAGAGGTATACATCTTGAGCTGCAGGGCCACCACTCCACTACGAACTTCAGGATTCAGTCCTTGTTGAAACCTTCTAGCTTTCTGAATCTCGGTATTCACATATCCAGGGGCTAGTCGGGCCAATTCCGTAAACTTGGCCTCATACTCAGCTACACTCTTCTCTCCTTGCTTCAGTTCCAAAATTTCTACTTCCAACTGACTCTGCAAACAATCTGGAAAATACTTCTCTAGGAACAACTTAGTAAATCTGGCCCAAGAGACATGGCCCTCTCCTTCTAGTGCACGCGTACATTCCCACCAAAAATTTGATTCACCCTTGAGAAAATAACTAGCATAATCCGTCTTAGAATCATCACTGACCTGAATGAGGGTGAAGGCTTTATCCATTTCCTTAAGCCAAATTCTAGCGGCAATCGGATCTACCTCACCCTTAAACTCTGGGGGTTTGACTGACTGAAAGGACTTGAAACTAACGGTTTGGTTTGGCTCTTTAGGCTGGGGTTACTCTTGAAGTTGCAATTGTTGTTGGATTTATTGGTGCTATTGTTGTATGAATTGATGCTGTTGTTGCTGCTGTTGCAGGAATTGCTGTTGTTGACGCTGGAATTGTTCTTGCTGCTGAGCCATCTGGTTAGACTCTTGGCGTAACAAATCTAGTAATCCATCCATGGCTGGGGCCCCATCAGAGTTCCTGCTGGAGGAATTGGACGGGATATTCTTCTTGGGAGGCATTCTCCTGAAACACAACAAAAAGGTTTTATATAAAAATTGTGCCCCCGGGTAGCAACATTTTTATACATCAGGAGAATGCTGTCACAATTACATATTCCCTTCCTTGTTTATTTGAGGTCCATCCATGATGCATAACTAAATTTAACAAAACCAACAACAAACACAACAATAACAGTAACAGTAATAACAACAGTGCAATAAAGATAAAACCAACAACAATAGTATAATAGAAAGAACGATAATACAACAACAGTACAAATCCATCCAACAACTACAGTACAATACTCGAAATAAACTGAATACACAACAAAATTGGTTGTCATAGCAGCCTCCGCCTAATACAAGCTATAGCAACATAATATACATACATAAAGAAAACACCTACAGAACTCCTATAAAGTAACTCTGAGCTCTGTATCTCACTACAGCAACTCTGATCTAACCAATGCCACTGCCACCGATAGATCCTAACTCATATACCAACTAGTTCACGAGATCCTGATACTGAACAGCTCTAAACTCGGAGCTAATGAAATGATCAATGGTCCGGGATCTCTCAACAGCAGCCTGGGTCAAGGATCGCACTCTCTCCTGTACATCGGGCGAAGGGGCAGGGATGCCCTGAAAAAGCCCAACCGATATCTGGTCAAGTTGTGCCACTAACCCTGGGCTCTGCTCTCTGATCAAAGACTGGTTCACTGATCGGTGAACATGGTAGGGGATCGGGGAAGATGCACCTGAAGGAACGGATGGAGGGACATGTGGTCTCAAGCTGGAAGAACTGGGACTATACCCTGGAGGGAAATCCCTAACAGCCGACACTGACCTTCGTACCCAACAAGGACGGGCACTAGGTCCTGACACACCTCCTGGTACAACTGGAGGAACGGGTGGGGGAGGCATAGGAGTCTCCTCAACTATGACATCCAAAGTCCTCTCAGAGTCTGAATCATCTGAATCTGACTGGTTCCCCCGAGATGGAGAACTAGAAATCACTATGGGCCACTGTCAACGATATAAATATACAGGGAAGATACAAAAAGTTTAAGGCAAGTATATTAAAATATTAATAGATGTCAGGGTAACGCCTTCGGAACCCTCGACTGACACTTAGGGTTGCTCCTCTAACTGAGTTGCTGACTCACACTTTAGGACACACTTCCTACACCTTCCTGACTCACTCCTTAACCTAAATTACGGACTTGAACCTGTAGCTCTGATACCAACTGTGACGGCCTCAACCCCGGGGTCAGGGGATCGTCACCAAAATATAACAAACTATGAATATAAATTACTAATTAAACTTTATTATAAAACACGACCCCAAACCAGGAGCCGATGCAGGTTCAAGTATTATTAGGTTACAATACAAGAACTAACTTATTCCACAATCCGACACTCTAACTTATTACATCAACTCATCAGACCTCAGGGTCTGATACAACTACCTCAGAGGAGCCGGGACCGGAGGGGGCTGACACTCTACTCTGCCCTGGTCTTCTAGACATCTGCAATAAATAAGTACAAAACAAGCTGCAAGGGTGAGCAATCAATTGCTCAACAGTACCACTATATGAATAACAAGTAAAAAAGCGTATATAAAAACAGTATAGGAACATATATCAGGTATCGTTTATGAAAACAAGTAAAACATGTACAAACTGGATATCAAAACTAGCATGCCCTGAAAAACAATATCATATGTAGTTTGCTGTGTCAAAATACCAGAGTCCAATTTTGGCATGATATTTCCTTTCCAAAACCATTTTTACTAGAAACATAAATCATCTGTCCCGTTACGGGGACCACAAAACCATTTGTTCCATTACGGGAACCACTAAACCAAAATCAGATATATAATTGGACGAATCCTAGGGACAGCTGATCAATCTATCCCACCAATATTTTTTCCGGAACTCAGAGACTAGCTAGGTCTCTGTCATGATGGACTAAGCGGTCTAAATAGGGCGCGTAACCGACTTAGCCTCTTACGCAACCCTGCTGGGCCGTTACGGGCCTCATATGCAACCATCCACTATCTGATCCGTTTTTATCCAGTTTTCAAAATCAATTACACCTATCTCTTTTTAAACAGTTATCTCACAACACACATTATAAAATCTTTCCAATTTAATCATAATCTAGAGATATGCGTTTTCAGAAGTTACTTTTTCTTCAAAACATCAGTTAGTAAAAAATATTTAAATACGGGGAATACGTAACTTAAAATGTTCTGTTCCAGTACGTAATTTAAATCAACAATCATTCATATATATTAAACTATAAAAGATTTGTTCAGGGATACTTGCCTTGCGAAGCTTTACCCTAACGCTGGCTTGACTATAACCGACTTTAATTATCGGGTCCTTCGGCTTGAACCTACAGAATTGAAACAAACTAGGTTAAATGACCGGTTATGCTTGACTTATCCTGACTAAACTAATTACCCAACGATACGATTCCCGACTCGTACACATTCACATAATAATAATAATATACACGTAATAATGGTACACATAACAATTAGGATTCGATTTATATTTATTTAGATATATATACTCGGTTAGTATGTAAAATTAATTTTTAGAAAAATTTTGACAGCGACTCCTCTATTTATAGACCTACCCGTCGAAACATCAATCGACGTCAAAACCTAACAATTCACAATTCATAATTCCATACAACTCGTCATAAAAATATTTATTTACGCTTTGAAAATAATTTATACGATCATTTTATTTATTTAAAATATTTAGGACTCAGATCAAAATCATCACCGTCCACCGTCCGCTCGCGAAAAGTCATCGCGGACGGCGGAAAAATTCCACGGGTACCCAAAATAATTTCCCAGGTTTCCAACGCGAACTTCGCCAATTAATTAAATTAAATTCCCACACGAAATATTTAATATCACGAATTTTACTCAAATAATTCCTGCAATTAAAAGGAATTAAATCAGAATTTTGTAACATTCAATCCAACTGCACCAAAAGGCCCAACACTACCAGGCCCAAAGTAATAGGGCCGAAGAATTCAGCCCAGCAAAAAAAAGGAGAAGAACAAAAGCAAAACATAGCCACAACCGTGGCCAAAACACGGCCATGCCGCCACACACCCACACACACTCACGGACACTTCACAACACACACACACACAACTTCACACACACACACACACGAACATATATATGCACAACCATATACACACATGTTAGGGAAAACACGCGCTAATATTCACGCAAGTATACCCTGTTCGCAAGTAATATAGAATATTTTCTAGTTCGTTCCCTCAGAGACTCAGACTAAATTATTGTCTAATTAAACTCACTCACCAATGTATGATTACTTCTCAATGTTAAGATAATAACACTTAAAATTGTTGATTAAATATTAACTATAATTACTACTTAATTAACCACTTAACTAACACTTCAACTTATCAATAATAAAACACTCATGAGATCACAACTTCATTATTACTTCCTTCTATAGCCATTGTTATTACCTTTAGCATGTGACATTGATGATATTAATCGAATAACACGAAACTGATAAAAGCCAACTTTCATTGTACTAATACCATTCTACCAAGCATCCACAATTAAGATAGAAGTCGAATAGTCATCAATTATGTTGAGTTCCTATATGTCTACAGAAATTGACAACACAACGATTTAAGCACAAGTTATGCCTTTTTGATTACATAGGGCAAATAAAACTGTTAGAGTTACCCACTAATCATGCACAACGTACATGAACCTATGCTAGCATGGCAAGTTCTAAATCTCAAGATCCACCGTCTCTTCACAAGAGATTAACACCCTATCTTATATGTTCGCGACGCACATAAGACGAATACGCACAACCAATACTAGATATCAAGCAATCATCACACACTAAAGTATTAAACAATTAACTAAAGAATTCCATAATAAATCCGTTGCAACCCCATGATCACGATTAGCCCATAATAGAACTTATCGCCATCATGGGTTCATATGAAATCATGATAAACAAACACAAGAAAATAATAACTAAACTAATTATATTAAAACAGAGTACGTCACAAGAGTAAATAAGTCAAAGCAAGAAAACTAGCATCCAACGTTACAACGAAACAAGAATCACAAGAAAATATGCTTCCTCTTCGTTGCGGTGTGCTAAATCGGTCTTCTTCCTTATCTCCTTCGCTTCTTGCGTAAAACATAAACTTCTTCCTTATCTCCTTCGCTTCTTGCGTAAAACACAATCTTCTTCTTTTTCTTTTTTTGTGAAAACATCTCAAATCTACTTATATAATAGTCCCATAAAACTCAGATTACATAGAAGTTGGAAGCCAACAGAAGTAGAAGTCTAAAATAATTCAGCAAATTCCCGACCCTGCGCGACCGCTCAGCCTAGTGCGCGGGCGCGCAGGTT